>NC_135234.1:711027639-711338962 GCF_051348905.1 Ranitomeya variabilis | reverse complement strand
AAACGGTTCTACATTCCGATTATTGCCATCTTCTAAGTGTACACTTTGCACCAACACCAAAATCTACCTGGTAGAAAGCGCACAAAGGGATCCCACAGCCACAGCATATTTCGCACCGGACCATCCCACATAATTGAAAGCCACGGGCAATGGACTGTTTTTATCCAGAAGATAATAAGGCATCATGAGCGTGAGTGCAGCAGACACCCCAAAGTACGCCACAAAACAGATGAGGAGGGAAGCCACAATGCCAATGGGAATCGCTTTCTGAGGATTCTTTACTTCTTCACCTAAAATAAAAATAATACTTGGTTACAAATCCAGGATCATCACATACAAACATATATTTTCAGCAATAAACCAGCATACAGCCATACCGGTGGTGGCAATGCAGTCAAAGCCAACAAAGGCGTAGAAGCAGGTAGCAGCTCCAGAGAGGACTCCGGCAAAACCGTATGGCATGAATCCACCAGCGCCGTAAGCCCAAGTGTTCACCTCTGTAACACTGAAAAAAAAAGCAAACAAACCTTGTGAGTTACGTAACCAGACAAATCTGGCTTATTTTAGATCGGGCAAATCAAAGATTATGTGAATAAGCAAAAATCATAGAGACTATAAGAGGGTCCAACAACCATCTTTACTGTGACTGATTGGTGTGAATTAATTTCACAATATATCAGTGAAGCACTCTGAATTCTGATTTAGTGACTACAAAGTCCAAATTTCCTGCATTACAGTAGCTGAAAATGTTAAAACTATACTGTCTGCAGCCACCACTAGAGGGAGCTCAGCAGCTAATGGTATACAGGTGTTTTTTTTATTGCTTTTGACATTACACTCCCTCTAGTGGTGGCTTCAGGGAGATATAAGACTATTATTTAAAGGGCTTATACTGGAGCTAACAATGTGTAAGGATTGTCGTACATACATCATCATGACCACACTGCAGTCAAACATCAGCCTCTTGTACAAATACAAGACATGAGAATTCACAGACTCTTATTGTTACAAAAAAGTAAAGCCTAGGATTAGGGGCCCAAAAATAAGAAACTCAACTAAGGCTACTTTCACACTAGCATCGTGCACTGCACGCTGCAACGCGTCGTTGTGGATAAAAAACGCATCCTGCAGAGTTGCCCGCAGGATGCGTTTTTTCTCCATAGACTTTTATTAGCGACGCAGTGCCACACGTCGCAACCGTCGTGCGACGGTTGCGCCGTGTTTTGGCGCACCGCCGCCACAAAAAAAGTTACATGTAACTTTTTTTGTGCGTCGAGTCTGCCATTTTTGACTGCGCATGCGCGGCCGAAACTCCGCCCCCTCCTCCCCGGACCTTGCAATGGGGCAGCGGAAGCGTCGCAAGACTGCTTCCGCTGCCTACGTCGGGCATTTTTTGCACAGTATGCGTCAGTACGTCGGGCCGACGCAGCGCGACGGCCCTGTACCGACGCTAGTGTGAAAGCAGCCTAAGGCTGTGATGTTCACACCGGCCATACATGTTCTGACATGCTTGGCCTTTTTTTTATTTTTGAGTAGTGGAACAGAAGTTGGGAACACCGTACTAATATCATGAATGAAGGATTGCAAAGACTTGGTCATTCATCATCCACATCCGCTAAGAGGAGGTTGAGCCTGAGCGACATTCAATAGTTATGATTATCTCTTAACGGATTGACTTTGGCACACGGGGAAATGTCAGCACCGGTAGATTATTGAAAGGAGCTCACACAAATATTCAAAACTTCTCACTCGTACGACACCTGACACTGGACGGATCATTAGGAATGGTTTCTGCATTCACTAAGTGCGTAGCTGCCGCGCACATCACCCACTCATTGGATATCGAGGGCAACAGCTGAGAGTTTCCAGAACGTACTTCTCTGAAGAAATATTCACGGTCCTATTGAAGTCATGATCCGAGAGCTGCCAGTTCTTAATGGATCCTTTCACAAATCCGGATACGATAACAAAAGCCAGGACCAGAACATTGACACATGTGAAGACCTTGTTGACCATGGCTGATTCCTTCACCCCAATGGATAAAAGAGCTGAGGAAGAGAGAAGAAAATGGTGATGATACCAGATACGAAGACCGAGCCCTGAAGTCCCATTGAAAGAGTTTAGTAATGAGGCTCTAACCTTCAGCCCTTCCAGCCACATGGTCAAGTAAACCTGTAACCGAAGGAAGCTCCAGAAAGCACAGGGCAATACCAGTGCAAAAAAAACCTCCCTGCTACCCATGAATAGGATGTAGATAGTGGTCAGTGGTGGTATCTACGATGGTGGTGCTCACGTTATTTACCCACATAACTACTTCTCTGGCTGTACCCTGGGCACAGGTACAGGCATTACAATCTCCAGGTTTGTGCACAAGCTGGATGCCTTCATCCGAGGGTAAATCACATGAGCGCTGCCATCTGTTGCTTTGGACATGGAGACCGCCGCCATCCATTATTTACCCACCCTAGCCATTGGCAGCTGTGGAAAGGAACGAGTAGATTGAGTTTTCTGTGGCAGAGCACACTAAATTAAGGCATTTTAGAAATGCTATTAGAAAGTAGCCAAGGATCCATTAGCGCAGAAGTGCGTTTCAGTCTCCATTAGGGACACTTTGCAGACTTTTGCGTGATGGTTAGGGCTCGTCACACGACCAATTATGTCTGATGATTTCTTTGCATGGTTTTCACGGATAGCACTTGTACCCATGTTATTCTATGGGACTGTGCACATCTGATTTTCAGATATATGTCCAATTCTGATCTGAGATCAAAATCAGAAATGCAAGTCTATGGACCTGTGAAAAATACTGGACCGCGCTTGGATGACATTCAAGAGCAGTCCAATTTTCAATGGTGAGGGCGGAGAAACTTTTTTTTTTTCTCTCCTCCTCCAAAAAAAACTGATGCCACCTTGATCAAACTGTGATCAAAAGATCAAAATAATCGGATGTTTTTTCTCAGGTGTCATGCGAGTGTGGTCTGACATTTTCGTGGACCCATAGACTTGCATTGCCAATTTTGATCTGACACTCAGATCAAAATCAAACATATCTCTGATTTTTTCCTTGGACCAAGTAATTGGACATGCGAACAACCCCAAAGAACATCATGGGAACGAGTGAAATACATGAAGACCATGGATATAATCGGTCGTGTGCACGAGCTCTTACAGTCTTCTGAATGGCATTTGCAGAAATCCGTGCGTGTGCTGCAGAAACCACAGGGATTGTAGGGATTTTCAAATGCAGAAACTTCCTGCAACAAATCTGCCATGTGTGACTATACCCTAAGACCAGCTTCATGCAAAGTTTTTCGGAGGTGGAAAATATTCGAACAAGTGGCTATGTGAACACGGAGTCTATTTGGAGAGGAAACTGAGCAGCAACTGAGACGAGACTCCCAGACTCCTCCTTAAAAAATGCAAACACTTGATGGTTCTGCTCAGTTTTTGCTCTGAAAACTCAGCAACAAGCGTGCACATAGACAGTCTTTCAAACCCACTTCAAGAAATGCTACTATTTTTCTGTTTTTTTTTCCCCTAAAATAGTTTTAAAGGTTATAAGCACACCGTGTCTTGCAAAAGTGCCCTATAAAAGGAACATAATGCACAGCGATGTCAAAACAACATTGCTGTGGACACGTTCCAACTTATGTCGCTTCTATTAACAGCTTCAGGGTTCACAAGTGACTAGCTCATTCTTTGGGCATCTTCCAAGCCCGTCACTCTCTATATTTCACAGCGTAGTGTAGAAGATGCTGAGTGGGGCCACCATAAGAACGGCAGCAAAGTCCCTGGAATTTTCCTGAAGTGGCTCCCAGAAGGCTACATGTGCACATAGTCTTAAAACATGTTTTAGAGTGTTTGGCTGCATTGTGTTTTGCCTCAAAGAAGTGACATTCCACACTTGTGACCCGTGGCAAGATTTTCCAAACTTTATCAGAAAAAAAAAAACCCACTGAATGATGAAGAAAGTGGATTAAAAATCTTTCTAAAGAAAAAAACCATAGCCTAAACATATATGCACTGGATATACCTAAGGGTATGCACTGTGACTGGCTGTGGGTCTCCTGACCCGAACTCAACAGCTTCATATTTGCCTGTGAGGCTGTCAAGTTCATGTCAGCAGACCCGCGGGCGGTCTGTGCATCATGATCTGCACATTGATCATTTTTCACAAACGTCTATATGAGGTCTAAGGTTGAAAACATCTCTTCCCACAAAATTTGGGTAAAAAAAGCAGTAATTATGTAAAGTGTTTTCCCATGTGGAGCTTTTTGATCATAGATCCGGGTACTTCAGAATTTCTTACATGAAACTTACCTGTCAACACCACAATTAGGATGACAGAGAACAGGTCTGGATACTTGGCCAGTACACCTGGCATATTCATGGAAAAATGCTGCTCACAAAAGGTCTCAATATGTTTGCCAATAAGTTCGTCAAAGGTCGCACTCCACGCGCGAGCCACACTTGAGGTCCCTTAAACACAAAGGAGGAAATATTACAGGGGCAAATCCATCTTATTGTCACCCAAATTTGCCAAAAACAGAGATGACAAAGACATTTTAATGGGAAATGTTCTCAGCTTTGGCTTTTATTGATGTGAACTTGAGGATCAGAATATGAGATAGTGTGCCCATGGTCATACACTGGACATCTTGGGTATTTTTTCTTGAAAATGTCTTGACATTTCAGCAGAACCATTGGCTCTCAGACATTGTGGGAGAAAGAACTGTTTTACTTGGGTCGTTCATATTTATATCACCACCATATGGAGACTTACAGGAATTGACAAACTAAAGAGGTAAAACAGTACAGTATCAACAAACTAAAAATTAACACAACGCCATCTACTGAACATCAGTCTTTCCCGGCATAAGCTTGCAGCTGTTGTATACTTCAACAACTCACAGCTAGGTAATCATCTCATGGGACAAAAAATGTTGCTGAATTCTTGGGAATTGAATCTCCGAAATTTTAGATTTTGCATGAATTCAATTAATTACGAATTAATTTGTTCATCTATAGTTTTGATAAATGTGGCCCATTTAGTTGAGAAAGGCTCAACAGAGAGAGCGGAAACATAGCTGGTTCAGGTGAATAAAGGGTCCCGTCACTTTTTTCATCAATTTTGGATGTGCTGCTTCACTTTGGAAATAGGACACATATCCATTGTCTTTAGAGGAGGTTTGCTCCCAATTTGGCTGTGCTGCTGGTTTTTGTATAAATACATATGAGAGAGTCATAGCCTTTAGGGTGAGCGGAGGTAAAAGTGGCCCAGTGCCTTTGTAGCCAAAAGAGTCCAAGGGCCCTAGCAGTAGGACCCGCATTGATTTAACAATTTTCAACCTATACGGTGAATATTATGACCGACTTACCGATAACATATGACAAAATTAGATTCCATCCTGTTATAAAAGCCAAGAATTCCCCAACTGTGACATAACTGTACAGATAGGCAGAGCCAGTTTTTGGAACTCTTGCACCGAATTCTCCATAGCATAATCCAGCAAGGACAGAAGCAAGAGCAGCAATGAGGAAGCACAGAACTATAGCAGGTCCAGCATTTTCTCGTGCCACAGCTCCGGCTAAGACATATACCCCGGCACCAAGAGTACTGCCCACTCCCAAAGCGACCAAGTCAAAGGTGTTGAGACATCGAGCCAATCTGCTCTCCTTAGAGTCAGATCCCACGACCTTACGACGAAACAGTTGCTGTCCAAAACCGAGAAGAACGTTGCAGCTCATGTTGATCTGAAAAACAAAAAGAGAAGCATGTAATTACTACCGATATATACTTTCTACAGGAAATCGAGATTTTAAATATGGCTGATCATGCGAACAATACCACCAGCAACATGATAGGCAAAACTGAGCAATCAAAAAAACAAATAAAGTGGGCTTGCAAGAAGTGGTACAAGCCACATCACATTTTTAGTGGACTATAGTCTGTCATCATCAGCCATTGTAAGAAATAGTTTGCTAAAAGTTTGTGTGTTTGGGCAGCTTGAAAATTAGGCAACCAATTCATCACAAGAGCATGTAGACAGGCGCAGCCCCATGACCTTTCTCCCACAGGAACCAGAACTTTAGCACAATGGGACGTGGAATCTGACCCAATGGCTATCTAGCACTTAGATCAGGGTTTCCCAAACTCCAGTCCTCACAGTCCCCAACAGATCATGTTTTTAGGATTTTCTTAGTATTGCATAGGTGTGAGAGAACCTGTGGCAATTTCTGATGCATTGATAATTTATTCCATCACCTGTGCAATATTAAGGAAATCCTGAAAACATAATCTGTTGCGGGGCCCATGAGTCGCTGACACTTGGCCCACTCTCAAATACTTACCTCTCCCCATTCCACGCTACTCAGGTCTCTTCAGCATTTTCTAACTCTCTGATGTCTCAGGGCAGAGGGATGATGACATCACTACTTCACGCTCTCTGCCAAGCAACACAGAGTCAGAAGATGCCGAGGCGACCGCAGCAGCAGGGAACGAGAAGATGTGATATTTAGTTATTTTTTTTTATGTATGTAGCAATATATGGGGCTATTATACTGTATGCAGCATTATATGGGACCATTATACTGTACGAAGCAATATATGAGGACATTATATACTATATGGAGCATTATATGGGGTCATTATACTGTATGTAGCAATAGATGGGGCCATTATATACTGTATGGAGCAATATATGGGGCCATTATTCTGTATGGAGCAATATGTCAGGCCCATTATACTGTATGGAGCTCATACTGTACGGAGCATTATATGGGCCATTAAATACTGTATGGAGCAATATATGAGGAAATTATATAATATATGGAGCAATATATGGGGCCATTAAATACTGTATGGAGCATTATATGGGGCCATTATACTATATGAAGCAATATATGGGGCCATTATATACTGTATGGAGCAATATCTTTGGCCATTATACTGTATGGAGCATTATATGGGGCCCATTATACTGTATGGAGCACTATATCGGGCCATTATTCTGTATGGAGCAATATGTCAGGCCCATTGTACTGTATGGAGCACTATATGGGGACCATTATACTATATGGGGCACTTTATAGGGCCATTATATACTATATGGGGCAATATATAGGGCTCATTATACTGTATAGAGCATTATATGGGGCCATTATACTGTATGTAGCATTATGAGACCTATTATACTGCATAGAGCATTATATGGGGCCCATTATTCAGTAGGGACCATTATACTGTATGGAACACTATGCGCAAAGCCCATTATACTGTATTGAGCATCATATGGGCTCATTATACTCTATCCGCAATATATGGGGCTCAGTATTCTGTGTGGAGCAATATATGGTTCCCATTATTCCAAATGGAGCATTATATGGGGCCAATATACTATATAGAGGATTATAATAGTGTATGGAGGACTATGTGGTGCCCATAATACTGTATGGAGGACCATGTGGTGACCATAATACTGTATGGAGGACCAAGTGGTGCCCATAATACTGTGCGGAGGACCATGTGGTGCCCATAATACTGCATGGAGGACCATGTGCTGTCCATAATACAATGCAGACTTGTGAATCCCCCAGCACATGCACTGTGTGCTGTGAGAATTCGCCAGTTTCTGAGCTATTGTAGAATTTACTCATTTAATGTAAGAGTAAGTGAAATCTTTGGCATTGTACTATACATATATTTTTTATCTGTGCACCATGAATTTTGGCATGTGTTAAAGGGGCCCACCGAGACTCTTTCGCACGGGGCCCATGAAAACCTGGAGACGGTCCTGTCCAGGATGATATTTTTTCTCTTACTATGGGCTTCAGAACTAACAGGCAGGTACTTGCTTAGTTGCCTGTTGTGCCCGGTCCTGATCTCTGCGGGCACAGAACAGTCACAGACCGCTCCTGCTGGCGATTCAGTGGCCTGACAGAGAAGCGGCTTCTCTTCGACTCTGCTCTTTTGATGAGACATGACTTCCAACGTCAGCACAGCAGCCCGGAAGAAGAAGAGCTGCCCGGTTTAAGTGGAGCAGCTGAATCCTTGGTAGCAGCGGCTGGTGACCGCTCTGAACGAGCGCCGAGTAGAACAGGCGGGTAGTTGCCTCGGTTAGCAAGTACCCGCTAGTTGGTTTTTAGGAAAATAGTAAAAAAAAAAAAATACAATAGTCCTAGACAACACCCTTTAAGCAAGAAGAAAAAAAATGAAAGTGATCTATATAGTCACTATAGAGAATAAGAACACATCACGTCTAATGCCACAATTCTCAGGAACTGAGAGGAACAGGTTAGTTCAGTCTTTAAAGAAATATAGGCAGGTGAGATGTAAATCTGAAAAGCAGAAGTCAAGCCCAAAAAGCAAACATGAAATATGCTGAAGCTCTGAGGATTAATCATTTAACTAGAGCAAGTCAGTAAATAGTCAGATCTGCCATATTCCAAGGAGGAGGGAACTAGCTTACCGATGACAACTAGTCCGACAGCGGCGAAGGCGACCGCCAAGTATGAAGATATGGCCAATAAATTGGGAGCAAAAACCTTGTGCTTATAGTATCAATGTAATCTCCCATTCACTCAGCTGTATTACTGCTCCATTCAAGGACAGAACCCATAGAGGTCTATATGCCCCACCGCACTTCTGAATGCCTCCAATATCAGATTCTGCCTTATGTTCTGTAATGGCCCAATTTATCATATGTAATTTTTTTTTGTAAGTAACTTTCCTTTTTTGACTTGTGGTTTTCGCTGACGCTTTTTACACCAAATTTATCTAATCAGCAAGGCGATTATTAAAGTTTGCACTAAGTTGAAAATTGCCCTTTTTCGGTCATTAAGTGGTTTTGCGGATTTTTAGCTGGAAAAGTCACATGTGTTGCAACAGAATGTGCCAAAGTAGATGGCGTGCAGTACAGGAGAGGACTGAAGTAGAGCTGCGACAAATTTAGTGACTTTTTTTTTTCTAAAAAGCCACATTGATGTAAAAAAAAAAAAAAAAAAAATCGGAACACCAAACCACAAAAGACAAGTTTAAAAAAAAGACGCAAAACATTTGATGAAATTTGTCAAAATTCAAAAAGTCTCTAATTAAGAGGTATTCACTCCAAAAAGCTGATGGAAATGCAGTAATAATTCGGGCCCTATGTGTATTCCTTGAGAAACATTGGGGCTGATTCATTAAGACTAGTATTACCCGCACCTGTCTTACCAAAGGGCTCGCTGTAGTATGAAGCGCTGAATTCATTAAGAGGCCCATGCCTAAGTACATGTGGGGGTTGTCTGGTAGCTAGGGAATCCCCACATGTAATCAAGCTGGCTAACAGATGTAAATCATTCAGCTGCGGCAAGAAAAACAAAATCTCCGAGCACTAAAATAATACTCGGAGAACCCCCGAGCATGCTCGAGAAATCTCGAGTAACGAGTATATTCGCTCATCATCACTAGTCACAACCTGTTCCGGCTCCTTCTCAGCTTGACCCCATTTTGGCTGAGCTGCTTCCAATTGGCATGAAAATTTCAAAATTCACCAAAATTTGGTGCCAAATTTTGTGACTTTTAAAAAGTGATTTTGGTCAGTTATTTGGCGTCAGAGTCAAGCCCATTGTGTCTAGCGGAAAATACATCTGCAATACAGTGCTGTATGAGATGCCATACGCCAGCCCTTTGAGTACCTATGGTTCAGTAGCATATGTGCATGTGTTCAACTCCAGGTATTAGGTTTTATTAAGAAGACACCAGAGAATCTCAAAATATCCCATAAACAGTTTACTGTCAGCAATTTTCTGTTTCGCAGACTCTGCTGGACTCTCAGGTTATCAGAACATATTAGCAAGCAATAAAAATGATTGAAAATATTGATTTTCTGGAGGGTTTACTGGAAGACTGCAGCTATAAGTGCACTGAGATTTTTGAAGAAGAAACTCTTCAAAGTCTCCTCAAAAACTCAAAATTCCTTAAAACCTTGGGAACCTGGTTTCCGGTCCAAAACCGTAGGTTAGGTGCACACTGAATCTATTTTCCTAAGTCTCCTTCAGCAGTTTAAAGGAGTTATCTGGGACCATTAAAAAAAAATTGTTTTAACAATGTGCCTAAGAACTAACATGCAGATGGTTGCTAACTATCTGCCTGTTGTGCCCAGCACAGATAGATCAAGGACCAGTCCTGCCGTCTATTCCCTTCCGCTCTGCTCTGTTGACGGGGCGTGACTGCTGATGTCATGCTGATTGTCAGCAGGTTCCCCACTGCCTAACTGTGGGGTACTGGCTGTCAATCAGCATGACGCCGGAAGTCATACTCCATTAACAGAGCAGCCTGGAAAAAGAAGAGCTGCTTTGTTGATGTGTAGCAGCTGATTCACCGGCAGGAGCAGTTGGTGACCGCCAGGTACAACTGGATAGTTTGCTTTTTTTTTTTTTTTAATCTATAGGCCTACAAACTAAGTCCTCAACAACCTCTTAAAAGGCTATTTTGAGCCTGAAGAAATTATATATATATATATATATATATATATATATATATATATATATATATATATATATATATACTGTAAAGCTTGGGTCCGACACCTGAGTCTGAGCAGGTAGGGATCCGGTCCCCTGTTCTGGCAATTGGTAGGGATTTCAGTGGTTGGATCTTCATAGACCTAGTATTTTTTACATACTGAGCTAAGGTTGATAAATACTTCAGATTGGAAGACACGGCACTGTTCTGGATCCATTTCATGCTGGATCTCCGAGTTTCTCCACTGATTTTTACTGGGTTCCATTGTTTTGTTTTTTCCAACTCTCCATATTGCTTCTGCCAATCAAAGTGATGGAAATGTTGTCGGAAGCTCTGAATGAAATCACAGACAGCAGTGGGAACCACACAGGATTTCAATGCTTTCCATCTCTAACCCAAAATTAATGCACACTATGGGGGTTTCTACATTTATTTCACCATTCAAAGCCTGATTAATCCAGATCATGACCTGTGCTTCATAAAATATAGAAAAGTAAGAAAATTAAGACAGTAGGCCGTAAATTACATCCTGCCACTGCCTATATAAGCGATAGCATATTAATGCATGTATGACACTATAAGTAAAATCTCTTTTCACCATCTATAATTGCATTGAAAAATGGTCTCCTTTCAAAGAAGACAACTGCTATGTAGGGGTATAACTATAGTGGGTGCAGAGGTTGCTGGAGCCTAGAGGGTCGAAAAGGTCCCTTTGACCTGACCTATTTAAAGAGAAAAACACTATTAATTGATCCATGATTGTCGAGGGCCCTGTTTGAGACATTCTGCATTAGATCCTAAGAGCTTCTAGTTACGCTACTGCCGGTATGCAAAGTATATTATTATTTTTTATTATTATAGCACCATTTATTCCATGGCGCTTTACATGTGAGGGGTATACATAATAAAAACAAGTACAATAATCTTGAACAATGCAAGTCACAACTGGTACAGGAGGAGAGAGGACCCTGCCCGCGAGGGCTCACAATCTACGAGAAGGCTCACAAAAACCGGTCACAAAACATCGGGTTTAGACAAAGGGATGATCTTCTCAGAGTGGCGGTCTGCTGAGGACGCTTCTCTGTGAGCTGTTGGCAGGACAGGGTCTTTACTCTGCTGAGTTCACGGATATACACAAATAACTCTGCTCGTGTTACGCTCGGATTACTATTTCCTCCTGTCACTTCCTCTTTCTTTGCAGCTATCGTGGCTCGGAATTTACAGGTCAATCATGAATGGGATGACTCTGAGGGATATTACTATTGTAACACGATATCTGCAAAGGAATCCATTCTAAGATGCATTGTTTAGAGCCCAGAATCTCAGCCTGTGGAAGCGGGAGCCTCAGGGGGGTACATGCCATAACTTTAGGAGGTGCTGGCACAGCAGTACAAGGTAGTTCATGCGTGTTCTTCACTAATCTACTCATATATTACTCCACCCTCCAAATCCGTACATAGAACACACATAGTAAATGCTACCTGCCGGCTGTATGTCATGCCTGACGTCAGAGAATGTAAACCAGAGGCACAAATCTTACTCAAGTCGACAAGTTAAGCCGCATCACTACTCTAATGCTGCTAATGTTAATCTGCCAATTGGCAGAAGATAACAAAAACTGCGCAGCTTTGGCATCGATCATGTAGACATATGGGGGTCATAGATTTAGTATGTGATTTTTTTTATCGCCATAATCAAAGGTGTCTATAAACTCAGAAATTATTCACACTCGATATATATTACACACAGTGTGGTCCTATTTGAGCATGTGGAAGCTCTACCATCATGATAGTTGGTTCCTTAAAGGGGCTGTCCCATGAACAAAGTACATTTTATTTCATAGATTTGTAATAATAAGAAGTTTCACAATTGAATGTTTTTTAAAAAAATGTTCCTGTGCGGAGATAATCTTATAAATGTCTCCCTGCTGTGTACTGTGTAATGGCTGTGTCTGACCATACAGAACTGCTGCAGTTCATGGTCGGCAGGCACATACTACAGCTCCTGGCCAGAAATGAGTATACAGATGACACAGTGGAGATAACACATTTCCTTTTCTGTTTTATCACAGGAGTGTTTCTCCGGCTTCAGCAGTCCTGTGAGCTCATCATAAAATCATGTCACTGCCACATAGGAGCTCCATAGGCTGTCACTGTCTTGATTTATGATGAGCTGGTGAGAGCTGGAGACATTGCAGAAACTCTCACTCCTGTGATAGCTCAAACTTTGAAATGTGTTACATTGGAAAGCAACAGTTGTGAGCCCCTGTAGTTTTATCCGTATACTCACTTATCATAATTCACTTATGCTTCCCCTCGGGCAGAAGCTGTATGTGCTGGCCATGAACTTGAGCAGCTCTGTATGGTATGACACAGCAAATAACAATATACAGTGAAGGCACATTTATAAGATCATCTCAGCACCGAACATTTTTTTTAACACATCCAGTTATGGAACTTATTATTTTTCTAAAAATCTATTAATTAAACTGCATTTTGTTCCGGGGGGAGTCCCTTTAAGCTCTGACTGCTCCTTAAAAGGAAGCCATCATCAGAAAATGATGTATTGCTTTAATCAGGATTTTGAATTAAATATATTTTTAAATTTTTTGGACAATTTTGTTTTCCTCTCACAATCTTTACTAACAATTATAAAAGAAAAATAGAAATCTTGCCATTTTCACACAGATTACTTTCCAGCGTGATGGAGCTCCATGACACAATTCAAAAGTGATAAAGATGTGACGCGGTGAACAAAATATTGAAATTTTTTGGTCCATGGCAGGAAACTCCTCAGACCTCAATCCAAATGAAAACCTGTGGTGAGTCCTCAAAGGCGGGGGACAAACAAAAATACAGAGATTGTGATAACGCCAAGAATGACTGGTAATCTCTCAGGATTTGTCGCAGAAGCTAATATCCAAGATTCCAGGGCGAAGGGCAGAAGACTGGAGAAATAAGGGGTCAACCCTGTAAATATTGAATCTTAACATAAACTTGAAGTATTTGTCAAGGAAAGTTTGGAAACTTATGAAATTCCGATCCTTCAGTAACTTTTGAAATATCGGAATAAAGGATCTAAAAAAAACAGCAAAGCAACAAACTCTGAAAACCAAAATTTGTATTACTGGCAAAAACTTTTGGCCATGACTGAAAACTACACAAAGCTTGCCAAAAATTTGCACTGAGCCGAATAACCTCTGAACGTGGAAACACCCTAAAACTTCTCACTTTTCATTAATTCGACCTGGCGTCTCCATTCTATTATCTCTAGCACAGGGCATGTGAGATACTATAAGAGAACAGCGGAGCGCTGCTAGAGGAGTTTTAAATATTTTTTCTAGTCCTCCCACCATCGGAGGCATGTAGACGACCAACAAAACTAATATTTTCCTTCATGTTGTTCTTTAAGCAACTATAATAATGTCATGCTGTTTTAATGGATGATTTCCACATATAAAAATATTTGCAGTTTTTTTCTGAAATATTATGTGTTCCAGTCGCATCCCAGGGTGGAATTTTACAGCTTACCAAAGTAATTAGACGGCGACCAAGGCCGCCAAGCGCACAGATGGGAGTATCTGCTCCAGCCTTGTCTAAACAATTCATCAACTTTACAGTAGAGATGGCATACAGCAAGAAACGGGAGATCAAATCTTAATATTAATGTCAACAGAGCGAACAATTCAAGAGAAATCGGAACATGTTTACACACAGACAATACAGAACACTACTTTGGGAACTGGGCACTATCTACATGAGACGTAAGTGGATATCTATATTTACTAAGATATTATTTGTGTAAAACATTATTACCAAAAAATCTATTGCAGCCTACACACAAGGGAAATTCATCTAATTCAGCATAAATTGGATAATACACATGCCAGATCATCCCTGCCCCTATAACACTTTCACCTCCAAACCCCACAAATAGCATTTCAAAATAAGTTCTTTTTTTTTTTTTCTAGGCCAGTGTTCAGTTAGATGTGTGTGGTCCACATGTCCATTAAACCCAAAATGGCTGTGAGAAGGAATGGCTTTTTAGGCAGGTTCTGTCCATATGGCGGGAATCTGTAGCCCAACAAAGGATGGACAATAGTCTCTTCTATCAGATCTTCTACACAAAGGGTAGCCCACAGGGCAGAGCGGGGGTGAAAAAAGGTGCAATGGAGAACTATGAAAGCGATGTTCTTGCTGCTTGAACCAGACACGGTTTCCATCTTTACAAACATGTAATGGAAGCATGAGCCAGGACGGAAGTGACCAGTCAAAGTGGTATGTACATGGTTGTTTTCAGGGAACCAGTCTCACGATTCGTGCTGCCCAGACCAGAAAAGTTCACTTTAAATGCCAAAACCAGTACCGGCCTTTAAACTGACGTAAAGTGGGCGTTTTAAACCCACCAATTAATGGGTTGGGACATCCTGACTCTACCCTGAAAGATGATGTCCAGTTAAAAAAGGATCAGCCAGGAGGCGTCAGTCACCAGTTTACTCTACTCATCCCAAACAGGAGCCATGCATACTAGACATGAGCAGAGACAGAATTGTGTGGGAGGTTTGGAGACAAAAATGTTGAGAATTTCGACAACTGTAATGTTTATGGACTCGAAGAAATCACTTTCAAGCCTGACATACCATAATGAAGGAGGTGGGCAGAGACCTTTGACCAGGTTGGTTAGTAACAGATCCCATCCCACCCTTGTAGTAGAGCAAGAAGTTCTTCACAACCCTGAGGCCTCATAGCGTCTGGGAATTTGGGTAAATAGAAAGTTATAGGTAGAAAAATATCCTGTTTGTAGATTTACACAAAGGGAGTCTATCAGCAGAAAATGACTGTTCAAACCAAGATGGGCACTTGGTGGACCATGACATTGTCAAACAGTTTAGTGCACCTTCCCAACTACTTGTTTCCACTCTATCTCCATCTCCCTCTTTCTTTTGACAGTTCTAACTTTACAGAAACCATTGAAGGATGTAGATAAATGGAAAACAAGTTCAGTGCTGCTTCCCACCTTCTTGTTTGAGCTGTCAAACAAGAAAGAGGGGAATGGAGATAGCTGGAAAACAAGTAAGTGGCAAGGTGCACTGAATGGTTTGGCAATGCCATGGTGCATTGAGAAGTCATCTATAAAGTAATATATCACAATCAGTTTGTGGATAATACAGTCAGACATGTAATAATCTGAGCATATGGCACACATTTCTGTGGATTATCATCTATTGACACACAATCGTAATGAGGTTTTTCTAACAGGACATGGGAGAAAAATTTAAAAACCACCAAAAGTTTATACTCCTATCAATGACTAATATTTTACAAATCTCTGGAAAAATGGTTTCCTAGAGGTTCTGCTGCTTCGAGGAAACCTCTCTTTTTGTACTTCATACACGTGACCCCAGAGTCCTTGGAAATGTCTCGTGTGATGATCCTCTGCTCATGCCAAGAATTTGTCTTTTTTTTAAAAGACAAAGACGTTTTGTCCGGAATGAACGGGTTGACCGTGCAGAGAACTGTAGCAGATTCTTCTAAATGTTATGATTACAGAGAGTCCTAAAAATCAGGTATAACATAGAAAAATGACAGTAACTCATGTACAATAGTATGTGGTGTGGCGTGATATGTTGTATCTGGTCTGAAACTAAATCAAACCAGAACTACTTTGCACCAAACTAGTGTGAAACCTCCACCCCCGGACTTGGCTGGGCTCATTGTTCTGTATTTTTACCCCTGTATCTTCCGCCTTTGAATGTAAGTTAGTATGTGTTATAGAAACTGTCCACATTAAAAATAAGGAACTTTTTATAGACACATTAAGCTACATATCTTATACCCTGCTGAGCTATAGCCTGCATCATGCTTCAGAGCTGAATTCACAATTCTGTAGACTGTTAATAGCCTATGTTAGAGCACCAACTCGCAGTTTCTAAAATAGGCTATTAACAACCAACAGAATTATGAATTCAGCTCTGAAGTGTAAGTCCTTGTTATGACTCTCATAGACTTACATTGAGCAGTTCAGTGCCCCATTTGTTTTCCGTCTATCTGCACCCCCTTCAGGGCTCCTGTAAAGAGGAGGGCAGAGATCGATGGAAACAAGTAAATGGGAAGGTGCACTGAACCGTGTCACCACGCCAAGGGTGCACTGAGAGCTTGGTTTGAACAGTCATTTTGCGCTGACAGACTGGTTCACTTATGGCGAGTGCACATTGCAGTCCGCTGTGCCATTGCCTAGGAAGTAATAACAGATGACCAATATCTGGTACACATCTTCAGGTTTCAGAATCTTTCCTCACTTTAGTCCAGACACTACTCCTATATGGGTGAGAATAAAGGTGGAGAACCTAATCTTACACTAACATTAGTCTTAATACTCAAAGCTACTTTATTCTTATCCTTGGACACTTTTACCGTTCCATTGAAGGAGGTGTAAGCCATCAGGGCATTCATCCCATTCATCCACCCGCCATGGATGAGGGTACGTCACCTCTATGTAGCTCACCAAGATACACCCCAGCATCTACCCTACCTTTCCTCCATTTATGTGCTGCTCCCTTCATTGCCCCACAGCTCTTCTGGTCCATCAGGCCATAGATGGCCTTCATGGAGCAATTACCCACAGACACCATCAGCCATATAACCATCGGTTTCTAATGTTGGTCACGCTGGTCATTAGTATTCCCATTTCTCTCTACAGGATTTATGACACCTCCATGTTTAGCACCTGAACCGGTCACACAAGGCACCAACCCGTTCACTGCTAGGACTCAGCTCCCACCACGCTTGTGTTACCAGATCGGATGTCACAAGAACCACTAGCACTAATCACAGATTAACCGGTTGTAACCCGTATTTAGCACAGACGCCATCCTGGCGCGGGGTATCCTCACTATGTAAACATCCGTGAGGGAACAACTGACCTTATTAGCAGATTATAGGCTTAATAAGTCATATGTCATGGCCGGCGTCATGTGTATGAATCCCGAAAGCTGCTGCTGCCGCATGAAATAGCTACGAGGCCGAAGGCTCATAATAAGCACTGATTACTGGGCTCCATACATTATGGAAATTAATATGTCCATCGAACATCTAAAATATGATCATTGAAATTCATTGCCGAGATTTCTTGTAAATCCTAAATCTACAGTTAATGGCTCATAACATGCGGAGAGGAAATAATGGCTAAAGCATAGGTTTACCTGCAAAGAAAATACAGAACTACTTCACAGCCAAGGGATTTTTACTTCCTAAAGAGGACCTGTCACTTGCTATAAAAAAAAAAATAAAAAAAAATGATTCTGGGGTAAATGCCCCTGTTCTCCTGAAACTGGCATTGTTTTTCTTTTATTCTTATGCCTCTCCAATGCCGAGATATGGCCCCCTTATGCCTGTATGCAAATCTAGTGTTTTTAGCCAAGTGGGCGTGGTCATCAACTCTTCTCTGTTAGAGTCTTTATGATCACCATCAGTTACTGTAGATTACAAAAAATTATATTTACATACAGGAAAGAGGTGGCCATATCTAAGGAATAGAGAAGTGCAGGAACAAAAAACAAACAGCAGATTAAGGAAAACTGCCTCATTTAGAATAGGTATTAACAGCCTTAAAGAAACCAATGACCGATTGCACAGTCATGCAGAAAGAAGCCATTCCTATAACCGTGACCTCTGCAGGGAAATACTGTGTTATATGTATTATTACATGGTAGCCATTATAAATGAATTTTTGACCCTAAACAATACATGGATGGGCCAGGTCCACTAAAGTTAGAGTTTCTATAATGTGATGTCCATACACCTTAATAGAAGTTAGGGTTCTCCTGGAGAGGAGGATTAGCCATGCCACATGCCAAGGTGAACATAATGACTAGGATGGAGGGCACATGGAATAGCAAGCATTTGTACAACAGACTATGCTAGAGGCAGACACAAAAAGCAGGACACCCCAGAAGCCACGGAACAAGGAGGGCCAATGAAGAGAAAAATGGTAGGTCCAAAACAGAATTTAGATGTAGGTTGTAGAAGATTGCAGCATAATGTGAACAGGCTCTAATGACAGTTCGTAATGCTTACAGTAATTGATGGGTTAACCCGTAGTGCTCAGAAGAATGGAAGTTGTAGAAATCAGAGGATACTGAGGAGATGATAGCAACAAAAGAAACTTAATGGTGGCAAACTCCAAACAGCAGGTGGACACAGTCTCAATACTCAGACATTGGGGTGTGTCATGAAGGTCCTTAAAAAGCCTTGGGAGATTATGTCACTGAAGAAGATCGGACCACTTGCAAGACCCAACGTGGAGTAAAAAAAAGAGTGGCGTCTATAGGGATAGGGAGAGAAGCCTTGGTCCAGGAGATGAGACAAGTGTGTAACAACAGATTTATAGAAAGAGGTTGTTGAGATAACAGCCCCTTCATGGCTTGTGCTGGCAGTCACAGTTACACCACGTTCTGACTTTCATGGTCCATATCGGCTGTAGGTCTCCTGACCCAAACTCCACAGCACCATATATGTCTATCAGCCTATTGAGTTCGGGTCAGGAGACCTGCAGCCAATCTGTATTTTGTGGTCCATACCACGACTGTAAATTTCGGATTTATGAAACTAGCCTTACATTTAGTCTTGGATTAACAGTAAATATTCTTCTTTTAGTACATACTGTAGACCACACACAACATTTTGTCATTATATATGGCAGTGATGTCACCGGTCCGGGTATTTCATACCGGATTTCATCATTTCCATTGCGTTGAAGCCAGGACAAACATTCCTCAGCTGTGACCAATGAGATCAACGCAACAATCTTTCCGAATCCCACGTAAATGTTCCTGGAGGGATCAATATCTCTTATCTTATGTGACGTGTTCATGGCAAACCAAACACTCCTCATTCACAGAATGGTTGCGAGACAAAATGAAGTCTCTGGGGGGGTGCACGGGGGGGGTCCTTGCTTCCACTAAACTGATGTAAAACTTGAACCATCAGCCCTAACATTTGTGGTTTTGTAGCATCTATCAAAGCACAGGTTGGGGACCATAGTAGTATGGAATGGCAAGGAGGGAGTAGAGCTGTACATGGCACATGCGTAGAGCCGCGATGGTGGCCACTGGGCCAGGCACAACTATGAATTATTACAGGCACTAAGGTTGTATCGTCCAGCAGGACAATGATATAAAGGCACTAAAGTTACTAATTACTGAGATTTATACTAAGATGGGAGATGCACTGAGCTGCAGGGAGATGATGCAATATAAGGAAATACTTCATCAGCAGAAGGACATAAGATACACAAGAATTCAGTCTCCGACAAACAAGAAAACCATTCATTCACCGGCCAATTATTGCTCTATTCCACCTCCCGCCAATCATTAGTTCCCACAGAACCAGCTGTATTCCAAACCACAATGTGTTCTGCAATGTGGGACCCACTGGGACGGGACACAGTTTGCTCTTCTAGACTTTCGCATGATTTACTTGGACAACTTATTGAGTTAAATTGGGGAAAAGTGTAACCTTTCATTTCTCTTTCAATGGCGCCACAAGGAATCAAAATAGCCACAGATTAATGATAACTGCTCAGTGTTGGTCCCCATATTGAGACATTCAGTGATCAATTTATCATACAGAAGTTAGGGAAATCCAGCTGTTTTTTTGGATTAAAACAAAAAAATGAAAACATTGATATAAAATAGGAAATTCCCAGTACTGAAAAAATATGAGCTTAAACAATAATAATAATAATAATGGATTTGGATTAAGCTCATATTTTTTTTCAACACTGGGAATGTCCTGTTTTATATCAATATACAATAAAGTTTATGCATTTTTTTTTTTATAAAAAAAATGTCTGGACTTCCCTACCTTCTATTTGATTGCTGCCTCTCTGGCAGGAGTGTTTTTATTACCCGAGCCAAGGATCGCTGACAACTACAACCTAGGTGAGCCGGATTACTTCTTTTTTTGTATCAGTCTATCATACTTGGACCCTTGTAACTAAAAGGAACATTCCAAAGCCTTTAATCGCTCAATAATGCAAATATACTACTGATCGGGGGTGAATTCAAATTTTTTAACGACAGGTTCCCTACTTGGCTCACTAAGATATGAGTGCAGAGCGCATAGCTACCCAACATTGGCAATAGCACTTTTAGGACAGATTAGCTGAGCCTGGTTCTGCCCTCGATCCCACTTGGAAATGACCATTTGTGGAACCATAAAGTTACGTAAAGCAGTTTTCAAAGCTAATGAGCTAATGTTACATGCCATGTAAATGTAACACCCCAGGTAACCGGTTGTTACAGTGATGTTGCCTTCCTTTCGGGGAGGGTAATATCATGTTTGGAGGCAAGGAGGATTCCCTTTACCAGGTAACGCACCTACATACAACACATTCTGAATCCAGGCCAGAAGGGGGAGCTCTGAACCCGGATTCAGGGGAGCTTCCCCAGCATTAAGTATTCTGGTCTGGAGGAGGAGTTAGAGCAGTTTGGAGCAGACAGTGGAGGAGAGAGGAGTGAGAGCAGAGAGTGGGGCCGTGCAGCCACGAGTGTGCTGCAGCTCCAGGAAAGGGAGATAACCTGAAGGGTTGAATTGTAGTGAGCATCTGAGGAAAGAAGCACAGGAGAAGGAAAAGGGCTTAGAGGGGAACTGTGACCGGGCACCCTCTGAGCCGAAGCACAGGAACCGGGCACCGGGAGCCCGAGGCTGTGTTGTACTCCAGGTCGCACGGCAGAACCAGAGGGCATAGGACTTTATGTAATTTGCCCGCACCCACACCCGAAGGTGCAGCAGGACACTAAGAGCCTGGGTCATGATAGAGACCCTATAAAAAGGCTCACAATGCCCACCCTACAGGTAACTGTCCCAGGACAGGAGAGAGAGGACTTTGTCAAGGAGCCACAGGCAGCAAGGACCTCGCAAACTAGCATGAGTAGGAAGGATTACGGACCTCACCTGGGAGAGGGATCACCTTTGCCTCCAGGCTGGCCGGACCATACCATCACCTGTTCCCAGTACCCTGGACTGTGGCCTGCTACCACCAGTAAATCAAGTAAAGACGTTACAACTCTGTGTACTCCATTTATTTGCCGGCATACACCATCCTTGCCCAGCACACCGGGAGCCCTTTGCCATCTTTGCTGCAGTAACATCACCCCAGAGGACCCCTTTAAGCAGCATCGGTCCCCTCTGACCGAGAACCACAGGAGGCCTCACGAACACAAACTTTATCACAACTCCCCTAAAGGACCTTTTCCCTTTTACTTGGGCGCCCAGGGCCACGGACCGGGTCGCAGCCACCGTGACATCCCCTTTATGTGCGACCGGACCCGGTACCGAGTATCCCCACTGCCCTGGCAGGTGACTCATAAAGAGCCGTCCGGGCCCCCTAGACCCTATTACTGACCTATGACACATCAGCATTACGGTAATTTCTAGGACACTAATTTCCAGCACATGTATCTGTCCATATTCACCAGTGTTCCCTACAGCAAGATTAAGAAGGACACTGCCTATTTACATGTACTAAGGATTATTTCATGTTACAGGTCCCTTACAATTCCTACTAAACAGCACTTAAGAATCAATACCCTGTAGTAAGTTTATACTCCGTACCGTACGGTCTTGGGGTAGGAACAAACTCTGGCGGGTGTGAACACAGCTGTGAATATCCCAGATACTCAAACAACCCGCTATCTCAGTGATTAGAATTACTGGCCAACAATCATTAATGGAGAAAATAACAACTAAATATGACTGAGGCAGTGGAAAAAAAGCGTAAGGAAAGCCTCATGGCAGGTACAGGTTCTCCTTATGGAAATCCAGCTAGTTGTAGGCAATGCTTCCTGGGAAAAAGTATACAAATTAGTTCCCCACCAACAGGGAAGAACACTATCTAATGCCATCGGTAGCTAGCCTGTAAACCCATGTCTAGCATATTACAGAACCTTCAAAAAATAACTAGTGAAAACAGTCAGAGACAGCCATCTGTAGACAGTACTGTTTCTGAGTTTTTGCTCCTCATCAGTACAGGACAAGCTTTTGGTTCATTCAATATACCTATAAAACATCTTAATGAAACTATTTTTTGTTTTGTACATAAAAGAATAGTCGGTTTCTGCTGATACAATCTACCTCCCAACCAGAGATGAAATAGGCTAAAGCCTGTGGTTTAATGCCTCCAGGAATATATAAAAAGGTATCGTTTGCAAAGGTATACTACATGCCCCTATTTATCTAGATCAGAATGCAGTGAAAAGCACTTTTTTGCCTAAAATAAAGTGTTTATTTATGGTACATGCAGATGGCTGACTGGTGGTTATGAGGATTCTCTTGTGTGCTGGGACTCCGTGCTGCGAGAGGGAGGATAGAGCTTCTCCATTGGAATAGTTTGCTGATCATTTTGTAAAGGGACATTGAAATAAAATCAATGCATGCACTTAAAGGCACATGATTTGCATTGATACACCAGAATCTCTAAAATAATAGCATGTACAGTATTGGTATTTTAATTCATTGATAAGTACATAACTGCGATTCAGGAAGCAAAATAACAAAATACATTATACTTTAGGCTATAAAAATTCCAAAGAGGAACAATATTTTGGCCAACAGGCAGCAAGAATAATGGACTGTTCTTCTATGGAAGCACCTATTGGACTATGTCCACGTCTGAGCTAATCCTATCCGCTATCCCATGCACCCAATCTAATACAAATATCACAATGTCAAGGTATACTGAGCTTCTGAAGCGCTGATCAACGGGCGCATTGTTCAATTTGGGCATGCAATAGACTGGCCAAACAGAATAAGACCGGACCAGATTACCGCTCTCAGAGATTATTCACATGGGCGGAGAGCATGGCACAAAATCAAATGCTGCTTTTTGGCTGTGCGGTTTGTTTGGTAATTCTAGAGGGGACAAAACATTTTATGTAGGAAAAGTTGGTCTAATTTTCTGATATACTTTGTGCTTCATTTTTGCTATTTTTAAGGCCTCATTCCACCAGTCACAACAACAGGAGTCTTGATTGAATGGATCTGATACAAACTGCTGCGCCATTCAATGTATAGAAAACTGAGATGGCCACGTACAGTCTAGTCCTTCATTAGTTATTAGTGATGAGCGAATATACTCGTTACTCGAGATTTCCCGACCATGCTCGGGGGTCCTCCGAGTATTTTTTAGTGCTCGGAGATTTAGTTTTTTTCGCCCCAGCTGGATGATTTACAGCTACTAGCCAGCTTGATTACATGTGGGGATTCCCTAGCAACCAGGCAACCCCAACATGTACTTATGCTGGCTAACATGTAAATTATTCAGCTGCGGCGATGAAAACTAAATCTCCGAGCGCTAAAAAATACTGGGAGGACACCTGAGCGTGCTCGAGAAATCTCGAGTAACGAGTATATTCGCTCCTCACTATTAGTTATCCCATATATTATTGAAGCAACAAGACAGCACATATTTACATACAATAAGCCCAGTATGGATACAATTCCACATACAGTGGATATAAAAAGTTTACAGCCCCCTGCTAAAATGCTAGATTTGATTATCATGTAAAAATAAATCATACCAAGAAGATTCAGAACTTTTTCCAACTTTACTGTTACCCATAATATGTATAAATTAGCTGAAAAATAAACTGAAATCTTTTTGGCAAACATACAAATAAAGAACAAAAATAATGTGGATGCATAAATATGCACACCCTTAAACTAGTACTTTGCTGAAGTACCCTTTGAATTTTTGACTGTGTTCAGTCTTTTTGGGTAGGAGTCTATCAGCATGGCACATTTAGAATTGTCAATCTTTATCCACTCTGACTTCCAGTAGTGCTCCAAATCTGTCCAATTGCAATGGCATCTCCTGTGTACAGCGTCCTCTTCAGGCCACCCTAGAGAGCTTCAAGTAGATTCAGGTCAGGTCTCTGGTTGAGCCATTCCAAAATGTTGCTCCTCTTCCACTGAAACCATCCTTTTGTTGATTTGTAGGTATGCTTAGTGTCATTGTTGTGCTAACAGCTGAAATTCATCTTCAGCTTCTTAGCAGAGGCCTGAAGATTTTCTTTCAAAATTACCATTATTTTGAGCTGTTCATAATTTCCTCTACCTTTACTAAAGCCCCAGTTCCGTTTGCCGAAAATCAGACCCAAACCATAATGCTGCCTCCAACATGCTTCACTGAGGGTATGGTATTCTTTTGGTGATGGGCAATGTTTTTTTGCCAAACATACCTTTTGGAATTATGGCCAGAAAGCTCAGCCTTGGTCTCATACAACCATAACACATTTTCCTACATGCTTTTGGCAGACGATGTAGATTTTGAAAAAACATAGGTGGGCAGTGCTGTTTTTTCTTTGTAAGAGAAGGCTTCCATCTTGCTACTCTACTACATAGGCCAAACATATAAGAATACAGGAGATTGCTGCCACATGCATTATATAACCAGCACTTGCTAGAAACTCCTGCAGCTCCTTCAATGTTGCTGTACACCTCTAGACAGCCTCCTGGACCAATTTTCTTCTTGTCTTTTCATCAGGTTTTTGGGGATATCCAGTTCTAGGTAATGTCAGTGTTGTGCCAAATTTAAGCCACTTCTTGATGACCGTCTTCACTGTGTTCCATGGTATATCTAATGCCTCGGAAATTTTAGTACCCTTCTGCTGACTGATAACTTTCAATAATGAGATCCCTTTGCTGTGTTGTAAGCTGTTTATGGACCTTTTGATGTAAATTAGCAATTATTTCAAATTATTAAGAAGGTGTTCACAGTTATGTAACAACATTATTTTAGCTTTGTTATATTTATTTTTATTTACCACCCTCAAATTTATTTCATTTCGTTTCTCGATTAATTTTTACGGATTATGAGTGACGTTAAAGGTGGAAAAAGATCTGGAATTATTCTTCTTGGCATAATTTTTTACATGAAAAAAACTGGCATTTTAAAAGGGGTGTGTAGAGTTTATATCCTATGGCATCACTGCTTTGGGACAGGTAAATAATAATCACTATTTAACGTGTACAGTTTACCCTAACACCATTATACTGTAGTTTACAAACACGGTTACTGGAATAGGTCAACAGTACAACAACAGACACTCCTCACATCTAAGCTTGGAGAGATTTCTGAAAGAGGATTATAGTACAACTCCCATTATAGAGAAGACACTGTTTGGAATGCAAAAATCACTAAAACAAGCGCTGTGTACACACCAAACAAGCCAGGAATGCCGGGGATGCAGGCCCACAACCTGCAGAAGTAGGGGTGTAATACTAGATGTGTGTATGACCTTCAGTACTCACTTCATGGAATACGCTTATGAATTATAATTCACCATTCATAGAGTTGTTTATAGACAAGTTGGTACTTTCCATTAATATGGAATTGTTTTAGTTAGTCTCAATGCTGCTGTTCTGGATCTCGCAATGTTTTTTTTCCCTTCACTTCTCCATTCCTGAGATTTGGTCCCCTATTCTCTGCATGTAAATCTAGTTTTGTACGTCAACGGGGGCATGATCCCAAACTCTTCTCTATGGGAGCCTCTGTGAGGATCATGCCCTAGTTGGCTACTTAAAAGACATAATTTACTTATAGAGAAGGGACCGTATCTCAGGAATGGAGAAACGCAGAAAATAAAAGGAAAAAAAAAAATGGAATTCACTCCAAAAAGAATTACAATCCATCCATGATAGACATTACTGTGTATGAGGAGCTTTAGACTGATCTCATTTTTGAGAAAACTAGCAGATTTGCAGCAGAAAAAAAATGTGTTGTCATCAAAACTCCAACAAAAAGCCAGATTCATTGGATAGGGGAGACCGTAATTGTCTTATTGCTGGGGGTCTGACCATTGTGACCCCTACCGCTCCTAACGACGGCAATTCTGAAGAGCCCCGGCTGCACGGAGCGGAGGCCGATTCCGCTTACCGCCTCTACATTCATTCTAATAAGAAGTGGGCTCGGCACTTCCCGGCATTCCCATTAAGAACGAATGGAGCGGTAGAGCACATGATCGACCTTCGCTCCATTAGCCCTTGCACTTGGGATCGGTCAGACCCTCAGTGACCAGAAAAGTATCCCTTGCCTTCTGGATAGAGTATAACTTTTAAGCTTGAGAACGCCCCTTTAATTCTGACAGCAGTATATCCCTAATAGACATACAGGTCACCTCAATGTGGACAGTCTACCCCTTAAGTTTTGCATCTAAGAAATATCTTAATTTTCAAAATTAAAAATTTGGAAGATTGTTGGTGGATACAATGCATTGTTTGTGGGCGGCTAAATCTATCGTTAGACGATAAATCCCGGCTAGACTATTAAATCTGTTGAGTGCCCACAAGCTTTCTGTTTATAGTAAGCAAATCTCCAAGGTGAACAAATAGCATCACATTGACACAACATAGCCGCCCCGCCACCGTCACTAGGAGGGTGACCTTACATGTCCTCTCTGGGGTCAAGTTCTTACAATAGAAGCTACACACATAGGAAACGCTCCTATAGCTGGCGAGTCAGAAACACAAGGAAATATAATCCCTGGCATCAATATTGTAAATTAAAATATGGAGATTAATGCGTTTCATAATTCTGCTTATTACAGTTACATAACCATTTGGCATAATTATTCATGCACGCTGCAATTTCATCACAATCGTAGCTACTAATAAGATGACAACACGTCTGGACCTTCTCTCCTCCTACAAGTCAGTGTAAACTGTTAGCGCACAAATCACACGTGACAAAACAAAAATGACCCTTTGCTGGGCAGATTTCTATCAAGGATTGCAGAAGGGTTAAATGATGCCACCAGGTATGTTTGGCAGCGACTACGGGGCAACGTGACCCAGGAGGGAATGACGAGCGTGCACAAGAGAACACAGTGACTCCAGCACCAGCTGGGCACCACCGAAATAATCCGTGTCATATCCCCTTCTCTTTTTGATATATTCTTTTAATCTTGCTATTTTATTCAGCCCTCGGTATTATGGGAATAATTTTTTGTGGTTAAACATAGTAGAGGTTGTCAAATACCCTGTGCTACCTGGCACAGACGCGTGGGGTGATGCAGGTCGCACGGTGACGCACGCACGACTTTAATTTTCCATTCAAAGTTCCAGTCGGTAGAAACCTTTCAAGTCGCTCATGTTACACGACTCCGCTCATCTCAACAATCGGGGACAGAAACATTTACTGCAGAAGGAGCACCGTCCAGGTCAGAGTGTATAACGATGAGGCTGAAGATACCGGGACATGCCATATTCTTCAGGATCGGAATCAGCCCTCGATTATCGAGGACTTCTATCAGATGTTCCTGCAACTTCCAACCACTAAACTTTCAGAGGTGAAATCCGTGTAGATAGGTTTCACTCAGGTTTTCTTTTAAAGGACAGGCAGCAGATAGAGTCGGTGTATGAACGAACATGACATTTTTGGTAGGACCTCAACTAAGAAGAAAAATCCACAAGTGCTACAAGGGGCTCCTGCGGCATATTCACGGCGGAGTTCAGCCCTGGTAAATTGAATAGGGCGGACTTCTGCAATGAAAATCTCCAGAATTTCACTGTATATCAATTTTGACATGGGAATAGTCCACAATCTAGGGATGAGATTTGGAAAATCTTATGCACTTGCGCCTGTTTTGGATTATACCTGCACAAATCCACAGGTAAAATGTACAGCGATTCTGTATTACCAGTTACTACAGCATTCAGGATATATCTAATGCAGATACCAAACAGGGGCCTGTACAATGATACTGACTCAACATTAATTCTCCTCAGACCTGGTCGCAGCATTAGAAGTGTCCCAGGGTATTATGTTCTGTGAATTCATAGGGTGACTTTTCTCAATGAGGAGAGTGACATGCCAGTAAAAGGAGAATTTTAGGCCATTTAATGCTCCTCTGGGAAATTAAATATGCAAATTTCCTCTTCAGAGAGGAAGAGGACTATAACGCTAATGCCACCTATTAGGGCGCTGTCAGATGGCCCGCGCCGCGATCAGACCACAATGCACGGACTGGCAGCGGCTCTACTCGCCCGAGTGTGACCGCTGCAGAGAAATATATGAAGCTGTAATCAATGTCTGATCGGCAACATCTCCGCCAATCAGGTATTTTTAGCGCCAGGTGGGAGTGATATTGATTTTTAAGTGGGGGCAGATGTGCAGTACCAGCCGCGGCCACTATCAGTAGATGGAGCAGCTCAGTAACTGAGTCACTGTCCTCACTGAGACCAGCTGATACATGGGGGTGCCGGGTGACACAACCCTAACGATCAGAAATTGATCCCAAGGATAGGTCATCAATGTAAGGGTATGTTTCCACGTTCAGGAAACGCTGCGTTTTTGACGCTGCGTTTTTCCGCAGCGTCCAGATGTTACAGCATAGTGGAGGGGATTTCATGAAATCCCAACTCCACTATGCGTTAAAAAACGCATGCGTTTTTGCCGCGAAAACGCATGCGCGGTGCGTTTTTTCAAAACACAGCATGTTGCTACAATGAGCAAAACACGCAGGTACACCGCAGGTGACCTGCCAGTGACCTCAGGTGCAGTTTTGGTCAGGATTTTACTTGCATAAAATCCTGACCAAAGCCTGAAGCAAAACTGAACGTGGACACATACCCTTAAAGTAATGGACAGCCAGTTTAAGTGATATAGCAAAGCTCATTAAAGGGCCAGCACTGAGTTTTGGGATTCCTACTATTAATAGTTAAAAACAAACCAAGAATTTTTTTTTTACATGGGATTCTAGACAGCAACAAGAACCAGAAAAACAAGGATCCCTAAAATATAACTTTTAATCCATAAAGTTAAAAACAATTATTCCAAATTTGAAGACATTAATACACATAGGTTACCATAGGGAAAGTAAACAATTTATATGTGAACTATCAGGCCCTGTCGATCCCCTAATACTGGTCCCTGCCGGACTGGGGAGGAACCTCTACAGTCAGGCAGGGACCAGTATTTAGACAGGGCCTGATAGTTCACATATAAATTGTTTACTTTCCCTATGGTAACCTATGTGTATTAATGTCTTCAAATTTGGAATAATTGTTTTTAACTTTATGGATTAAAAGTTATATTTTAGGGATCCTTGTTTTTCTGGTTCTTGCTACTTTTAATAGTTGGCTCTGCAGTTCTTGTCCTCTTCCTCCCTGAAAATGCAATTTGCACTGTGAATCCAAAACAGACTTCAGGAACAGCAGTTCGGGTTTATGTGCTTAGTGGTATGTCCATGAAACCTAATAATCAAGCCTGAACTGATGATTTATTTAGTGTCCCCACATCAGTAGCCATGTGTTCCAGTGAAAGTCCTTGTAATTGGGAGATTATAGAAAACATGAGAACTGATGAAGGTGTCCCCTGCCAGTCATGGTGGTCTCAGCACAGGGACCGCACTGATGATTGATACCGAAGATGAAGAAATGACATAATAGTAGCACTAATAATAAGTCACCAAACAGAGCCCCAATAATAATAATACAAGTTACATCATATGATGGAGCTTCAGCAATCCATTCAGCAGAACCTAGGGTTTGGGCTTTTCTACAACTTGTCCCCGGATTCCCCACATCTCCTGTAATCATAGAACTAATATAACGAGGACAACGTGCTGCTCCCCACTCCATAAACGGAAATGTAGTGGGAGCCGTGACGTGGGGAGGTGGAGCTGCAGATGACAGGGGAGCTATGGCCGGACCAAGAGCCTACACATCCATACCTGTGTACAGAAATCTCCTGGAAGCCCCGAACATCACCACGTAGTCCTTACACCTACAGGGGCACAGGTGGTCTGAGGCTGGAAATACATGAAGAGCAGCCCGACAGATCACACAGCCATACTGGAGGGGGAAGGGCGGGCAGGAACCACCATAAATATTGCATCATGCTGCAATGTGCGGGAAGGAGCAGGATCCAGCGCGAAGATCTCCAGGGGTGACACAGGAAGCGATGGATGGGCGATAGACCCTGGGAGCTGTGTGCCAGGAATTCTACACACCTATGTGTGATACTTTATCGCCGGCATCCAGGCTGCCATGTGCTCAGAAGCCGGTAGGACGCATAGAATGGAGCCGGCATATCTGGGAGATCAGGGGAGAGGAGCCGGGAGAGGGACAGATACATTGTATCCCCAACGTTCTATGGCATCCCGACACGTGACACGAGGAAAAGATACATTTTAGCCCAACGTTCTATGACACGTGACCCGCTGTAGATACATTGTGTCACCGACGTTCTATTGAGGCTCCATTGTATCCGCTCCCGTTGTCAGGGGAAGAATATCCGCAGCGTGTATCGTCTCAGTGTGTACAGAGGTATAAGGCCGGTACTCACTCAGTAGATGCCGGAGCTGGGCACTGGGGTGGGCACGGTCTGGGGTGGGCACGGTCTGGGGTGGGTGTCCGTCCTCCTCCTCACACACAAGCTCTCTGTGTAGTAATAGTGAGGCAGCAGCGTGCTGGATGTTGCCGGCTCTCGCCACTCCTCGCCTGTGTTACATCAGCCACCCCACACCCCTCCTTCCCTCCTCCTCCTCCTCCTTGTGTTCTTGGCTGCTGAGACCCGTCCCTACAGATACATACAGGGGTGGTACAGCTGAGCCCAGGGTTATGCGGAGGGTGGTCCATGCCCCCTTTTCCTGCAGAGGTCACACTGACCATTAAGCATTCTGGATATACTATTACAGTCATGGTCAAGGTCTGGGTGTGTGACGTGGTTCCATACATCCGGGTCCTCAGGGAACAGAGGTGACTCACAAGTGTGACTGGTACAGACCGGAATGGTGAGAATAGACCTGTGCTGTGGGATCAGAGGAGGACCCCATTAGACTGGATACCATATAGGTCATGTGCGAATCCCTCCACAGATGACTTTATTATATGCACATACCAGTAAAACTGCGACCTCCGCACCAGGCCCACCAGCTCATGCGGCCCATAGCAGACGCATGGTCTGTCGCTATGGGCGTTTATGCCCCTGTCCTTCAATTACACGTACTAAACGCCTGTAATATTAAAAATAATTTTATTTATATAGCAACATCTTCTGCAGCACTTTACAGTTAAGAAAGGCCATACACAGACACAGGCTCGGACTGGCCCACAGGGTAACAGGGGAATCCCCCGGTGGGCCCCTGTGCAGATCTGGGCCCCCAACCCCACTGTATGGGCAGTACTTTCCATAATTCACTCTGTAGATAAAAAAGCATCAGCTCATCATTCATTTACCAAACTACCCAGTTTATTATTATAGGGAGATATAGGTAAATTTGTGAATGAAGGTAGTATAATATTTGCATGCAGGTGAAAAGTGGCCCCCCAAAGTCAGTGTTACTGGTAGGTCCTTGTCACCCCAGTCCGACACTGCAGACAATAAAGATATCCCAAAGTATCGCATAATTCATTAGTTACAGGGGGAGCCCGGACCCTGCTCACAAGCTACAATCTATGAGGAAATAGGGGGGACACAAAAGGTAAATGGTAAAAAGCGCTGGTATTGAATGGTCCTTTAGGGTTAGATTTAGTTTCCACTTAATGGGTCATGCAGATTTTTTTTTTTGTTTCTTTTTACCTTATTTTACCTTCTGAAATGCCAGTGGGAAATTGACAAGGTAATTAATCCTATAGTTAGTATATGGCCGGAGACACACTGGTGCGAGATACGGCCGAGTCTCGCCGGTTAAAAGCAAGCTGTGGCACCTGCACTCCGGAGCGGAGCGTGCAGCTGCATAGCAATACATGGAGCTGCACAGCTCCGCTCCGGAGTGCCGGTGCCACAGCTTGCTTTTAACCAGCGAGACTCGGCCGTATCTCGCACCAGTGTGTCTCCGGCCTATCAGTTGTTGTGCCTGGTTTCAGAGCCAGATCAGAAACACAGCATGTTATGATTTGGCTGTTGTCGATGGACCAATGAAGAACTTTAGATTAATTTTGTCCTGCTCTGTCATAAAAAACAAGCAGATCTGCACCAAAATCCTCTTCAAAAACAGCTTCCAAAACTCTCTATTTCTTTCTATGGGAAATCCAATTTGCTGATGAGTTTTTTTGTGTTATTTTATTTCCTAATACTACAATCCCATGATGAGGTTGTGTTGAATTTTTTATGTTGAAGATTTTCTGCATTTTTTTTATATAAAATTCATTACTTTCGTTTTTTTATTTAATTTTTAAGTGTGTTTTTATTGTGTTTTAGAAGCTGTGGTTTTTTTTTTTTTGTCTTCTTGGTTTCTCAACTTTTAAATAAAGCTGCTCTGTTTTTTATATTTATGGCATCTGGCTTTGACAAAACTGATGAAATTCCGCAAGTGAAACCCACTAAACATGCATGTGCATTTTTGATATGTTGATTTTCAGCAAGTCTATAGGAAAAATCTGCTCATAAAACTCAGTGTACCCGCAAAGGAAACTTACGTGCTGTGGATCTGAAACAGATCGCGGGTCAATTTACACTGAGTAAAAACAAAGTGCAGAGGGCACGAGATTTCTATAGGTCCCATCCACTTTTCTGGAACTGTTGCGTTTTAGACGTAGCGAAAATACCCATCATCAAAAACTCATTGTGGCCAAACAGCCTAAAAAGGTTTTGAAAAGCACTCGCTGGAAAAAATAAAGTAAAAAAGCTTGTCACTTTTTTTGAAGCAAGAGGAGAATCTCCTCCAAACAATAAAATGTTAAATCAACATTCTGTAAAACAAAAGAAACTTTCAAAACATCTTGAAAATTGCTTCAAGATAAACCGCAGTAAATTAAATACTTCCCCAGAGGAAACATTTCCTGACGCATTTTCCACTTGAAATACCAGATCAGATTTGTAAAAAAAATTATATAAACTCCATGTGAACATTGCCTTACATTGGAGGGTTGGAGGCAGAGTTCGATTTTTGCAATATTTTGTGCTGAGACATAACTAAGGTTCATTTCAATGACTAAACACTGTTCAATTGTCGACTCCAGCACTTGTGAGAGAATTAAAACATCCAAATTTTATTCTATGTCCTTTAATCCCTTTCCAGCCTTAAACATACCCAGTACATCATGGCCGGCTGGTACTTACTGACCTTGATTGCTCGATTTTTGGCAGTTTTATTTTTTTTTCATGCATCCTGCAGCCACCGAGCGCTGATCAGTGACGCAAATCACTGATCAACATTTGTGCTTGCTTTTTTCTACTACTTTTTTTTGTCCCTTGTCCATTTTTTCTCTCCCGCCCTTTGCACCACCTCTGTGTGTGCACCCCGCAGCTGCCGAGCGTTGATCAGTGACGCAAATCACTGATCTGCACTCATGCTCGCTGTTTCTATAACCTTTTTTCCCTAACTGCGTCCTACAGATGCCGAGCCGCTGATCAGACATACACCACTGATTAGCACCCGTGCTTGCATTTGGCAAGGACTTTTTCTTTTTCTTGTCTATTTTTTTCTGTAAGATATTTGGGTGTTCACAGCGCTCACCACATATTTACATAAATTCCTATAGCAATATAGCATTTGACAAAATTAACCACTTTTTGCATTTGCACATTATTCCCTCTAGTTATCATTTACTGTGCTGGTTGACACCTGATACCAGTAACATAGAGATGAAGTTAGCTATCTATGTGCCAATCCTCATGGACTTCACAGTATTATGTATGTATTGTATCTCCATTCTCAGTCTCTCCTTCGGACATTTGTCCGTTTCCCCTGGGTGTGCTCCCCTTGTTTTTATTATATTCTTTTAATTTTTTCTTACTTTGTTCTGTTATCCTTTTATTATCACCTGATTTAAATAAAGTAGTAATTTTAGTTCTCTATATCTGATATACTGGGACTTTTTTGGTCAGATTTGTACTCCCCCCTTCTCTTCCTTTGTTTTTTTACCCACTGTCCTATTATGGTCCGGTTGTTTGGGATGTGTGGGTAATATAATATTGATGTTTACAGTACTATAAGTTTATCACACAACTAGACCTACCCTCCTCCCTTGTTCCAGTTCTCAGTTGAAAACTATTGCAGACCAGAGAGCCACTGCCTCGCTGTTCCACACTTAGGCCCTTTTCACACATCAGCCTTTTGCCATCAGTTGCAATCCATCGAATTTTGAAAAAAATGGATTCGGCGACTGATGCCGCCGGATCCGTTTTTTTTCTCATAGACTTGCACTAGCGATGGATGGCCTCACGTTTCATCCATTGTTCATCGGATCCGTCAAAAATTGTTTATCCGGAGGCCGGAGAAAACGGACAAAGTAACTTTTTTTTGTGTATGTTGAAAAAACGGACAGTGACAGATCCATTGCTGTCCGTCGTTTGCTAGAATGGAAGCCTATGGGTGCCGGATTCCATTTTTTTAAACTGAGCATGTTCCGATTTATTTAGGATCCAATTAGCTGGATCAGCTAGTCGGATCCGTCGAAAAAACAGATCTGTCACATCAGTTTTTCACAATCTGCGATGGATCCGTCGATCCAACGGATTGTGACTGACGGGGCCTTACTCTAAAGTGACCCTGCCAACATGTTAACAACGCAGGCGGGGCTTTAAAACGGATGCTGGCATGACATCATTAAGCCCTTTGAATCTGTAGGCCTTTGATTGGTGTACAGCTGCAGCAGCAAAAACTCCCACACATGCGGGAGAATAGGAAGAAATCCAACACAAGTACAATTAAAATACATTTTATTAAATATATAGTATTGAAAACAAGGAATAAAAAAGAAAAATGCCATAAAGGGAAGCGGTAGGTGAAGTGAACCAAAAATGCACAAAAATATTAATAATAATAATAAGGGGGATAAATGCACATGTAAAAGCTCCCCCTGTGAAATAGCAAGATTATTTAGCTCAGGAGTAGAGTGCTAAATATACACAACAGCTCACTTATTGGCTCTGCCTGAGACCGGTAAGTAATATGACAGTAGGGCAATGTAAATCTCAAACACACAGAAACTAGTAGCTAGATGTAATGATAATGCTGTAATAGCTGATACAAAACTGCCTACTAAGTGCAAAAACAGGTAAACCTATGAAAATAAAGGTTATATTACCGGTAACAGGTGGCCATAGGGGTCTGCTCGGCGTCCCCTCACCCCGATGTGCGTTTCGCCGCCAGCTTCTTCTGGGGCGCACAGTTGTAGGGTAAGAGTGGGGCCGGGAGCCTATGAGGAGAAGGAAGTAGAGGACAGAGCCACTCAGCATGGGACCTGGGACAGGTCAGAGATTTGGTGTTTTTTTAACAGTGGTGGAGAACTGTGAGGACAAATGACAGGGTCACAATAGGGGCTACATGAGAGGGGCAATAGTGCTAACTGGGGCCAGAATTGAAGGACATTATTACTTTATGGGAGACACATATGGGGACATTATTACAATATTGGGGACACATGAGGGAGCATCATTATCATATCGGAGCCACATAGGACATTGTTACAATATGGGGGCCGCATAGGGGGATAATATTATTATTATTTATTTATATAGCACCATTAATTCCATGCTGCTGTACATGAGACGTTACATCAAAATACAGATATCACTTACAGTAAACAAACTAACAATGACAGACTGATACAGAGGGGCGAGGACCCTGCCCTTGTGGGCTTACAGTCTGCATATTAATTTATGTGTCCATAAAGTGAAATATTACTGCTTAGAGGTGTTATTAAAATAGGACATTATTATAATATGGGGGCTACATAGGAACACATTATTCTGATATAAGGGCCTCATAAGCGGACACTATTAATGTGTGAGGCCATAAAATGAAATATTACTACTTAGATCTGAGCGGATTAGGCAAAATTAGAAATTACCTGTTTGCAAGGATTTTTCTGGGATAATTTGCAAGGAAGTTATTCTCTGCTAATTTAATGTCTATTATTATTCTCTGGGGTCTCTTCAGACCCCAGAGTATAATAAACGTAAGATGTGAAAAATAAAGAAAATCCTTACGCAAGGGTTCTGTGCAAGTGGACGAAAGGTCATGCTGCGTACAGTAAGAGGGGCGCAGGAACATACTTAATCATTTTGGACAAAGACAGTTATTCTGTTATATGTCCTTTACCATTGAGGCTTTGATTTTCTCTGGAAATCAGCACCAAGTTATGTAGATTTTAGTGCAAGATTTTTTCCAAGTTGGACACTCGAGATGGACTAAAAAAATAAATATAAGCAAACTCACATTCCCAATCCACTCTCGTTGCGATGTTTGCCTGGTGTCCTGGCATCACCACAATCTCATGATGGCAAGATTTATCTGCTCCACTGATTCTCAGGAAAATATGCTATTACCAGGCTTAATCGCCTCTTCCGGCTGAGATTACATGCGCACACAATGCATAAATGTGTATGAAGGGAGTCAGGAGACAAAGCTGTTGGCTGGACAAGCATTTAGTCAATAGCTGTATAATATACACAATATATACACTGCTAGGCATCGACAACTAATGGCACCATGTGCTACCTGGCACAAGTATATGGTGTGACTTGGGTTGGGTGTGACTTTCATGCTAAGGAAGTCGTAAACTAACATTATCTTTCTATAGAAGTCGGTTGAATTGTTCTGCTATCAGCTGCTTATCTGTATCTGAGACGCCCACATTACACAGTTCTCTTCTCCCTGGTGCACGATAAGCATAGGTAAAGCATATGGCCCCGGACCCATGACCTCCATGCTACATGTTTGATCTGTGTAATGTTTATGCCACAGACCGCAGTCGCACAGTGTCCACGAGAAGAAATTATTCTGAGGTTTACCCTTCCCATCTATATTGAACGCACAGAAGTTTATTTTTAAAGAAAGGTAACGAGGATGATGATGGTGCATACTGTGCGCATAATCTCACAACAGTACTGAGGTTAACACACAATACCGCCCTCACCACTCACATACAGCCTTCTAATTTAATCTGAGTCCATGGCAGTCGGCTGAAGTTGGTGAAGTGAAGTGAGAAAAATATAGTCATAAATTAAACTTATGGGGTCAAATAGCTAAAAATTTGGTTTGATCACATGTATTCAGTCTTTTGCAATGAAGCCCCTAAAAATTTCTGGTGCAAGCAATTACCTTCATAAGTCACATGTCTAGTGACAGGGAGTCCATGAATCTAAGTGCCACATGTTGGTCAGTATATACACATTACCTTCACTGAAAGGCCACAGAGGCTATGTGGCACCCCAGGAGTTCAGGTACTACAGTGGTCCTGCCTTCCTCTCTGGGAGGGTAATGTCTTGCCTGGAGACAAGAGGGATCCCTTTGGCAGGTAATCTCACACACAACACCATCTGAATCCAGGCCAGAAGGGGGAGCTCTAAACCCAGTTTTAGGGGAGAGTTTCTCTCAATTTACATCCTGGTCTGGAGGAGGAGTCAGTTAGTTGGTCCTGGGAGTCCAGAGAGAGCACACGTGTGGTGCAGACGAGAGTTAGGGAAGGAGCAGAGGAGTGATTAGGGGCTTAAGGAGGCTGCGATTGGGTCTACTCAGAGCCAGGGCGCAGAAACCGGGCCCGAGGCTGTGGGGAGCTGCAAGCCCCACAGCAGAACCGGAGGGCATAGGACTATATGTAAACTGCCTTTACAACACCTGAGGTACAGCAGAAGTTAGAGCCTGACCCCAAAAGTTCAGCTCGAGCTGCCTACCATGCAGGTACTCTCCAAAGACAGGAGAGAAAGGGGTACCTTGCCAGCAAGCTACAGGGAGCAAGGGACCAGAAAACCAGCGCGTAATGGAAGGCTTCCAACATGACCTGCCAAGGAGATTACTACTTGTTTCCAGGCTGCCTGGACTCCTTCTGTACCTGTTGCCGGTACCCTGGACTGTGCACTGCAACCATCAGTAAACCAGGTAAAGACTGCAACCCTGTGTCCTCCGTTATTTACCGGCAGCCCATCATCCTTGCCATACACCTTTCGTGTCCTGGGTACCCTGCTTCACCTGTGGGAAGCGTCACCATCCAGCCACCATACCATCACCCCTTTAGGCGGCGTCGGCCCCTACTGATCGAGAACCACAGATGGCGTCACAAAAATAGACTTTATTCACCAAACCCTTAAAAGACTATCTCCCCTTTAGCTTGAGTGCCCAGGACACGGACACCGTGACATCTCCTTTAAGTGCGACCGGATGCGGTACCGAGTACCCCAAGCCCTGGCGGACGACTCAGCTGCAACACTAAAGAACACCATGAAGATCAAGGAGATCGCCAAACAAGTCAGGAACAAGTCAGGGACAAAGTTCTTGAGAAGTACAAGTCAAGGTTGGGTTATCTAAAAATATCCCAATCTCTGATGGTCTCTGGCAGAGTTGAGGATGCGCTTTGCACACTTGTTGTCATGTGCCAACTAGTAAAACAAATAAAGCAGCACTCTGTCGTGCCATAGCATGCAAATATGAAATATGAACATTGAATTGCATTACTGCACTGGAATATGAAAAATTGAGAATGCTTAGCGCATAAATTGGCCAATTCATGCTGAATGCTAACCGATATATTTATTACACTCACATACACAGTATATATCGCCGTCTCAGTGAAAAAATCTAAATAGATGTATTTTTTAGAGGTGTGGGGGCCCAAATAGAACTTTTGCTATGGGGTCCTGTGAATGTTATGTACCCCCCTGCTTGCAGGACAGTAATAATGAGGGCAATGTGTCTTGTTTCTCAGAGCCCGAGGCTCCAGGGGTCCCATTGCCAGATAGCCCTCATCATAAGCAGCGTACTAGGCGGGAGGGGGTCCAGACCCATTTCTTGCACAGTGGCCCCAAGCTGTCAGTTGCTGCCCTTGGACTAAGGGACCTTTTTAAACACTTAGGAAGCCTTTGCGGGTGCTTTTTGTTAATTATTCTAAAATCATTTTTCAAGCTGGTGTTATAAAGTATTGTAATTTACTGAGATAATGACTTTTGGGTTTTCATTGGCTGTAAGCCATAATCATCAACATTAACAGAAATAAACACGTGAAATAGATCACTGTGTGTGTAATGACTCTATATAATATATGAGTTTCACTTTTTGTATTGAAGAACTGAAATCAATTACATTTTTGATGATATTCTAATTTAGGTTATCTCCCTTAGTATACGCACATTCAGATTTGTTCTTCTGTGCAGGACTACTCACAAAAGTCACCATATGGCGACCTTTTATTTATAGCAGGTTGCTAGACCTGGTGCTAATGTGCCAAGCTGGCAGGCACACATAATGGACCCGCGAACCACATGTGCCTCCCGAGCCACGGGTTGGCGTCCCCTGCTCTTTAGATATGTGCAGTTGACTAGATGTCACTGCTAAGCCAAAGGTATAAGAGTAGCTGAATATCATGAAATGTCTGAGTGTGTTGCCTGGAGAATATGTGCTGCCTGGGAGACCTATGGGGAGCAAACCGAAGGGCCAAAGGGAACTAACCTGCAACTAAACAGCATCTCCATAGCTCAGCAGGGAAGCTGCATCACTGGAGAGGACTGCGGTTGAACAGTTCAGGTAGAGATACTCACCAAAGTAGGCTAACACGAGTGCCAGGGAGGAGATGAGACAACCCCTGTGGTACCGGCACAAGATGGCTGCAGGAGTGTGCCACAGATCAATGAGCTATTCCTGCAACCGCCTGGGTCATAGACAATCTAGGTTGCCGGTCCATGATAGTTACAACAGCCACACAGTTATTGCATGGCAGAGTGAGAGAGACTGCCGGTAGCTACTGTGGAGTTATCGATATTAAACACATCTCCATAATCTCTGCCGGAAAGAAATAGGCGCCTCTTTATCCCCAGTCCACCTGATCCTCTTCCATAGGACTCCTTGATATTGACCATGTGTTCGTTGTAGGCAATGTCTCTGAACACCCTTAGCGTATGTTCACATGCTGTGCTTTTGGAACTTTTATTTATGCGTTTTTATGCAAATTAAAAGCTGCTCTTTACAGTACAAGCAAAAGCTCTGACATTTCAGAAATCTCATGCACATGATTGCTTTTTTTAATTGGAAAACTTCTGCTTTTGAGAAAACTGAAGCACGCCAAATCTTTCAGCGTTTTTGCAGCCTTTTTTTTCATCATAGAAAGATTTGAGAAAGTGCAAAAACGCTGCAAAAAAAAACCCACAGCCGTGCATTTTTACTTCATTTTTGGTGAATGAAACTAACTTTATTAAACATCTACCGTAGACAAATACATCTAATCTGCTGTGAAAAAAAAAGGGAAAATCCAGCAACCGCAAAAGTCATAAGACATCACATTTATTAGTAGATTTAAAACATGAAAAGGAAAAATGTAAAAAGCATGATAACGGTCGCCATGTTTTGAGCTACACTAGCTCTTAATCTTGACCATCATGACTGTCATGATTAAGAGCTAGTGTAGCTCGAAACGTGTCGACCGTTATCATGCTTTTTACATTTTTCCTTTTCATGTCTTAAATCTACTAATAAATGTGATGTTTTATGACTTTTGCGGTTGCTGGATTTTCCCCATTTTTTTCACTGTTCATTTACTCAGGAAACCAGCCTGAAGTCTCCATGCACCGCACCCCTATTCTGGGAATTTCTCAACCCAGTGAGCTGATGGTTGCTCCATTGTGTTTTTCTACATCTAATCTGCACCAAAAACGTAGCAAAACTTACTTTTCTAAGCAGGGGTTTTTTTTTTTTACTGCCAAGAGAGCAGGTTTTGGCTGCAGAAAAAGATGCAGAAAAAAAGTGACGTGAACATAGCCTAAGGGTATGTGTCCACGGGCCGTATTACATCCGGAATAGCTGCGGATTGAACACTGCGTGGAGCCGCAGCGTTCAATCCGCAGCGTCCAGATGTTACAGCATAGTGGAGGGGATTTTATGAAATCCCGTCTCCACTATGCGTGCGAACACGCACCCGGCGGCCCTGCGTTTCCAGACATGCAGCGCGTCTTTTTAGAACGCAGCATGTCCGTTTACCTTGCAGCGACGCTGTGCCGCCGCAAGGTGAAACACAGGGCCCTATGTGTGATGATTCCGGATGTGTGCAATGAACACATCCGGCATCATCGCGTCTCCAGAAGGGGCAGGGCTTAGGGCGGAGCGGGTTTTCCTCTCTGTCCAAAGCACCGGCCATCCTGAACGTGGACACATACCCTTTGTTGTGTTGACCCTTGGCTATCTTGACCTACACATCTGTATTTATTGCCACATCCATGCAACTGCATCTGCTGCCAGTCAGTGATTATTCTAAAGGGGCCACAACCCACGGATCTGACTGGGGAAGTCCATACTTCCATAGATTAAGCTCTCTGATTAGTCCTCAATCCTGGTGTGATGCTAGTGATTCCACATGTGATAACACTGCTATGATACATTGCATGTTAACAATTGTTTTAGTCTTTTAATTGCTCTTTTTTAAAGTTGACTTACTGGAAATGGCAAAGCCCCTTTTAACTTCGGGGGGTGAGAGATGTTTGCAAAATCCTTGCGCTGACTTTTTTTCCCTTAAATCAAAGACTAATAATTTTGTGATTACAAAATTGCCTCTTTGGTCCTTGTTTCTTCTTGCTTTCCCTAAGTAAAGGATTATCTTCCTATAATGCCTGCACAGCCATGCTCTGTGCGTGCATTTTTTAAAGCCTGTCCCATCAGGTCCTTAATAAAAATCTCCTTACATATTTATTAGGACTGGAGACTTTATACGATATGATTCACTGGTTAAACTTGTACAGTGGAAGTTAGTATGAGATAGAACAGATTGGCACCAACGTCATTTTCATTCCATACTCCGTAATGAGGCTACCAAGCCCCTCAGGTTTGTACCTGTCGGCGCCTTATCCACACCGCTGGATGGTTTGGCATTCTGCATGGGCGGCAGAGAAAATTATAGTTTGATGAGTGTTGCATATAAATAAGATAAATGATCAAATAAAGGAAAGTGAGGAGTTATATTACTATTTTCTCCTTTTTTAATTTATTTGCATATTGACACACCAAGACCCAACTGTGACTTGCTACATAGAAGATGAAGCAGGAATAACAGGAAACAGACCTAAAACTTGTAATCTTCAATAGTATTGAGGTATCAGATGTAACCGTTGCGGTATCAGTACCAAGAGAGAATTGATTTTTTTCACTTTTTATATCACTGGCCTTACTTTGTAGGATCTAATCTCTCTAAACCAGTGAATAATAATTAAATACTGTCTAATATCAGATCACACAATATTTTACAATATTGATGATCTTAAATCAGTGGTTCTCCAACTGTTTTACAACTACAACTCTCATCATCCCCGGTAGCCGGTAGCAGACTGGAGACCAATGTTCCATGTACACTATGTCCTCTGCATATTTCCAATCCAAATGTCCCATGCTGGTGGTAAAACTAAAGTTCTTCAGAATATATATCAATGTGATGTTTGAGCAGAAACAAGGACGCACAGAACTATTTGGCAGCTATATTTACGATTTCACGTCTTTTGTATTATGGTCCATTCCTATTAGTTTGTCTTTAGGGTTTGTTGGTACTGTCTGAGAGCTGCACTTTCTGGAAGCATATCTGTGTCTCTGTTGTAGGTCACATTACATGAATATTATCTTGGAGCAATGTATTTCAGCAGGGAGCTGGGATGTACTCGGATAAAGAGAAACATTTCTTTTCCAAGAAAAACATTATGTTCAATTGGCAGAACATAGGAAAATAAGATGTACTAAATACTAAGTATTATTCTAAGCTGGCCACACACAATGTGAATTACCTTCCATCCAGCGAGCTTTATTTGCAGCCACATGTACAGCCAACGTCATTGCACAGCTATGTGCGAGAACATAGGGCGAATTTCACATGAACGTGATATGGCTACATTTTAATATCTATTTAACAGCACCAAAAAACGGACCCCAAAGGAAATAAACTAAGATCACCTTTGGGCTCTTGTCACATACGTGGTTTGTGGAACCACTGTGCCACTGTTTGGGAAGTGTCTGGAGGGAAGTAACTAAGTGAACACCTGGTTTTTCACTAGAGCCCCTGATGGTGTGATTAGACTTGAACCCTGGTGGATGCCAATTGCTACACCAGGACGGACCCACGGAGCCATGGCAGCTAACCCCCAAGGGGACAAGGAAGCAGGACCGGCCAGGAACTGGTTAGCAGGAAGGTATGACTAGTAGATAGGTGCGGATTTAGGCACAAACAGGACTAGTATAAGAACACGGGATGGCCCAGGAACAGGAACACAGATGCAGGTTCACAGGTGCAAGGTTCACAGGTTCAAGAAGCAGGAAGTACACTGTTTACTTGAAGTTGCTAAGGCACCTCCCAATAGGGGTAGGTGCCTTATATACCAGACGTCTCCCAGTTACGGCTGGGGATGTTTTATCTGCATGAGCGCTGGTCATCTAAGAGGCAATGAACGCGCACACACTAAGCACACTCCCAGGATACCTGGAGGAAACTGATGCCAAGGGAGTGTGGATGGGTAAGTAATCGAGTAAGAAAAATGTCTTTACTCTCCCCTTCTTCAATACTGGGATACTCTTTACTTCAAAGACATCTTCGGAGCTGATGGGAGAAGGCATGACACCAGGATCCTTGAAGAAAGGACTCAAAGTAGCAAGTGGGAAGAGTTGTGCAAATCTCCAGAATTGGTGCATCTAATGAATACACCTTTTCTGGGCAGCTGCGGGCTGCTATTTTTAGGCTGGGGGATCAATATCCATGACTCCTTACCATCCTGAGAATATCAACCCCCAGCTGTCTGCTTTAGCAAGGCCGTTTGTGAAAAATGGGGGAACCCATGCCTTTTTAAAAAAATATTTATTTAAATAATTTAAAAAATTGGAGTATGGACCCCTCTATTCTTGATAACCAATCCTTCTGAGGCTGACCACTGAGGGTTGCCCTCCCAGCTGTGAGTTTTGCCTGGCTGGTTATCAAAAATACAGTTGAACTGATGTCTTTTTTTTTTTTAAATTATTTATTTACAGTGCAGGAGCCAGCTGATGAATATTCCCATCAGCCGCCACCTGCTCTTGCTGTTATTAGTGGCAGCAGGTTTCGGATGATGGGAGCAGTAGTCACATCAGCTGACACCAATGACCGGAGGTAAACTTTATACCTCCGAACACAGCTGCGTGCTCACGCTGTCTTTTGACAGTGTGGGAACTGCGACTGTCTGAACGATGGTGATGATTTTACTGCCGGTGTTTGCCGTGCTGTCACTGGATGTTCAGGCCCCCCATTCAAGTGAAAGGGGTCCGGGTCTGGGCACTGTTTTGTTACCCAAACTTTTTGTAAGTGTTCAGCTGAACCTGCCCGACCCGAACATCCAGGTGTCCGCCCATCTCTACCTAGGACAGTTTATCCCCTGGGGTATACTCTGGCCTGGGCCTAACTATACTCAGGTTTAATCTGGACAGGGGATAATTTGTCCTGTAACATTGGGTCTAATACCCATCGTAATGCCATTTAAAAATCAGCAATCCTTTGTAACTTTTGGAAAACAATGCTGCTTACCCAGCTCATTAGCAGATAGAACAATTCACCTTTGAGATTTTACAGGAGTGTGATCTTGAAAATGGAAAGCGCAAATATTGAAAAAAGAGAAATGATGATCTTTTGAGTTGTAGCATTCTAGTTACTACCAAACAACAAAAGTAAGGTGCACTACATAATCAATAGCAATATTATAAAACAGGGATGCTGCAAGATGCATTGTGGGGTAAATGTCAAGAAAGGGAGCAAAGACAATAGCATACACAATGCGCACACCTGGATATCAAAGACGCATATACGGCAAATGGTTTTATTAAATGACCAAAAAGTGCACACAAGAATAAAACACTATGAAAAACAAAAGACAAAGATACAACACCAAGGTACCAAAATAGTCCACATGGCTGGTAATACAAGCAAAACCCAAATTGGCTGTACAGTTATAAATATGAAGTTTACACAACTATAGGCGAAGACTAAATCTGACATAGGCAATACACAGAAAGGGCAAAGCTCCATCCAAAGGGCATATATTAGACATGAATATAACAGCATGGAAGTAACAAAGATTGGGCGTCCCCAAGGTTGGTAAACAAGGACATTAGGCAAATGTAGATCAGGGGGTATAATAAAGCCCTATAGGGCTGACTGTGTAAAAATAACACAAGGGTGCAGTTGGACCAAGATGGCTCTGTAAACTGAGGCCTCTGTTCACACAGTATGCATTTTGCAGCACTGGGCGGCCCGCATGTATGTGCGTTACTAATAGGCTGTAAGCCAGATGCTCTGCATAGCCTGTGTGAATAGCGCCACATTATTATCTTTTGTGCACTAATATACATCATCGCTATTGCTGCACCTGTGTTGCTGCCATCATTAATCGGGTCCGCTGCACCCTGCCAGTGCATTTGTTTGGAGGCCTGAGCAGGTAATCAACTCTGATTTTTTTTCTCCGTGATTTTTTTTTTAATTTTTAGAGGATTTTTAAGTCCTCTTTTTGTGTCTGTGAGCTTTGTTATCATGGTGACTTCTGACAATTTTGGCCTCACAGCTTGACTGCTCCATATGGTGACATACCATATGCTTCCAAAAAGTGACACCATTTTGGAAACTAGACCCCTCAGGGAACTTATCAAGATGTGGATTGAGCACCTTGAACCTACATGTGCTTCACAGAAATTAATAACGTTAAGCTGTGAAAATTAAAAAAAAATCACATTTTTCCCAGATAAGCCTTTTTTTTAGCTCCAAATTTTGCATTTTCCTAAGGGTAAGAAGAGAAATTACTCCATACAATTTGTTGTGCAATTTCTCCCGATACCCAATATGTAGCGGAAAACAACTGTTTGGGTGTACCACAGGGCTTGGAAGGAAAGGTGCGTCATTTGACTTTTTGAAGGTAAAATATGCTGGAATCATTAGCGGATGCCATGTCGTGTTTGGGGAGCCCCTGATGTGCCTATACAGTGGAAACCCACCACAAATGACCCTATTTTGGAAACTAGACCCCTTATGGAACTTATCTAGATGTGTATTGAGCACCTTGAACCTACAGCTGCTTCACAGGAGAAAATGGACCCCAAAGTTTGTTGTGCAATTTCTCCTGAGTTCACAGATACCCCATATGTGGTCGAAAACTACTTTTGAGGCACAGTGCAGAGCTCAGAAGGGAAGTAGCGCCTTATTACAGTGCAGATTTTGCTGCACTTGTTTGAGGGTGCCGTGTTACATTGGTAGAGCCCCTGAGATGCCAGAACAGCAGAAGCCCCCCATACGTGGCCCCATTTTACCAATTAAACCTCTCAATGAATTCATCTAGGGGTGCAGTGATTATATTGACACCACAAGTATGTCACAAACTTTTATACATTGGGCAGTGAAGAAAAAATAATTTACATTTTTACCACCAAGATTCTGTGTTAGCCCCAAGTTTTACATTTTAACACTGTAAAATGGGTAAAAATGGCACCAGAATTTGTCCCACAATTTCTGCTGAATGTGGAAATACTCCATATGTGGCTGTACAGTACTACTTTGCCATACGGAGAGATTTGGGGGGGGGGGGGGGGTGTAGCGCTATTTGCCTCCCGGAGCGCAGATTTTCCTAGAGTAGTTTGCAGACTCCATATAAAGAGCCACTAAGTGCTAGAAAAGCAGAATCCTCCCCTCAAGTGACCCCATTTTGGAAATTATAACCCTTGGGAATTTATCTACAGATGTAGAGACGATTTTGACTCCATGGGTGTTTTCCAGAAGCAAGCAGCAGTGGATGTTGCTGAGAGAAAATAGCAAACTGCCGTTGTATTGACCAGTACGCTGTAGTGACCAGTACATTATGCCCAGCCCGTGCTTCTGGAGATACACACCTGTAAATTAGGCGGGCTCTCATCTCTACAGAAATGCCAAACATGTGGACTCTATATGTGGTTTAGGCACACTGGGGCTCAGAAGGGAGGGGGCATTTGGATTTGGCAGCGGAGAATTTGCTGAATTTCTTTTGGAGGGTTATGGAGCCATTTCGCTTTTCCAGCGCTTTTGTGCTGCCAGTAACGTGGATTTAGCTATAGCCAAAAAATGGGGATTATAAGGAAAACTCATAAAATATAGCTTTTATTTCTACAGGTTTAAAATGAAGACACACATACAGATAATTGATCCACCAAGGATCATATAGCTGAAAGGGAAATTGATAGTGTAAACCTCACTCCCTATAACCAGCAAATATTTGGCACAGAAACAGTAGGTGAATAAAAAATAGCACCAAAGAGTAGCTCACAATATCCACAAGCACACAAAAACATAGAGGGGCTCATGTATATTGCATATTAACTTATTAGAAAAAGTGTCTAAAGTGCAGGTAGGCCCATGTATTTGTGAACAACACAAATGTGGTATGGAGTCATACTCATATACAGGGTGAATATATATAAATAATTGGAACACTCTCACCCATAAGTGGTTTTGACGTCCGGTCGCTGAAGAAACACCTTGTGTTACCAGCCCATCAGGACCCGGAGATCACCTCACGTCTCCTACACATGTGTATTCTCAAGGGCCACAGAGGGAAATATATTACAGAAATCTCACTCCAGTCCCGAATTTCAGAATTAAACAACCATTCTGGGGGCGTGGCCTGACCGTGGATGGCATCGGGCGTGTGGACTTAGAGCTCCAGTCTCTCTCCTGCTGTGTAAGGGGCTCACATTGGCTATTTAAGCTAAGGCTGTCCCATTCGGTACCAGCGCATCTGGTGCGGAGAATGCCGAGGGGCCGGTCACAGAAATGAGGGTCTCCCATTAAGCTGACGGACTTTTTTGCCCAGGAAGAAGACCCAGCTCAGTCAGACAAGCTGGCGCCATCCCCTTCTTCTTCCTCCTCGCAATCCCCTCACAGAACGCTGGAGGCTGAAGCGGCGGGAGATGGTTCAGAGACTGCAGACATTCCCCTAACGGAGAAAACTGTGCAAAAGTTCCGCAGTTCTCTTAGATCTTCACTGCAGGCATGTTGGCTGTACTTAAAAAAAGTTTTGGAGGCACTAGGTCAACGCACAGCACATATTGAATCTAAAATGGCAGAATATGCCAGCTCTTACAATAACCTAATTGACGCTAACTATGCTCTGGAAGATGAGGTGTCCCTCCTGAAACCTAAAGTATACGACCTGGAAGACAGGACCAAGAGCAATAATGTGAGATTGAGAAGCATTCCTGAGTGAGCAAAGGATGGGGACTTACAAAAATATTTCCATGATCTTTTAAAGGAGGTACCGTAATATCGGGCGCTGATCCCAGAGAGCTCTTGGTGGGCAGAATACATAGAGTCCCTAAGCCCAAGAATCTTGATCCTTCACTATCTTGAGATACTTTGGCTCGCATCCTCTTTTATAAGACAAAGGAGATTTTTTTACATAACTGGAGGGGGAAACCTGCTCTTTCAACTCGTTTTCAAAACCTTGCAGAGTTTCCAGACTTAACTGCTGTGATTCTGGCTAAAAGACGAGAATTTGCAAGAGCAGCAAAAATATTAAGAGACCACAACATCCCTTACAGATGGGGATTCCCAGTGACAATGATCATTCATCATCTATGTTCCACTCATATTTGCCTCTCAAGTGGAAAAGCTGCTACACTTGTGGGGCCTGCAGTCTACCTTTCTGGATCGTCATGAAGGGGGAAACACAGCACAGAAGAAATTAAACATGGTCTGTGACTTGACTTGTCTTTCCTGTAGGCTCTTTTTCCCTCCTTGCTGTGTGCTCTGGTTAACTACGGCAAATTTCTCATTGATGGCTTAGTAGATTAAGAATTGAGCGGGAGGTTTCCGCGTTCTCTGCCCTGCAAACTGTGATAACACCAGCACTTATGTTCAGTGAGCATTGGTTTTTCTCTGGTCACAAATGCCTTGTTAGGCCTCTTTCACACTTCCGTCATTCTTTTTCCGTCACAATGCGTCGCTTTGTGAAAAAAATGGATCCAGCAAATGATTCTGCTGGATTTGTTTTTTCTGATAGACTTGTATTAGCGACGGATTGTGACGTATGGCCTTCCGTTTCTTCCGTCGTGCACTGGATCTGTCGTAAAGTCACTGTCCGTTGGGCGGAGAAAACGCCCAGAGGAACGTTTTTTGTGTACGTCAGAAAATCGCGCAGTTCCGTCGCTGTGTGTCAAAAGCAGGAATCCCGCGACGGATGCTGTCTTTTGAAACTGAGCATGTGTGGAGGAATTTACAGTCAGGGAAATTCTCGCTCACTCTCTTTTACTATTGATGCTGCCAATGCAGCATCAATAGTAAAAGATATATAATGTTAAAAATAATAATAAAAAAAATAAATCTTGATATTTTCACCTTCCGGCGTCCCCCGCAGCGTTCCCGATGCTCTCGATGCTCCCGTTCCCAGTAATGCTTTGTGAGAATGACCTCTGATGACGTAGCGGTCTCGCGAGACCGCTACATCATCGGGTCATTTCGCAAGGCATTACTGGGAACGGGAGCATCGCGATCATCACAAGCATCAGGAAGGCTGCGAGGGACGCCAGAAGGTGAGCATATCAAGATTTTTATTTTTTTTAATTATTTTTAACATTATATCTTTTTACTATTGATGCTGCGTAGGCAGCATCAATAGTAAAAAGTTGGTCACACTTGTCAAACACTCTGTTTGACAAGTGTGACCAATCTGTCAATCAGTTTTCCAAGTGATGCTACAGATCGCTTGGAAAACGCTAGGGATCCATCAAAAAAACGGATCCAGTGCATCCATTTTTTACAATCTGCACAGGATCTGTTTTTTCAACATTTTGACGGATTGTGACTGATTATAAAAAACGGAAGTGTGAAAGAGGCCTTAGGCAGATTTTTTTTTTTGCTTATTGTTGTTAACTTTTATGTATGTTTTTGTAATTGGTTTGTACCCTTCCCCATCCCTACACTTCCAGATCTTTAATTCACCTGGTTTAATAATGAGTATTCAAATATTGTCACCGAATGTTAAAGTATTGAACTCTCCTTTTAAGAGGTCAGTACTGTTGAAAGAATTGATTAAAAGTCACTGTGATGTAGCCTTTATTTAAGAAATCCATCTCAGCAAGGAGGATTACTGTCTCCACCACAAAAAGTTCCTGATCTCCTTTTTTGCTAATGGAGAGGGGAAGAAAGTGTGGGGTCTGTATTTTTGTAAATGATTCGGTGTCCTTCAAGCTAATTAACACTATTATTGATCCAGACAGGAGTTATATAATTCTCATGTGAAGTCTTAAAGGGAACCTGTCACCCCCAAAATCGAAGGTGAGCTAAGCCCACCGGCATCAGGGGCTTATCTACAGCATTCTGGAATGCTGTAGATAAGCCCCCGATGTATCCTGAGAGAAAAAGAGGTTAGATTATACTCACCTGGGCGGGCATTCCGATCCCATGGGCGTTGCGGTCCAGGGCCTCCCATCTTCATAGGATGACGTCCTCTTCTTGTCTTCACGCTGCGGCTCCGATGCAGGTGTACTTTGTCTGCCCTGTTTAGGGCAGAGCAAAGTACTGCAGTGCGCAGGCGCTGGGGCTCTCTGACATTTCCCGGCGCCTGCCACAGCGTGAAGACAAGAAGAGGACGTCATTGTAAGAAGATGGGATGCTCCGGACCGCGACGCCCTTCGGACCGGACTGCAGCGGGACCGACCCTGGGTGATTATATTCTAACCTCTTTTTCTCATCTTTCAGGATACATCGAGGGGCTTATCTACAGCATTCCAGAATGCTGTAGATAAGCCGCTGATGCTGGTGGGCTTAGCTCACCTTCGATTTTGGGGGTGACAGGTTCCCTTTAATGGGGTGGTCTACACTATAGGCTCGATTTATTCTCCAAATTCATCTCAGATCACATTTGCTAGGAAGTTTTTTCAGAAAGTGATAGCTGCCTCTAAGGGTTTTCAAGTTTTATGTGGAGATTTTAATGCTCCCTGTTCCACACTGCTTGACTGCTCCTCTCACAGTGCAGGCAGGAAGGGGCTGGGCCCTCTGGCTGGCGAATTCCATCTTCATGATGCTTGGCATTATCTGCATGCAGGTGAAAGGGACTACACCTTTTTCTCTAATATACACCGTACTTATAGCAGAATTTACTATTTTTTAGTAGATAGTAGGGTCTTACCCAAATGCAAAGATGCCCGTATAGGACTGATTTCTTGGTCTGACCATGCCCCTGTCTATTTGAGTTTGCAATCCTCCTCTTTCAATTGTAATCCTCCCTCCCGGCGGCTAAACACTCAACTGCTCATTAAAGATAGTGTCACTCATGCTCTCTCTGAGGAACTGGAGAATTGTTTTAGTTTGTTTTAGTTTTGACAATGGTGAAAATTCTAGTGAAACTTTGTGGTTAGCGTATAAGGCTTTCATAAGGGGTATTTTTATTAAAATTGCGCCCTTTATAAAAAACAAAACAAAAAGAAAAGGTCCTTGCTGACTTACAGGGGAGAATCAGGGATTTGGAGGAACTAAATAAGGCTGCCCCTTTGACTGCCACATGACTTCGCTCTATTCTCCTATCTTCTTATAAGAAAAATCTCAGGAAGACCAGATTCCAGTTTTATGCTATGGGAGACAGACCAGGGAAAATCCTTGCAAGGAGAGAGAAAAAAAAAACCCAAGAATTAAAACCCAAAACTGAATATCTCGATGGTCCCCATGATACCAAAATTTATAATCCAATTGATATTGCGGATGAATTTGCTAACTACTACTCGAAATGATATAATTTGAAAGATGATCCCTATGTTATACAACCAACATCTTCTGTAATGCAGAATTTTCTGGATAAATTGAAGCTTCCCAGGGTTTCTGAAGAACAGCTTAGCTTTCTTGATGACCCCTTCACTTTGCAGGAAATTCAAAATACCATTAAATCCTCTAGATTTAATTCAGTCCCTGGTCCTGATGGCCTTCCTGATGAGTATTATAAGCTCTTTAATAATAATCGTGCCCCATATTTGCTTAGATCTTTTAATTTCTGGCAGAGATCTGAATCTATTGCCCACGTGGGCCTGGAGGCCTTAATTACCACTATCCCGAAACTGGGGAAACCGCTCTCTAGTGCAGCCAACTTTGGACCCATCTCTTTATTGAATTGTGATGTTAAAAGTTTTTCTAAACTCTTTGCTTCCAGATTACATAAAATCCCACCCTCTTTAGTCGCTCCTGACCAGGTGGGTTTCGTTGTGGGGCATCAAGTTGGAACAAGGAGATTAATAGTCTTAATTGGAATCGCTGAGTTGTCTGGGGACCCTAGTGTTCTCTTATTGTTGGATGCTGAAAACACCTTTGATCGGGTGCACTGGGGTTTTTTAGGTGAAATCTTGTCTAAATTCGGGTTTGCTGGCCCAATCAAGTCTGCTATTTTGTCTTTATATCTTTATATTCTAACCCTAATGCATCAGTTGTAGCTTCAGGCTTTAGATCGCGGAACTTCTCTATCACTAATGGTACCCATCAGGGCTGCCCACTGTCCCCAAGTATTTTCGCATTAGTTATAGAGTCCATTCGTATGAATAGTAATATTTCGGGTTTTCAAGTTGGAGAGATCAACTATGTGATAGGACTATATGCTGTAATTATAATGTGTACATATATTGAGCGATCCTTTAGAGCAATTATGAGTGAGCTTGAAGATTTTGCTAATATTTCCTACTATAAACTGAATGCCTCCAAGTCTGTGATACTTCCCATTTCGGTTCCCTTATCATTAAAAAACGAGTTGGAGAAGCTATTTCCCTTTAAATGGATGGAGTAGGGCATTCCCTATTTGGGAATTCTGTTAACTTCATCTGATCTTATTCTCAAGAAAAATTTTGACAAGCTATATAATTTCTTAAGGGTCGAATTGGATAGGCATGTGGGGCTTCATCTGTACTGGATGACTCGAGTGCAATCTTTTAAGATGATCTTTCTGCCAAAGATTTTATATTTCTTTCGTTGTATTACTTTAAGACTAGGTCCTTAATTCAAAAACTCCAGTCTCTCATAGGGAAATTCAATTGGGCAAAGAGGAGGGCTAGATTTGAGTACAACTGTTTGTTTCATAGTTATAAGCAAAAAGGGCTGGGAACTCCTAACATTCTAGCGTACCAAAAGGCATCAATTTTGGAGGGCACTAAGGATTGGTGGTCTCAAAAATCTCCCCACAGATGGCTTCAAATCAAAAACTGCTTTGCATGGCGGAGATCTACTAGGAGACTATTGGAGGCAGAGGTACTTTCTCATCTACGTAATACACCCCAGTTCTCCCAATTATGATGTCCTTATCGCTTTGGAGGAAATGGGTGAAGACGGGAAATGATCCTTCCATTAAGGGAATCTCCATTAGAGCTTTGGAGGCTCGTGTTCCATTTCTCAATCTTTTCAGTTGGGTGGAGCTTTATATCACCTCCCTAGCAGATATATTCCAAAATAAGAGCCTTAAGTCCTTTGAGTCCTTAGTCAAATTACATAAGTTAAATTGGAATTTTTGTATCAATACCTTCAGATCAGGCATTTCCTTGGTCCTCTCCACTTATTTGCTAAAAGGCCTAGCTCACCACTCTTCGGGAAATTCCTTGACGAAAATGACAGGTCCTCTAAAGGCCTCTCCACTATTTATAAAATTATTATTTACTAAATTATTGCTATCTCCAGTCATGCAGAGCAGTGCCCGTATATGGTGAGATGGGAACGGGATTTTGACCTCTCCTTTTTGGCATCACAATGGCAAGAGGCTTTCGGCTGGATGCTTAAATCAACGCGCTGCATAAATCACTTAGAGCAACTGAAAAAGATTCCTATGAGATGGTATTTGACACCTGATAGACTGGCACATGGAACTCAGAGCATGTCTCCCTTATGTTGGAAGAATTGTGGTTCTGTTTAATTATTGGCACATAATTGGTGGTCCTGTAATTCCGTGCTTTTGGGTTCGTGAATTTGAGCTCATATCTGAAGTCACCAAGGTTAAAAGCCAGCCTTCCCCTGCTTTAGCAGTCCATAATATTGGTATGGAGATCGTACCCCTGGATAGTAGAGGGGTGCTGGTTCACATTCTCACTGCTGCAAGGCAACGTTTTTGCAGCTGTGTGGAAGTCGCCCTCTCCTCCATCCTTTGGTCAGTTATGCAACAAAATAAACATACATTTCCATCATTAATATTATCTTGCCTCAGACGGCTTTTCCAGATCGAAAATTAGTAAATCATGGAAGTTGTGGGCCTCCTCTAGTTTTGCCACTCCTTTCCCTGTTGGTTAACGATCGTCCTTTCTGTCTTGGATGGGAAAATAGGCTTTTTGGGAGAGCTTTGTCCTTTATTTTTGTGTGTTGTTTACTGGGTCCTATGTTTATCTATGCATATGATTATAAGATTATAATTTCTGGTGTCGGTCAGCAGACCCCATTCAGTGTTATTTTTTGTCTCTTGTTTTTCATTCTGTGTAACTGTGATGTTTGTCCCTGGAAATTTGGAAAATTTAAATAAAGATTGGAATAAAGACAAAAAACATTCTGACACCTTTTTAAAGCAAGTAAATCAGATCTAAGAGATCTATTATATGTGTGGTTGGAATTGTGAAATCCACTTGTAGGGTACGTACACTTGAACATTTTTCTGTTTTCAGAACGAGCCACACGTGGAAAGCACACAGACCAATGTTTTCTACATACTAGTGCATATGCCTGATTTCCCACACAAGCCTCAACTCTGTATAGAAAAAAATTGCAGCATAAGGCCAGACTTATAAACCAGTAATTATATATATCTTTTGTTTACTATTGGACTAAAAACTAACAGGCAGGTAGATGCTAACAGAGGCAAAAACTTGCCTGTTGTACCTGCACGGGCTCAGAGCGGTCCAGGTGCTAGTCAAGGACTGACCTTGTGTAGGTGGCAGCTGATCCCCTAGGAATGGGTAGCTGAGTCAGCCCGAGGGAATGTCCAACAGAAGCAGGCAGACGTAGTAAGGGTGCTTCTCACAAAATTAGAATATCGTCAAAAAGTTAATTAATTTCACTTCTTCAATACAAAAAGTGAAACTCATATATTATATAGAGTCATTACAAACAGAGTGATCTATTTCAAGTGTTTATTTCTGTTTATGTTTTATGATTATGGCTTACAGCCATTGAAAACCCAAAAATCATTATATCAGTAAATTAGAATACTTTATAACACCAGCTTGAAAAATGATTTTAAAATCCGAAATGTTGGCCTACTGAAATATATGTTCAGTAAATGCACTCAGAACTTAATCAGGGCTCCTTTTGCATCAATTACTGCATCAATGCAGTGTGGCATGGAGGTGATCAGCCTGTGGCACTGCTGAGGTGCTATGGAAGCCCAGGTTGCTTTGATAGCAGCCTTCAGCTCATCTGCATTGTTGGGTCTGGTGTCTCTCATTGTCCTCATGACAATACCCCATAGAGATCTATGGGGTTAAGGTCAGGCGAGTTTGCTGGCCAATCAAGCACAATGATACTGTTGTTTTTAAAGGAGGTATTGGCACTTTTGGCAGTGTGGACAGGTGCCAAGTCCGGCTGGAGAATGAAATTTCTATCTCCAAAAAGCTTGTGTCGGCAGAGGGAAGCATGAAGTCCTCTAAAATTTCCTGGTAGACGGCTGCGCTGACTTTGGTCTTGTTAAAACAGAGTGGACTTACACCAGCAGATGACATGGCTCCCCAAACCATCACTGATTATGGAAACTTCACACTAGACCTCAATCAGCTTGGATTGTGGCCTCTCCACTCTTCCTCCAGACTCTGGGACCTTGATCTCCAAATTAAATGCAAATTTACTTTCATCTGAAAACACCTTGAAGCACTGAGCAACAGTCCAGTTCTTTTTCTCCTTGGCCCAGGTAAGACGCTTCTGGCATTGTCTATTGGTCATGAGTGGCTTGACACAAGGAATGCGACACTTGTAGCCCATGTCCTGGATATGTCTGTGTGTGGTGGCTCTTGAAGCAATGACTCCAGCAGCTGTCCACTCCTTGTGAATCTCCCCCAAATTTTTGAATTGCCTTTTCTTAACAATCCTTTCAAGGCTGCCGTTATTCCGGTTGCTTGTGCACCTTTTTCTACCACACTTTTTCCTTCACCTCAACTTTCCATTAATATGCTTGGATACCACACTCTGAACAGCCAGCTTCTTTAGCAATGACCTTTTGTGGCTTACCCTCCTTGTGGAGTCTGTCAATGACTGTCTTCTGGTCATCTATCAAGTCAGCAGTCTTCCTCATGATTGTGGAGCCTACTGAAACAGACTAAGGGACCTCTTTAAATGCTTAGGAAGCCTTTGCAGGTGTTTTTGTTTATTATTCTAATTTACTGAGATAATGACCTTTGGGTTTTCATTGGCTGTAAGCCATAATCATCGACATTAACAGAAATAAACCCTTGAAATAGATCACTCTGTATGCAATGACTATATAACAAATAGAGAAATGGCTGCACTCAACTGTACTAAAGTAAGTGAATGTGTGATACATGAAATATGAATAGCATAATGGCTTGTGAAATCTATGAAAAAAACACATGAGATGCTTAGCACAAAATTTGGCCAAAACAATGTGACCCCATCCACCAACGTCAAGGTAATCTCATGGATCGGATGAGTCCCTGACCTAACTGCCTAGTGTGAACACTTACCTCTGGCTAATGTCTTGGTAAAGCACATGGGTGACATTAGGCACAAACGGGATACCCCCCTGGCTAGACATGTAAATGGGGTACACCAGGGTAATGTTGGTGCCTTTAGTATCATCAAAGTGGTCACACCAAATCCACGGGGTGGTAATCTGGATAGATTATTACTCCAAAAGGAATGTGCCTGGATTCATTGGTTCAATGCTCTGACCCCTGCAAGTATCAGTGAGAATCTTTCCTATGCGTGCTTTCTTTGAAGCTAATTAGGTTGGCATACTTGGTTATCATTACTTTGTTGTTCTGACTTGAGGATTATAAACATAAATTTCTTGCCTTTGCTTAGTTATATCTACATTTTCAATTGGGGTCACAAATTATTGTGAAGATTAATACAGTTATCAACCGAATTTTTAATATCGTGCATTTTAATATCGTGCTTGTTTTGTTCTTCTAATTAATATTCTTCATCCTGTGCTCCTTTTGTTAAATTTGAGTTGCAATCCATTATCATATGCTGGATCTTTTATAAATCTGATGGACACATGATCTATATTGTTTATCTATGCTACATTACCCATTTATTATAGTGAAATCGCGACTTGCGTTCCAGCATGGAGCGCATCGGACTGCAGGAGATGATCTATTTCCGGTACCTAGCTCTTCACTTCTGTGACTAAAGGTCTCGTGTCATAGTCATGCGCAGTAGGAATCATCTTGTACAGGAAATGAATATGCATTCCATGTGGAGCACACGCTATCCCTGCTAATGAAGCGCTTCCGGTGTTCCCCCTCCGGATCCGCTGATGGGTCAAAATACATCATTCTCGCGCATGCGCTATGATTTTGGCGCAGTTTTGGAAAATCTAGAGGCTAAACACCATTTTCTTGAAGCATCCGTTTATCAATGGATTATACCTGATGATGCATTGGTTGATGAATACCTCTGGTGATTAGTGAGAGTGCCATGAAGCATGCTGGGATATCTATATAATTGGGAGCACTGATGTTCCCCATGCAGCATCAACATATCTGACCTCCTGATGATCCTAACTGTGAAACGCGTAGAGGTCCTTCTGAACATCTGAACCCTAAGTACCCTTTGCTTGCTGTTATCGGATATTAGCTTTATCATGGCATCAAAAAATTCTTTATTCAGCAACTATGAATGTTTATATTTTCCTAGCTGATGTACCTGCCTTTACATTAGGTGATTAAGTCTTTGTTTAAATTATTGTGATTAACGCAAGGGACTGTGCAGGGTCAGCCGTCGTGGAGCGGGGGTGCCAATTCCGCTGACAAGTAGGGTGCCAACCCCCGCTGTCAGGCAGGAGTATCAGTAGCAGGGAACAGCATAGCAGGGTACCTTTTGATTATGCACATGTCACTTTAATCAATGTGACATTGGTCATTGTTTATAAGCACCTTCCCACATTGTTTCTCTGCCTTTGTATTTTTCCTTGTATTATGTTCCCTATTCTTTTATTCTCTATGTTTTGATTGATTGGTTCACCAGCATAGGGCCATTCAGGAGCTGCAGAGACAGCCACCGAGGAGTGGGGGTGCCATACTCATATCTTATTTAGGGTGCCAACCTCCGCTGATAGGCAGTGTTTGAGGATAGGGTTACTGGTGCAGGTTTTGTGTAGTAAGCACTATTGCTTGCTTTGGTTAATGTATGTCTTTTAATTAGATTCATTAAAAGGAATATTTTAATCTTTTGTGGGGTCAACACTTGTTAGCCTAAAGCCTGTTTGTGATGGGGTGTGCACTATTCTCTTGCTCTGTTGATTGTGTGATACCGGAGAAGGAATCCGTGACACTGTTTTTATAGGAAGGTCGGAACCAAATGTGTTTGGATGTAATTAAAATCACAGCATGGTGATTCACTTGCTTTAGTACAATTGAGTGCAACCATTTCTTTATTTGCTATGTTAGTTGTTTTTGGTTATGCACCAGTTCAGACTAGTTCTCTGTTCAGTCAGTTTACCATTACTTGCTATGTACTATTTTTTCTGACTTGGACAACCCGCCCTTCAACATGCTGTGATTATAATTACATTCAAACACATTTGGTTCTGACCTTCCTATAAATACAGCCTTTGCCAAGACATTAGCCAGAGGTAGGTGTTCACAATAGGCAGTTAGGTCAGGGACCCATCCGATCCATGAGATTACCTTGACGTTGGTGGATGGGCTCACATTTTTGGGCCAAATTTTGTGCTAAGCATCTCATGTGTTTTTTCATTGATTTCACAAGCCATTATGCTATTCACATTTCATGTGTCACACATTCACTTGCTTTAGTACAATTGAGTACAACTATTTCTCTGTTTGCTATGTTAGTTGTTTTTGGTACGCACCAGTTCAGACTAGTTCTCTGTTCAGTCAGTTTTCCATTACTTGTTATGACTCTATATAATATATGAGTTTCACTTTTTGTATTGAAGAACTGAAATAAATTAACTTTTTGATGATATTCTAATTTTGTGAGAAGCACCTGTAAGAGGACAGGAACCACGGATGCAAACTGGAGCGGCTGATGGAGAGATGGGAACTAGCAAGTGCAACTGGACCAGGTGATGTAGAGGTGAGCCATGGCAGATGTAACGGGTCCTGCTGACATAGAGATGAGGACTGGCGGGTGCAACAGGACCGCCTGATGTTGAGATGAGCACTGGCAGGTGCCACGGGACTGGCTGATGTTGAAATGAGCACTGGCAGGTGCAGCAGGACCAGCTAACATTGAGATGAGCGCTGGCAAGTACAGCAGGACCAGCTGACGTTGAGATTAGCGCAAGAGTATTAGGAAACAAACTCACAATATTGCACAGGCACCTCCATATTGGAGGAGGTGCCTTAAATAGTAAGTGTCCTCCAGCTATTGGCTGGGGACACTTTAAGGGAACATGCATGGCCCCTTTAAGAAAGGGGAATTGTAGGCACGCATGCCCTAAGCACAGAGCCCAGGGACCCACGTTCAGTGCACGCACCCGGGCAGCTGCAGACCTGGAAGGAGGAGACAGAGCAAGACGAGGGGCCGTGGTGGTGAGTACGCCGGCATCTCTGCAGGGGAAGATGGACCTCACGTAGAGATGCCGGCTCTACGATAAATAGTCCTGGATAACTTGTTTCCTATGAGGTTGAGCTAGTGGAGTTGCGCAGGTAGCCAACCACGTCCACAATTGGCTGACATGACTGATCCTCAAAGTTCATTGCGTGTCTGTACTGTATCTTAATATTATTTTCATAAAAGCTAAGAACTTCCCGACTGAAAATAAAGTGTATTACAACTGAACCTCAGGCAATCTAAACTTTATTGAAACTGAATCAATTGTTATATGAGGAAAAGCTACATAAAGGCACTTTAGCTGGAGGAATAATGGAATAACAAAACTCAACAGAGAATCAGCTGATCCAATGAATAAAACATCAGCTAACTAGTGTCAAGTTTCACCAACAGATATTGTACATCCTTTAGCCCAGCTTACTGAATGACAGAGGGAAAAGAAGAGAAAACATGAACAGTACAAAAAAAAGTAGCGCTGATTGTCAGATTAACACCTGGTACACAGGTATATTCTTCTCTGAAATGCCCGATGTTTCAGAGAACGTAAGCTCTAAATATCCAGCCTAGGACCACATCCAGAAGACAAGACTGAACCGGCGCCACCCCCAGCCAGTTCTGCTCAGTGCTGCTGCAGATGATTAACAGGTCTCTAGCTATGTGCACACACGAGGTTGAGACCTGTCGATCACCTGCGGTTTGGGCAGCATGAATCATGCGACCGGTTTTCTTTTAAGGATTTACTACCATCTGTTTATGAGAAGTTAACAATGTTAAATTCTAACCTTCAGAGCCAGCATATTCCACAAAGGAAAATAAATACGTCTCTATCCACAGGAAATATCTTTCCTAAATCACTGGAGTCACTGCCTTTTATAACCATTTTTTAGGCTGTACGCATTGTGAACTGTTTAGACTTTTTCAAAGAGTAATGCATAAAATGTCCAGCACCCAAAAAAAAAGATTTGTTCCAACATCTACAATCATTATCATAAGCAAATCAAGTACATATTGCCAGACCCTGGCCTAGATGTGGCTGGTATGCTGGAGTTAAATATCTCTGCTGTAACGTAAAGGTCAACCATAAATCCAGATCTTTCACTCGCTTTATGACCATCCTACCATTACTATACCATGCTATTAAAGTTATCATGTCTTAAACATGAGATCCAAATGTTGGATATCCCAGAGGAGAATGTATCTGGGATCCTTGCACCAGAACGATATGCAGAAGGCTCCTTGCAGCAAAATACGAAGATATCTGGACTCTGGAGGTTAAAGGGAACTTGTCCCCAGGTTTTCCCAATATAAACTGCGGCCACCACCGTGAATACTTCTTTTACAATAGTATAGCAACCTGTACATGAGTCCTTTTATAATCGCCCCATACAGCGCAGTCCAGTCTAATGGGCATCACTTGTCTTGATTTATCACCTTCTCTCCCCTCACAATCGCTGCCTTCATGCCCTCCTTCACGTGAATCTACGTCATCCTCACGGTGCCCCAATCATGCTCCCGCACAGGCACACTTCTCTCTGCCCTGCCGAGGGCAGAGCACAGTACTGTAATGCGCATGCACCGGGAGAGGCGAAGAGCACTGATGACCAGGAAGTAAAACCGGCACATGCGCACTACAGTACTTTTCTCTGCCCAGGATGAGACTGCATTGTATGAGGGATCATAAAAGGTACTTTCTGGGATCTGCAGAGGGGATTGATGTACAATAGGCATTAAAGGTGGTGGCTGTAGTTCATATTGGGAAAACTTGGTGACAGGTTCCCTTTAAATGCTTCTTCACTTTTATCCCAGGATGTAACTTTAAGTTCTTGGGTCCTAATTCAAAATCCGTATTAAAAAAAAAGCCCCTGCCTCTGACATACCACGTTTTATTTTTAACACTGGTGCCTTCTTTTGTAGAGGAAGGGGTTCTTGGGGCTTCCTCTGGCGTGGAGGATCAGATGCAGATTCTACCTCTGCAAGTTCTGCTCTCGCTGTTATCCGCCTTTCATTCTGCCTAGCAAGTTTGTAGGCAGTAGAAACAGCAATAAATCTATAAACTTGTTGCCTCAGATTTTTTTTCCTTAACAGCAACAGTCAGATGATAACCCAGAGGCGATAATTAACCTGAGCGTGGAATCCACTGCTGACCGCCAGGTGGCCCAGATAAGAACCACTTCATGAAACATCTGCACCTAAAGAAAATAAAAAAACACTCCAGCACAACCATGAAGTCCAAAGTCATGGGATTTATTAAAGGACAGGAAGGGAATTTTTGAACTGGAGATACAAAATGATAAAACGCACAAAACTTCATGCTTTCCTCATGAATGGAGTATATTTGGGAGAGGCTCATGTGTGCAAGCAAAAAAAATCTGCAGGTGAGCATAGAAGCCTGAAGGATATATCTGATATAACTTCAAAGTGTTATTAATGCTTTCATTAACATGCCAACACAAATACCGGGATCAGTGTGTGTCACACTATAAGACGGGGTAACTCACGGGCAGACACTTCCACCTAAGCTGGCACCATTGTGTGCTGGGAAAAGTAACTATCATCTAGATATCTGGGGTGTATCATCCGCAAACAGTCACAAATGTTAAAAAGGAACTACTGACATTAACTCAAGGAATAACAAAACTAGTAGGCGCATGGCTAACCTCATAGGTACACCACAAAGTATGCATCCCACACATTATTGTTGTCTTATGTAATCATGTTACGTATTGCTCAGCTAGGATTTGCATATCATTTATGTACTGGCTTGTATTGTGTAACAACAAGGTGAAGAACACAGGCTGAAATTCCAAAATTGCAGACCTAATAAAATAGGAATTGCACAATCCTCAAAGTTGAAATTGCAATACAAAGAAAGAAAAGTCGAGGAATTATGGAAATTGCAGGATAGAGACATGTTAGTGATAAGCAAATGATCAAAACTTAAGATAAAAAAAATTAGCATACACTCTGCAGTAAGTAAATAAAAAGCAATAGTGCATGAAAATAATATAAGAGGTTTAGTTAAAATATTTTAGAAAAATCAAAAGTAAAAACCATCCTACCATGTCAAGGTGACCCTATTTGGCATGGTCCTAACCTTAAGTATTAATACCTTACCCTATGTCACATGATGTAAATGTGAATAAGGACTTAGACCCCGACTACTGGACACCCAACCATGGGGAGCTACATAAATGTAATGTCCACCTCAAAGGAAGGGGAGGTCATATGCTTATTTGCACCGAGTGCAAAAACCTGAAGATGCAAAAATCTAAATAAATGAACTGGAACATCAGTTGGTATGCATGCAATATATATAGATGCATATTCACACCGGCCGCTAAACAGACAACACCTAATATATAAACAAAATTAGCAAATACCCTGCAGTAAATAAATAGCAATAATGCATGGAAATATTATAGTGTATAGTAAAAAGAACCTGAAGACCTACCTCTTCCGGCAAGCCTACAACCTGCAGTAATCACCGATCGACCAAACCACTGCACGACCAGCTCTATCCTCGCCTACTGTATCCTCACCCATCCCTTGTAGATTGTGAGCCATCGCGGGCAGGGTCCTCTCTCCTTCTGTACCAGTTGTGACTTATATTGTTCAAGATTATTGTACCTGTTTTTATTATGTATACCCCTCCTCACATGTAAAGCGCCATGGAATAAATGGTACTATAATAATGATAATAATCATAATAATAATAGTGTACTAAGTTAACATAATTTTGATAAAAAAAATGTAAAAGCCATCCTACCACGTCAAGGTGAACTTATTTGGGACAGTCCTAAACTCTAGTATTACAACCTTACCATATGTCAAATGATGTAAATGTGAATAAGGGCAGATAGACATGTCACTGATAAGCAAATCATAAAAAATCAGAGCAACAATTTCAAAACATCTCTATTTATGGATAATGAATGCCACATGCAGAATTCCCTGCACTTACATGCCTTGGCTGCTATCAATGAGGAATTAATGGTTGTCTTAGGAATGTTCTGTCACTCTGAATGCACTTGGGCAAATCATCAAGATCCGCTGCTGGCAGCTCACTTTGCAATTGATGACCAATGCTGTCCCAGATATGCTTGATGGGGAGAGACTGCTCACACTAGCACGATCAACATGTGGCTTGGCATTCTTGTGTTGAAATGTTGCTCCTGAGACATTCAAAAGAGATTTTTTATATTATAACATTGTTCACTGCTTGCTGTCTACTAACCACCTCTGCAATGTCCACAGGTGGACAATTCTCTTGGCAGGATGCACAGCATTTGCATGCTCTGCTGTGAATCTGTTTCTATATAGTTTCCATAACCCTGGACGCCTCTGAAGCTACAAAAGCAAAGCTGCCTCTACTTGCAGCAGGGTAGAGAGCACAGTTTGGACCAGTGACAAGACCTATCAATCCTCAGTCGAGCATTTTCCCCTCTCACCTTAACCCCCAAGCAAGCTGTGTGCTCCTGAAATTAGAAGATGGAAAAAAATCCCTTTAAAGAGGTCCCTAACTGTGTACAATCCATAGCTGTTAGAAGAATACTTTTAGAATAAGCTGATCATAATGAGTCCCCCTGTTGGTAATGCCAGAGCTCAGCTCTAATCTATAGGCACATTGGGGAGAATAAGTATTTGATACACTGCTGATTTTGTTAGTTTTCCCACATCAAAGAATGGAGAGAAAAAGGGAAGAAAAAGGGGAAAAAAACAGCTCACCTGTTAGGCATGTGTTGTGGGGAAGCATCGTGTAGTCATCACGTGGACAATAGAGCAAAAAAGGGAAGAAAATCCAGCTTCCAAAAATTCCAGATTTATTGAGAATAAAATGCAAAGTCCAGTCAATTCATTCACATAATAGTGAGTAGTTTCGAACAATAACATGTTCTTTCTCCAAGCACACTCACTATTATGTGAATTTTCTTCCCTTTTTTTGCTTCAAAGAAGAGAGGTCTGTGATTCAATTTCAACATAAAAAAAACTAAAAAAAATCACATTGTATAATTTTTAAATAATGAAATTGCTTGTTATTACATGAAATAAGTATTTGATCACCTACCAACCAGCAAGAATTCTGGCTCTCACTGACCTGTTAGTTCTTCTTTAAGAAGTCCTCCTACTCTGCACTCATTACCTGAATTAATTGCACCTTTTTGAACTTGTTACACGTATAAAAGACTCCTGTCCACACACACACACACACACACACACACACACACACACACACACACACACACACACACACACACACACACACACACACACACACGAACACCATGCCAACCATGAAGCATGGTGGGGAAAATATATTTTTCTGGGTGCTTTTCTGCAAAGGGGACAGGACGACTGTCCAGGATTAAAGGGAGGATGGCTGTTGTCAGTCATGTATGGAGTCATGTATGGAGAGATTTTGGCCAACAACCTCCTCTCAGTAAGAGAAGAAGAAGAAGGGTCACGGCTGTATCTTCCAGCATGACAATGACTCAAAACACACAGACAGGGCAACTAAGAAGTGGCTCCGTAAGAAGCATTTCAAGATCCTGGAGTGGTCTAGCCAGTCTCCAGATCTGAACCCAATAGAAAATCTTTGGAGGGAGCTGAAACTCAATGTTGTCCAACATCAGCCCTGAAACCTGAAAGATCTGGCAAAGATCTGTATGGAGGAGTGGGCCAAAATCTCTGCTGCAGTGTGTGCAAACTTGGTCAAGAACTACAGGAAACATCTGACCTCTGTAATTGCAAACAAAGGTTTCTGTACCAAATATTAAGGTCTGTTTTTCTATTGTATCAAATACTTATTGCATGCAATAAAATGCAAATTAATGATATAAAAATCATAAAATGTGATTTTCTGGATTTTTTTTACATTCTGTTTCTCACAGGTGAAGTGTACCTATGATAAAAATTACACACCTCTCCATTCTTTGTAGGCGGGAAAACTTGCAAAATCGGCAGTGTATCAAATATTTATTTTCTCCACTGTAAACTTGGCACTAAGTGTTCATGCTTATGTGAATAGCAAAGTTTACTGTTCCATTTTTCCTTCCATGAGGAAACAACTCCCACTGTTGAGAGGTGTAGTTTGTTATTACACAGACTTTAATGTCCATGTCATTAGTATGTATGTACAGGATCACTTTCTATCCTGTGACATCCCCGCCCTCATCATGGGAGACTTTAACATCCCCATCAATGATCCCCTCTCCCAATCTGCCACTCATCTTCTTTCTCTAACTTCTTCATTCGGCCTCTCACAGTTTACTAATTCTTCTACGCATGAGGACAAGAATACTCTGGACCTGGTCTTCTCCCGTCCCGACTGGCTGCACGACTTTACGAACTCCCCTCTCCCGCTCTCGGACCAAAACCTTCTTTCCTTCTCTGTCAAGAATTGTCTCCTCACCCAGGACACCCCCACTTACCACACTTATCGGAATACACGTACCATTAATACCCAGCAGCTTGTGGACAATCTCCACACATCTCTAGCCCCCATCTCTTCCCTCTTCTGTCCAGACTTAGCATTGTCACACTTCAATAATACACTGAAGAATGCCCTAGATGAAGCAGCACCTTCTACACGCAGAAAGACACTACACAGACAATGGCAGCCCTGGCACACTATGCAAACACGCTTCCTGCAGCGTTGCTCAAGGTGTGCAGAGCGGCAGTGGAAAAAATATCTCTTAGCAGAAGACTTCATCCACTATAAGTTCATGCTCAAAACCTATAACTCTGCCCTTTATCTGGCCAAACAATCCTACTTCACCACCCTCATCACCTCACTATAAAACAACCCAAAACGACTTTTTGAAACCTTAAACTCCCTCCTGAAACCTAAAGTACAGGCCCCCGTCACCAACCTTAGCGGTGAGGATCTGGTCACTTATTTCTTAGAAAATATCAACCACATCCATCAGGATATCTCAGCGCAATCTCCTCAGTGCCTGGATCCCCTTCCCTGCCGCACCTCAAGCTCACTAGACATCTTTGAGCCTGTTTCAGAAGAAGAAGTCTCCAAGCTCCTCGCTTCTGCTCGGCCTACAACCTGCAACAGTGACCCCATTCCTTCACATATCCTGCAGTCTCTCTCACCAGTGGTCACAACTCACCTGACTAAAATATTTAACCTCTCTCTTTCTTCAGGTATCTTCCCCTCCTCATTTAAACATGCCATCATAACCCCTTTACTTAAAAAGCCATTCCTGGACCAGAACTGCACTGCTAACTACAGACCTGTCTCTAACCTTTCCTTGATCTCTAAACTCCTGGAACGCTTGGTCCACTCCCGTCTAATCCGTTATCTCTCGGATAACTCTCTTCTTGACCCCTTACAATCTGGTTTCCGCTCTTTACACTCCACTGAAACTGCCCTCACTAAAGTCTCAAATGATCTAATAACAGCTAAATCCTAAGGTCATTGCTCTGTGCTGATTCTCCTGGATCTATCTGCCGCATTCGACACTGTGGATCACCAGCTCCTTCTCACTATGCTCCACTCCATAGGCCTCAAGGACACAGCCCTCTCCTGGTTCTCCTCCTACCTCTCTGACCACTCCTTCACTGTATCTTTCGCCGGCTCCTCTTCCTCTCCTCGTCCCCTTACTATCAGGGTTCGGCAAGGCTCAGTCCTAGGCCCCCTCCTCTTCTCTCTTTACACGGCCCCTATTGGACAAACAATCAGCAGATTTGGGTTCCAGTATCATCTCTATGCTGATGACACCCAATTATACACTTCTTCCCCTGACATCACCCCTACCCTAATTCAAAATACCAAGGATTGTCTGTCTGCTGTCTCTAACATCATGTCCTCCCTCTACCTGAAACTAAATCTCTCCAAAACGGAACTTCTTGTGTTTCTCCCTTCTACTAACCTCACTCTACCCAACATCGTAATTACCCTGGTGGGTTCAACCATAACTCAGTAGAGCATGTAAAAAACTAATAAGTACAAAAGGGAAATAAAAAAACGTGTGACATAAATTCCCCTTAAAATTTATAAACTTTAATAGAATATCTTAAGAATACCACTTCCCAGTGAAAACAGAAAAACTATAAAAAAATGGAATATAAAGATACTAAGTGCACCTAACCTAGTAGATGACCCTCCACTATCCTGCTGTCCCTGCCTAGCAGTGGAGGTTGGCACCCTGATAGAGTATTTGGCGCCCCCACTCCGCGGCGGCTGTAACCTGCTGGCCCTGTTAAATAGCTATCCAGCTATAGGTGAGAAAACAATAAGCGGTTTAAAGATATGAAGAAAGCAGGAGTAGAAAAACTAAGGTGCACACTAGGTGTAAACAATATCAACCTCCATTTATGAGAGCCCACTAGATGCAGTATTCTGGGGACATATAGCCAATTGGGTTGTTTGAAATATTGATACAATCGTCCTCAGTACAGTTCAAAAAACAGAAGATAAGGCATACAAACTTTGTGCATAGCTAGTGGGAAAAAGAAGAAAATCATCTTTTTGTTTTAAAGACAATAGGAGGAAGAACATAAAATATAAATGACCTGGTTCAGTCCAGATAATAGACTGTGCATACCCACACCATCTAGCAAATGTTACACATTATTTCTGATGACTGAAAAAAAAGGGGGGTGTGTAAACACTATTACATAAGTACCTACAGTCAACCAGAACACACTATAGGTGCCAATAAACGAACGTAGCAGGTGACCATAAATTACACCTGACGCACAGTATAGCGGACTATAAACATAGATGATAAAGAAAACAGCCAGAAGCAAAAAGATGGGAAATATTCCCCAAAAATTAGAGCACTTAGCTGTAGGTAGAACGCCCCGACGCGTTTCCCCGTTAAACGGTTCCTCAGGGGGCAGAGACGGATACGATGAACCGGAGGTCAGAGATGTGGGTGTCCTGATGACGGATGACGTCATCAGGACACCCACATCTCTGACCTCCGGTTCATCGTATCTGTCTCTGCCCCCTGAGGAACCGTTTAACGGGGAAACGCGTCGGGGCGTTCTACCTACAGCTAAGTGCTCTAATTTTTGGGGAATATTTCCCATCTTTTTGCTTCTGGCTGTTTTCTTTATCATCTATGTTTATAGTCCGCTATACTGTGCGTCAGGTGTAATTTATGGTCACCTGCTACGTTCGTTTATTGGCACCTATAGTGTGTTCTGGTTGACTGTAGGTACTTATGTAATAGTGTTTACACACCCCCCTTTTTTTTCAGTCATCAGAAATAATGTGTAACATTTGCTAGATGGTGTGGGTATGCACAGTCTATTATCTGGACTGAACCAGGTCATTTATATTTTATGTTCTTCCTCCTATTGTCTTTAAAACAAAAAGATGATTTTCTTCTTTTTCCCACTAGCTATGCACAAAGTTTGTATGCCTTATCTTCTGTTTTTTGAACTGTACTGAGGACGATTGTATCAATATTTCAAACAACCCAATTGGCTATATGTCCCCAGAATACTGCATCTAGTGGGCTCTCATAAATGGAGGTTGATATTGTTTACACCTAGTGTGCACCTTAGTTTTTCTACTCCTGCTTTCTTCATATCTTTAAACCGCTTATTGTTTTCTCACCTATAGCTGGATAGCTATTTAACAGGGCCAGCAGGTTACAGCCGCCGCGGAGTGGGGGCGCCAAATACTCTATCAGGGTGCCAACCTCCACTGCTAGGCAGGGACAGCAGGATAGTGGAGGGTCATCTACTAGGTTAGGTGCACTTAGTATCTTTATATTCCATTTTTTTATAGTTTTTCTGTTTTCACTGGGAAGTGGTATTCTTAAGATATTCTATTAAAGTTTATAAATTTTAAGGGGAATTTATGTCACACGTTCAACCATAACTCCCAAGCAGCATGCCCGCTGTCTTGGGGTCATATTCGACTCCGAACTTTCCTTTACTCCCTATATCCGATCACTCACTCGCTCTTGTCACCTGCATCTTAAAAAATCTCCAGAATCCGACCTTTTCTAAACCGTTGAAACTGCTAAGACTCTTACTGTCGCTCTTATTCATTCTCGTCTGGACTACTGCAACTCTCTTCTAATCGGTCCCCCTCTTACCAAACTTTCTCCTCTCCAATCCATCTTGAATGCTGCAGCCAGAGTCATATTTCTGTCCAGCCGCTTCACCGATGCCTCCATCTTGTGCCAGTCATTACACTGGCTACCCATTCGCTACAGGGTCCAGTATAAACTCATCTCTCTCACCCACAAAGCTCTCCACAGTTCTGCACTGCCTTATATCTCCTCTCTCATCTCTGTCTATCGCCCTACAGGTGCCCTCCGTTCTACAAACGACCTAAGACTAACATCCCCCGTAATCCGAACCTCGCACCTCCGTCTCCAAGACTTCTCTCGTGCTGCGCCAGCTCTCTGGAATGCACTTCCCCAGACGATCAGACTGATACCTAGCCCCGACCTATTCAAGCGAGCTTTAAAAACCCATCTCTTCAAACAAGCCTACCACACCAACTACTCAGTAAACTAACTTTGCTCTGTTCCCTCCCTCCAAATATTACTCTGAATCTGCACCCTACTCTTCATCTGTCTCCACACCCTCCATACACATGATAACTGCACTTGTTACTTGACTATTGCACTTAAACACACGGGCTGATGACCGGATCATGCAGCTTTGTATGAAAATCCCTATGTATTATAATTGCCAGACCTGAAATAATAAGCACTTTTCACCTATTGTGTCCCCCCATTTCCTTGTAGATTGTAAGCTTGCGAGCAGGGACCTCACTCCTAATGTCACTGTTTAAATTGTCTTAACTCGTACTGAATTTATTGTTTGTACATGTCCCCGCTTAATTGTAAAGTGCTGCGGAATATGTTGACGCTATATAAATAAAAATTATTATTATTATTATGTAAGCAAACGCTGAGTCTCTATTATCCATGGTGGTCAACATACTATTTTATGGAGTCACAGATGCAACAAGATATAATTGGGGGCCACATATAGAATTCAGTGTTCCTGTACTACCGAGAAGTGTGCACTCAGACTCCGCTATCTATGGCAGATATGGAAACAGAATCTGTAGGAGGATCCTGATAATTCACAGAAGGTACACAGCACCCTGCAGTCCCCTTACTGTCCTGTCTATGTACCCTCCCATGTGTGGCACAGCACGCGTCGGGGTTGGGCACTGTACACAGAAGTGTAAGAGAAAAGGCCACCAGGTGAGTATCTGAGGGCCTCCATCTTTTCTAGTACAAGTATTGTGCTCAGATAACTGTAAAATTAGAAGGACTTTTTGTATTTTCAATACATCTATTATATAATCAGTCGTCTAATAATCTGGACTGCAGTGTTTGCATTATTTTTTAATATGTTTTTTTTTTAACCCTCACTTCAGTTACACCAAACCAGGCACTTCTTCTAAACATCAACTATAATGGACATGTCTTTTTTTTTTCAGCCGAAAAATACAACATTCCTGGGCATGTATAAAAGAAAATGCCTTACAGAAGTAATGACGAACATTGGCTTTGAGGCATTGCTTTTCATGAAAACGATACCTACTTGCTTTATGCAGAGAAAACCACAAACTTAACTTCCGTAGTAAACAGCACTTACTGGGTTCTTTACCATTTCCTTTCATGTTACTGTAGGAGGAACTTGTAAACCCATACTGTTTACATCGGCGTTGTAATTTTAAAATTTCTTCCCTGATATAGAAGATTAGAACAAAAAAAAAGAAAATTCTGGAAATTCAGGAACCCCTGAATGATGGACACTTTCAAAGAGAACCACAAAGCAATGACCTGTCAATCAGACACCAGAGGCAGGCGGAGGAGCGAGGGCAGGAACCGAAGACCCTACTTACAGTCCTGTCCTTATGCACCGAAAAGTAATTGCACCAAGACTTCAAATGCAGCTTATAGAACATCCACCACGTGGATTTCTTCAGTAAAGGCACCTATTGAACCGGTATAACAGAACCTAAACATGCAATATCACGATAACAGGTTCTCTTTAAATGTGATGGAATCCATCTGGTTACGGTCATGATGTCCAGCATTTTACTGGATAGAATAGTGCTGTGTGCTGTGCTATTTTTTCCAGTATTTCTGGATGGATTTACAATAGATGCTCCGAAAATAGGCCTTGATTAATCAAGATTTGCATGCTGGTCTTGATGAGTAGGCATGCTGGAGTCAGAAGCACTTGATTCATGGAGAGATTAATGCCTCTTAATGAATCAGGCATCCTATAAAGTGGTGTTAGGCTACATGCACCTTGCCACAAATCATACTCCAATCATAGACTGGAGTAACATTTTTGGTGTATGGCACACCGCAGCTCGTCATGAATTAGATGAGCCATGGCACCACACCCTCGTCTCATCCCAACTCCACCCATTTTGACCATGCTGCTGATGTCGCCCTGACCTGTAAGTGCCAGCGGTCAGCTGGCTCAGAGAATGTCTGAATCCCACTCACGCAGTCGGCAAAAGCAGTTGCCAGGAAGACAACTTGGAAAGCCACATCAGGAGGCCCAACAGCTCCACCCTATCGGCTGTGCCCAGAGAAAATGCTCCACCTGCACCCCCCCCTAAATACACCTCTGCCCAAAGGAAGAAGATGAAACAAACCCTTTAAATATTTGTCGTGAACACCTGACAACATACTTTATATATACTTTTGTGGTTTCCTGATGAAGGAGTCCTAGTACTCCAAAACCCGTTGAATAAAGCCACTTTTTCATCTGAATATTCATTTGGACTTCTATTTTTCAAGCAGCGCAGAGTTAATCCACCTTTTTATCCCTTTTTATTAATTCTAACATTGATGGCTTCTCTGTTGTATGCCAGCATCTAAGGATCACTGCCTGTGCTTGAAGTTAGGCAGAAACGTAGGACACTATGTTTTTGGGTTGCAACTGAACCTGGTAACATAGAAAGGAGTATTATCTGGGGAGTTGGTTTAATTTTATCTCTCGTAATTTTATGATATGCTGCGAAAACCCTTTGCCACAAAGGTTTTATTTTTTCACAATCCCATCAAATATGCAGCTTTGAGCCCCTCTCAAATCCACAGCACCAACACAGATCCGATATTGAGGGAAAGATTGCATGCCATTATACAGGACATTGGTACCACCTTGTTAAAATGTTATAATTTTTTCCTGAGCAAATCCTGCTGAGGACAACATGTGGGAAAACAGATGTACCTTTTGTATATTTTCGGCAGAGAAAGAACCGCCCATCTCCGCTTTCCACACTTGAAGAAATCGAGGGATTGCCACTGATGATGTTTGATTTAAGAGATCATATATAAGAGAGATCACAAGAGATGGGTGCGATCCCTGTAAACAAAGTTTCTCAGAGGGAGTCCACAAAGAAGGTAAAGAACGCCGAATCCCCCAACCAGCCCCCAGACGAAGGACCTCAACTGTGCATATTCCATCCAAGATAATTTTTTGTGAAAGACCCTGGTTTTGAATTTCATCAAAGGAAGGAACCTCTGCTCCTTTCATAATGTGGTATATTCACGTATCCGTGTCTGAGTTCCATCTAAGGAACCTGTCTCTATTGAGGCCCCCAAGTAAAGTCCAGATTAGAAAATATAGGGTTCTGTAAACTTATCAGACCCTTTTTTTTGTTTTATTTTATCTCATATCTTCAAAGTAGCTTTGATTAAAACCCCTGAGGTGTAATGTGTGCTTTTTCTTTGTTTACAATTCATGGTAAGTATTTTAAGGGTTTATAAGCGCATTCCTGTTCTATTGTAATCCACTGTTTGGATCTACCATAAATGAGTCTAACTAGTAAAGCAGATTGATGATATAATTGCAGGTTTGGGAGACCTGTACCTCCCATGGTTCTAGACTTAGTCAGTATCTGGATATTTAAGTCTGAGTCTAGTCTGTCGCCACACAAATTTGATCAAAGCTGACTTTAGTATATTAACAACTAGATGAATGTATGATTGGAACTGTTTGAAAAACATAAAAGAATCTAAGGAGAATATCCATTTTAAATGTGTTTATTTGCCCGAACCACAAGATGGGCTTCTTACCATATTTCATAAGATCTTTGAGAGTTTTCTCAAGAAGCGGAAGATAATTTAAGGAATAGAGGTTATTCACTTGTGACGGTATAAAAAAATACCTAGGTATTTGATTGCGTTTGTTTGCCATTTACATGGAAAGTTATTGCTGGATAACTTAACATCCTCTGGATCCAAGGGAATATTCAGTGCTTCCATCTTAGAACAATTAACCTTAAAATTACTTAAATCTCCAAAACGATCAAACTCCTTCACCAGTTCAGGTAGAGTAATAAGAGGTTGAGACATGTACAGAAGGAGGTCATCGACGTAAAGAGCGGTTTTATACTGATTTTGACCTATGCACAGACCATGTACACTGAGGTTATTCCTCACTGCGTTTGCAAGATGCTCCATAACAATTGCAAACAGCAAGGGGTAAAGAGGACAGCCCTGTCTAGTCCCGTTACGAATTGCAAACAGAGAATACAGGTTACCGTTAATCTTGATACTTGCTGTTGGACACGAGTGTAAAGTTAAGATTCAATTAAGGAGCATTCACCAATTCCCATTTGCTTAAGAGCTGCCATCATGAATCTCCAGTGCACACGGTCAAAGGCCTTCTCCGCGTCCACTGATAGCAGTCCATGTGGCTGTAGAGAAGATCTGGCACTAGCGATGAGTGAGATAGTTTTGGTAACATTGTCTGAGGCTTCTCTCTCCTTCACAAACCCAACTTGGTCCATATGAATACTGTTGACCAGTATTTTAGAGAATATCTTACCGGTAATTTCTATATTAGGTAACGAGATTGGTCTATAGTTGAAGACTACTGAGGGCTCCTTCCCTGACTTTGGTATTACTGCAATATGTGGGGCAAAATCAAGATCGAGTTGCACACTTTAGTGAGAAAAGGAGAAAGAATTTCCCAAAATGATTTAAAAAAATAAAGGTGTGAAACCATCCAGATCTGGATTCTTACCAGCTGGAGTATTTCTTATTGCATCATCAATTTCTGCTTAAAAAAATTGATTTTCCATCTGTTTTATGGATTGATTACTTAAAAGGGGGAATAGCTGTATCAGATATATACTGGTCCATCCGTTGTAAGATCTGGGGATCCAAATCCGCCAATTTACCTTTTATATTGTATAAGTTAGAGTAATATTTCCTCATTATATCTAAGATTTCTGCTGGGTTATATGTATCTTTCCCCGTCTGTCCTTGTAATCTGGAGACAAATGACATTTGATTGCGTGAATTTAGTAGATGTGAAATGGGGCGGCAACATTTATCAGCAATTCTATATAGAAATCTCGGGAACTGGTTTCGGTATCTCATATATTTTTTGTTTAGAATGGATTTCAGTTCTTCTCTATATTTTATTAGGTCTGCTAATACTACACTGCTGTAGATAGGTTATTCTTATGAGAAGATTCCAGTACATGTATTTGTTTGATAAGTTCAGCCACTCTAGAAGCTTTCTCCCTTTTAAGACGCCCACTGTGTTTGATTAGTATTCCCCAAAAGATGCATTTAAGAGCTTCCCATTATAATGGTAGAGGAGTAGTGTCTACTGTGTGGTTAGCCAAAAATAAGTCAATTGTTTCTTTAACATCATTTACACAAATGTATTTAAGCAGATTATCGTTCAATCTCTACGCCCAGGAGCGGTTTGAGCTATCACAGGAGGTGATGTTTAAAAAGATAGGGTGTGATCAGTCCAGAGAAAGTTAGCTATGGTAGGTTGCAGATGGCATGCAAGCGCATGATGACTAAGCAGATTGAAACTAATTCTGCTGTATAAATTAAGTGGGGTGGAAAAAAAGGTGTAGTCTTTTGGGGTTCATGATCCGGCAAAAATCAAATAACCGAAGCTGATGAAGATCCCTCTTCAACAGACAGTATATGCAGCACCCCCCAGGTAACTGGTTGCTGCAGTGATGTTGCCTTCCCTTCGGGGAGGGTGATGTCATGCTTGGAGGCAAAGGGGATCCTACCTATCAGGTAAGGCACTCGCATTCAACACAATCTGAATCTAGGCCAGGAGGGGGAGCTCAGGACCCGGATTCAGGGGAGCTCCCTTACACTTTATGTATCCTGGTCTGGCGGAGGAGCCAGTCAGTCTCAGGGAGTCTGAGAGAGAGAGTTGAGGGAGACAGTTGGTCTCCAGTAGCTGAAGGACATCTGGAGCAGACGTGGGGGCCGAGCAGCCATGAGGCAGCTGCTACCCCTGGAAAGAGAAGCAGAAGGAGAGTTGAATTGTGGAGGAGCTTAGAGGAAAGAAGCATAGAGGAGGAAAGGGCTCAGGAGGGGAACAGTGGAAGGACACCCTCAAAGTCAGAGCGCAGAAGCCGGGTACCAGGAGCCCGAGGTCGTGTTCTCCAGGACGGGTGACAGAACCAGAGGGCAAAGCACTATATGTCAATTGCCTGTAACAAGTCTGAGGTGAAGCAGTGACCGTGAGAGCCGGGTCATCTAAGAGATCCTATAAACAGGCTCAAACTGCCTATCGTACAGACATCTGTCCTAGGACAGAAGAGAGAGGACTTGCACTGAGCTTCAAGCAGCAGGGACCTAATAAACTAAACGGCGCTAGCAGGAAAGGCTTACAGACCTCACCTGGTAAAGCGATCTCTTATTGCCTCCAAGCCGGCCGGACCACAGCTACCCTGTACTTGGTACGCTGGACCGAGGACTACTACCACCATCGGTAAACCAGGTAAAGCAAACCTGTGTCCTCGTTTCTTGTGCATTTATCGGCTTACACCATCTTGCCATACACCTGGGAAGCCCTGGGGACCCCGCTTCACCTGTGGAAAGCGTTACCATCTTGCTGCAACAACATCACCCGAGAGGACCCTTTTAAGCAGCGTCGGTCCCTACTGACCGAACACCACAGGTGGCGTCACGAACATAGACATTGCAAATCCCCTTAAAGACGTTTCCCTTTAATTGGACACCCAGGGCCACGGACTGGGTCTCAGCCACCGTGACATACCGAGTACCCCGCTGCCCTGGTGGGTGATCCATATACAGAGTAGAACATATTTTAATTTTAAGGATGATGTACAACACTCCAGGTCAACAGACATGTCTACAATGGAATGCGCAAGAGATTTATGTATCGCTATAGACACTACTGTACCCTCGATCGTGATTCTGGATTGACACTGTGGAACCACGTGGTATAATATCTATCACTGATATTGGGAACATGGTCTTTATTAAAGTGTGTCTTAAAAAAAATTACTTATTTTTTTCCAAATTTCAGTCAAAGTTTAACATTTTTGTTTTATAAATAAACACAAAATATATTGACCAAAAATTACCATTAACATAAAGTACATTCTCCGAATCATGTGGAAGAATAAAAGAGTTCCAATGCTGTTACCACAGATTTGGAAAATCGGGGCTGTGTCATTAAGAGGTTAATCAAAAACCAAAAAGAGAAAAAGCATGCCCATATAACAGGGAACACCCAAACTCATTAAACTTGCCAAAAGATTTTTTATTTAAATTGCACAAAATAAACAAAGCACATAAGAAGACACACTAACAATTAAAAACACAATGTGAAATACTCAATGGTCATGCCTTATAATAAAGTCCATGATCCACCGCAGCTGCCTGCTCAAACTCAAATTGCTGCAAAATTTTTCCAGAGAAGTTTCAGATTTAAAGCCAAGCGCTACCTGGCTGCGATGGTCAAACACTGCAGTTTTTCTATCAGCTTTGATAAGGTCCATTTTTCTGACAGATGATTTCTGCTCCTGACCTGGTTTCACCAGCTGAAACTTATGCGTCAGTGTATTCCCGTGCATTCCTGTGAAAATCCATCTTGCTTTTGGAATGTATTTCATTTCCTATCAACATGGAGTTCAGTTTCCAAATATTGTCCACACAAGCTCGGACTGATGATCTGCGGTATTGGTTGGTTTCCAGAAAAGCCAGTGTGAGCAACTGTTGAATAGTTGGTTACTTAGACAAATAAAGTAAATGCCGATGAAAGGTGGTTATAGAGATCCTGGCCGTGACTCCAGAGCTTTCTTCTCAATCTATAGTCTCTGAAGTTGCCATACAGAGTCATCAGGGCATAATTTAGCACTAATTTATGGCTCTCTAGAAAATACCATAAAATATAGGACATGGAGAGGAGAAAGTGTGTCCCTCATATATGATGTAATAGACAGTAGGGACTATTATTTTTTTTTAAGACAGCAGAAGGCCTCCACCATTGCAGGACCCCTGTGACCCGTATGGTTTGATAGTATGCTATCTTAGTAACTGTGTGTATGTACAGTATGTGTGTGCGCATTGGAGAGATTCTGTCACCCTCAAAACTGAAACTGAATTATTTTGACATTCATATAGGGAATTTAGCCCCCTATAATACTTGTACTGGAATGTGAATTTAGTAATTTGTAATACGTAAATGAGAGGGCTTCAGTGCAGCCTTAGCGTGGCCAATGGCTCGGTGCACCATTCCACACTCTCAATTACAATCCTCTCCGCCTCTTTATGGTGATAGACAGTGCTGGCTTTGGAGTGCTGCCTGACATAAATCCTCAGCTTTGCTCATACTAACACTTCTGAGTCTAAGATCAAACAGTGTGCGTTCAAGTGCATTCTCATCCTTGTCCTTTGCTTTCTGGCCGCTCGCTGCACAAAGATGTGGGCGACCGATGCTGACAATAGAGAAAGATGTCTGCATGTTCTCATTGCTCTCGCGTGTAGTGACTCTTTGCTGCAAACAGGATCACAGCGCAGCAGGCGGCCAATACACACTCATCTCCTTCTCCCGTAATCATTGTCAGCCTACTGTTTTATGATCCTGTGTGCAGCGAGTGGCCGCTATACACAGGAGAGGGATGATAATGCACCTTCACGTACAGACACTGCTTGCTCATGGTCCATCCAAAAGCAAAGAGATGAGTTGGAACACATGTTGGTATTAGTGCAATGTGTAAGTGCACGTTCACATTGGGGCCATTAACAATCATAACCAAGGATAAAAACAAAATTAGCAAATACCCTGCAGTAAATAAATGAGTGACTAGTAATAGTACATGTAAGTAACATAGGGTACTTAGTTGATACTATCTTGATCAAAAAAGCATAAAAGCCATCCCACCGTGACAAGGGGTACCCTTTCAGGGTGGTCCTGTCTCTTGTATTTTACCAATGTCCAGAAAAAGCCGATAAGGCACCAGTCCCAGCATATGGCGGTATAAATAGTCTTCAAAACTCTCTTTTGAAGAGTAATATGCCGTGCATCACATCTATCGGTGGTGCTCACATTAAAATTTCAAATCATGCATCCACAAAAAATTGAAAAGCGGCACTCACCGGGCATGTGATTCACAAATCCTTTATTCCCAGATCATTGGAACAAAGATTGACAAAGCGGTGGGCAGGGAGTGTGCAGGGGAGAAAGAAAAAACGACGGCCATTTAGGGCAGCTGTGCTTCATCGGGTTCAACTGAAGTAGATTGATGTTTCCTGTTTCTCCCCTGCACACTCCCTGCCCACTACTTTGCCAATCTTTGTTACCAATAAACTGGAAAGAAAGGATTTATGAATCGCATACCCGATGAGTGCCGCTTTTTACTTTTTTTCTTGATGTATGATCTAGTATTTTACCTATGTGCCTGCAGGCTTCAATAGATGGTGGCAGGGCAGGACCCAGGTCTGACTGTTTAATCGGCCTCTGTAGTGTATGTATGTGCAAAGTGAGTGCGGTTGATAAACATAAGGGGAGGGGGGTTAAGGATGGTAATTCAGAGTGTGCACTGAGCACTTGATTATACCAAGGGTGTACCAAAGCCACCTCATGTACACAGAGTGGGGAAAAAAGTATTTAGTCAGCCACCAATTGCGCAAGTTCTCCCACTTAAAAAGATGAGAGAGGCCTGTAATTGACATCATAGGCAGACCACAACTATGAGAGTCAAAATGATAAAACCCAGAAAATCACCTTGTCTGATTTGGCAAGATTTATTTAGAAAATTATGGTGGAAAATAAGTATTTGGTCACCTAAAAACATGCAAGATTTCTGGCTCTCCCAGACCCGTAACTTCTTCTTTAACAGGCTCGTCTGTCCTCCACTCATTACCTGTAGTAATGGTACCTGTTTGAACTTGTTATCAGTATAAAAGACACTTGTTCACAACCTGGAAAGGTCACACTCCAAACTCCACTATGGTGAAGACCAAAGAGCTGTCAAAGGACACCAGAAACAAAATTGTAGCCCTGCACCAGGATGGGAAGACTGAATCTGAAATTGGCAAGCAGCTTGGTGTGATGAAATCAACTGTGGGAGCAATAATAAGAAAATGGAAGACATACAAGACCACTGATAATCTCCCTCGATCTGGGGCTCCACACGAGATCTCACCCCGTGGGGTCAAAATGATCACAAGAACGGTGAGCAAAAATCCCAGAACCACACAGGGGGACCTAGTGAATGACCTGCATAGAGCTGGGACCACTGTAACAAAGGCTACCATCAGTAGCACACTACGCCGCCAGGGACTCAGATCCTGCAGTGCCAGAGGTGTCCCGCTGCTTAAGCCAGTACATGTCTGGGCTGGTCTGAAGTTTGCTAGAGAGCATTAGGATTATCCAGAAGAGTATTGGGAGAATGTCATATGGGCTGATAAAACCAAAGTAGAACTGTTTGGTAGAAACAAAACTTGTCGTGTTTGGAGGAGACAGAATGCTGAGTGTTATGACCTGGTGGTTACGGAGCAGCACTGAGATGACCTGGTGGATAAAACCAATCATGGACAAGCTCCGAGGAGGTGGCAGCTCCACCGACAACAATCACAGTTATGACCTGGTGATTATGGAGCAGCACAGAAATGACCTGGTGGGTAAAATGTACAAGCTCTGAAGAGGTGGTAGCTTTACTGACCGCAATCCCTACTCCTAACACCAACACTAGAAATAGCCGTGGGACGTTCCTATCTCTGCCTAGACGCCTCGACACAGCCTAAGAACTAACTACCCCTGAAGATGGAAACGGAAAACTATCTCGCCTCAGAGAAACCCCCAAAAGGAAAGATAGCCCGCCACAAATATTAACGGTGAGTGGAGAGGGAAATGACAAACTCAGAAATGAAAATAGATTTCAGCAAAGGAGGCCAACACTATCTAAATAGACAGAGATAGAGAAGGATACTGTGCGGTCAGTATAAAAACTAAAATCCATGCAGAGTTTACAAAAATAACCTCCACACCGACTCACGGTGTGGAGGGGCAAATCTGCACCCCAGAGCTTCCAACTAGCCTGAATATTTCATAATGACAAGCTGGACAAAAGAGACATAACTTAAACCTGCTCCGATGTCCATGCTGCCGATTTGGCTCGTCCCGATCGGCCTGGGGGCTCTTGTGAGGGTTCGGTGACCCCTCCTCAAGGGGGGGGTACTGTTGTGAATTCCGTTCTTGGGCTCCATCCTTTGGCTATGAATGGTATTTTTGGGAGTTCTTGGGACCAGATACTGAAGTTTCCGCCTCGAAAGACGAGAATCCAAAATCTTCTCCACCACATATTCCAACTCCCCCTCAACCAACACCAGAGCACGAGGGTCAACGGAGGGGACCATGGGCACCACATACCTCCGCAACAAAGATCTATGGAACACATTATGAATGGAAAAAGAAGCTGGAAGGGCCAAACGAAAAGACACCGGATTGATAATTTCCGAAATCCTATAAGGACCAATAAAACGAGGCTTGAACTTAGGGGAAGAGACCTTCATAGGAACATGACGAGAAGACAACCAGACCAAATCCCCAACCCGAAGCCGGGGACCAACACACCGACGGCGGTTAGCAAAACGTTGAGCCTTTTCCTGAGACAATGTTAAATTGTCCACCACATGAGTCCAAATCCGCTGCAACCTGTCCACCACAGAATCTACCCCAGGACAGTCCGAAGGCTCAACCTGCCCTGAAGAAAAACGAGGATGAAAACCGAAGTTACAAAAAAAAGGCGAAACCAAGGTAGCCGAACTAGCCCGATTATTAAGGGCAAACTCGGCCAACGGCAAAAAGGTAACCCAATTATCCTGATCAGCAGACACAAAGCATCTCAAATAGGTTTCGAAGGTCTGATTGGTTCGCTCTGTCTGTCCATTTGTCTGAGGGTGAAATGCCGAAGAAAAAGACAAATTAATGCCCATTCTAACACAAAAGGACCGCCAAAACCTAGAAACAAACTGGGTACCTCTATCAGACACAATATTCTCCGGAATACCATGCAAACGAACCACATGCTGAAAAAATAAAGGAACCAAATCAGAGGAGGAAGGCAACTTAGGCAAAGGTACCAAGTGGACGATTTTTTTTAGAAAATCGGTCACAAACCACCCAGATGACAGACATCTTCTGAGAAACAGGAAGATCAGAAATAAAATCCATGGAAATATGCGTCCAGGGCCTCTCAGGGAAAAGCAAAGGCAAAAGCAACCCACTAGCACGAGAACAGCAGGGCTTAGCCCGGGCACAGGTCCCACAGGACTGCAAGAAGGAACGCACATCCCGTGACAAAGAAGGCCACCAAAAGGACCTGGCAACCAAATCTCTGGTGCCAAAGATCCCAGGATGACCAGCCAATACAGAACAATGAATCTCAGAAATCACCTTACTAGTCCATCTATCAGGAACAAACAATTTCCCTACAGGACAGCAGGCAGGTCTATCAGCCTGAAACTCATGAAGCACCCGCCGCAAATCAGGGGAGATAGCAGAAAGAATCACCCCCTCCTTGAGAATACCAGCCGGCTCAGGGACTCCCGGAGAATCAGGCAAAAAACTCCTAGACAGGGCATCAGCCTTCACATTCTTAGATCCCGGAAGATACGAGACCACAAAATCAAAACGGGAGAAAAACAAAGACCACCGAGCCTGTCTAGGATTCAACCGCTTGGCAGACTCTAGGTAAATCAGATTCTTATGATCGGTCAAAACCACAACACGATGCTTAGCTCCCTCAAGCCAATGTCGCCACTCCTCAAATGCCCACTTCATAGCCAACAACTCCCGATTGCCGACATCATAATTACGCTCAGCAGGCGAAAACTTTCTGGAGAAGAAAGCACACGGTTTCAACACAGAGCCATCAGAATTTCTCTGAGACAGAACAGCTCCTGCCCCAATCTCCGAAGCATCAACCTCAACCTGAAAAGGGAGAGAAACATCTGGCTGACGCAACACAGGGGCAGAAGTAAAACGACGCTTAAGCTCCTGAAAGGCCTCCACAGCCGTAGAGGACCAATTCACCACATCAGCACCTTTCTTGGTCAAATCGGTCAGAGGTTTAACCACAGTAGAAAAATTAGCAATGAAGCGGCGATAAAAATTAGCAAAGCCCAAAAATTTCTGGAGGCTTTTCACAGATGTGGGTTGAGTTCAATCATAAATAGCCTGTACCTTAACAGGGTCCATTTCAATAGCCGAGGGAGAAAAAATGAACCCCAGAAAAGAAACCTTCTGAACTCCAAAAAGGCACTTAGACCCCTTCACAAACAGTGCATTAGCACGAAGAATCTGAAACACCATCCTGACCTGCTTCACATGAGACTCCCAATCATCGGAAAAAACCAAAATATCATCCAAATATACAATCATGAATTTATCCAGATACTCCCGGAAAATATCATGCATAAAGGACTGAAACACAGATGGAGCATTAGAAAGCCCGAAAGGCATCACAAGATATTCAAAATGGCCTTCGGGCGTATTAAATGCTGTTTTCCATTCATCACCCTGTTTGATGCGGACAAGATTATACGCCCCTCGAAGGTCAATCTTGGTAAACCAGCTAGCCCCTTTAATCCGAGCAAACAAATCAGAGAGCAAAGTCAAAGGGTACTGGAATTTGACAGTGATCTTATTGAGAAGGCGATAATCTATACAGGGCCTCAAGGAGCCATCCTTCTTGGCAACAAAAAAGAACCCAGCTCCCAACGGTGACGAAGACGGGCGAATATGCCCCTTCTCCAAGGACTCCTTTACATAACTCCGCATAGCGGCATGCTCTGGCACAGACAGATTGAAAAGTCGGCCCTTAGGGAACTTACAGCCAGGAATCAAATTAATAGCGCAATCACAGTCCCTATGAGGAGGCAGGGGACTGGATTTGGGCTCCTCAAATATATCCTGGAAATCCGACAAAAACTCAGGAACTTCAGAAGAAGGGGACGAGGAAATTGACATCAGAGGAATGTCACTATGTATCCCCTGACAACCCCAACTCGTCACAGACATAGATTTCCAATCCAGCACTGGATTATGTACCTGTAACCATGGAAACCCCAGCACAACCACATCATGCAAATTATGCAACACCAAAAAGCGAATATTTTCCTGATGTGCTGGAGCCATGTTCATGGTTAACTGTGTCCAGTACAGAGGTTTATTCTTGGCCAATGGCGTAGCATCAATCCTCCTCAAGGGAATAGGGCTCTGCAAGGGCTCCAAGGAAAAACCACAGCGCTTGGCAAATTCTAGGTCCATTAAATTCACGGCAGCGCCAGAATCCACAAATGCCATTACAGAAAAGGACGACAATGAGCAAATCAGGGTAATAGACAAGAGAAATTTAGGCTGTACAGTACTGATGGTAACCGACCTAGCAAACCTCCTAGTACGCTTCGGGCAGTCAGAGATAGCATGAGTAGGGTCACCACAGTAAAAACACAGCCCATTCTGACGTCTGAACTCCTGCCGTTCTGCTCTCGTCAAAATCCTATCACATTGCATAGGCTCAGAACTCTGCCCAGAGGACACCGCCATATGGTGCACCACCTTACGTTCACGTAGGCGTCGATCAATCTGAATAGCCAGAGACATTGATTCGTTCAAACCAGCAGGCGTGCGGAACCCCACCATAACATCTTTCAGGGTTTCAGAAAGACCCTTTCTGAAAATAGCTGCCAGGGCATCCTCATTCCATTTTGTAAGCACAGACCACTTTCTAAATTTCTGACAATATATTTCTACTGCTTTCTGACCCTGACCAAGAGCCAGCAAGATTTTTTCTGCCTGATCCACAGAATTAGGTTCGTCATAAAGCAGTCCAAGCGCTTGAAAAAATGAATCTACATTGAGCAATGCAGGATTCCCTGGCTCAAGCGAGAATGCCCAGTCCTGCGGGTCTCCGCGCAGCAGAGAAATAACAATCTTCACCTGCTGAATGGGGTCACCAGAGGAACGGGGTCTCAGAGCAAAAAACAATCTGCAATTATTTTTAAAGTTCAAAAACTTAGATCTATCCCCAGAAAACAAATCAGGGATAGGAATTCTAGGCTCAGAAACAGGAGTTTGAATAACATAATCTTGGATACTCTGTACCCTTGCAGCGAGATGATCAACACGCGCAGACAGACCCTGAACCTCCATATCAGCACCCAGCTCCTGAACCATCCAAAGATCAAGGGGAAAAAAAAGGACAAAACAGGCAACAAGGAAAAAAAAACAATGACTCAGAACTTTCTTTTCCCTCTTTTGAGATGCATTTAACACATTGCTGGCCAGCTGTACTGTTATGACCTGGTGGTTACGGAGTAGCACTGAGATGACCTGGTGGGTAAAACCAATCATGGACAAGCTCCGAGGAGGTGGCAGCTCCACCGACAACAATCACAGTTATGACCTGGAGATTACGGAGCAGCACAGAAACGACCTGGTGGGTAAAATGTACAAGCTCTGAGGAGGTGGTAGCTTTACTGACCGCAATCCCTACTCCTAACACCAACACTAGAAATAGCCGTGGGACGTTCCTATCTCTGCCTAGACGCCTCGACACAGCCTAAGAACTAACTACCCCTGAAGATGGAAATGGAAAACTATCTCGCCTCAGAGAAACCCCCAAAAGGAAAGATAGCCCCCCACAAATATTAACGGTGAGTGGAGAGGGAAATGACAAACTCAGAAATGAAAATAGATTTCAGCAAAGGAGGCCAACACTATCTAAATAGACAGAGATAGAAAAGCATACTGTGCGGTCAGTATAAAAACTAAAATCCACGCAGAGTTTACAAAAATAACCTCCACACCGACTCACGGTGTGGAGGGGCAAATCTGCACCCCAGAGCTTCCAACTAGCCTGAATATTTCATAATGACAAGCTGGACAAAAGAGACATAACTTAAACCTGAACAGAAGATCAAAAGCAGGGATACACCCAAGAACTAGCAGAACTTATCTTAAGCTGAAATGGACTGGCCAACAGAGTACTTCCCGGAGAGGACTGAATCCAACAGGAAAACATTGACAGCTGGCATCGACTACAGACTAGAGCCCAGTTAAATAACAAGGCCAGGGAACCGATTAGTGAAGGCAGCTGCTAAGTTCCACTCGAAACCACCAGAGGGAGCCCAAGAGCAGAACTCCCAAAAATACCATTCATAGCCACAGGATGGAGCCCAAGAACGGAATTCACAACAGGTAACCACCGTTTGGGTGCATGGCAGAGCTCGGAAGTGAAGGAGCGCCATTTGGAATGCAGACTTAGATGGATTGGTCTGCAGGCGTCATGTTGCATTTGCAGAGCCCCTGATGTACCTAAACAGTAGAAATCCCCCACAAGTGACCCCATATTAGAAACTAGACCAGGAACTTATCTAGATGTGTTGTGAGAACTTTGAACCCCCAAGTATTTCACTACAGTTTATAACGCAGAGCCGTGAAAATAAAAAATCATTTTTTCCCTACAAAAATGTTTATTTAGCCCCCAAAATTTTTATTTTCCCAAGGGTAACAAGAGAAATTGGACCCCAGAAGTGGTTGTCCAATTTGTCCTGAGTACGCTGATACCCCATATGTTGGGGTAAACCTCTGTGTGGGCGCACGGGAGAGCTCGGAAGGGAAGGAGCACTGTTTTACTTTTTCAACGTAGAATTGGCTGGAATTGAAATCGGACGCCATGTCGCGTTTGGAGAGCCCTGATGTGCCTAAACAGTGGAAGCCCCCAATTCTAACTGAAACCCTAACCCAAACACACCCCTAACCCTAATCCCAACCACACCCCTAACCACAACTCCAACATACCCCTAACCCTAATCCCAACCATAACCCTAACCACACCCCTAACCCTGACACACCCCTAACCCTAATCCCAACCGTAAATGTAATCCAAACCCTAACCCTAACCCTAGCCCTAACCATAACCCTAGCCCTAACCCTAACGCTAGCCTTAACACTAACCCTAGCCCTAATGGGAAAATGGAAATAAATACATTTCTTAAATTTTTTAATTTTTCCCTAACTAAGGGGGTGATGAAGGGGGGTTAATTTACTTTTATAGCGGGTTTTTTAGCGGATTTTTAAGATTGGCAGCCGTCACACACTAAAAGGCGCTTTTTATTGCAAAAAATTTTTTTTGCCTTACCACTAGTGTTGAGCGATACCTTCCGATATCGGAAAGTATCGGTATCGGAAAGTATCGGCCGATACCGTCAAAGTATCGGATCTAATCCGATACCGATACCCGATCCCAATGCAAGTCAATGGGACGAAAATATCGGAATTAAAATAAACCCTTTCTTTCCTTGTAGGTTAATTCTACATGAAGGAAAACAACTAAGAATAATGTAGGATGTATTGGGGGAGGTGGCGGAGACATTAAAGGCACAGAGGTTTAGCCCAAACAAATAGAATAGCAGGTTTTTTTGTTTTTTTTTATGACGGTCGGCGTTAGAAAGATTTTGACTATCTTTTTTTTTATTTTGTCAGATATTGATGTTTCACTACTTCCACGTCCTTCACCTTCTTTTTTACTTCTCCCACACTTTCTTCTTCATTATCCTCATCATCAGCTTCTTTGACATCAACTATCTTCACCTTATTCATCTTATTCTACCTCTAATTTTTTTTTTTTACATTGTTCATATTCTTTTTATTTAACTATTATCTTTTTCATATTCAACTTCTTCATCATATTCTTATTTGTGACAGGCATTCCCGTAGTTGTTATCTATAAAAGTTTGAAGATTACACCTTCCGTTCTGCCTGTCACAAAAGAGTTACATTTGTCCGCGTTCAGTTTGGCCTGCAGCATCAGGCTTTATCCAGGGGCACCACGAGGAGGAACGGACTCACCCCCATACACTGCTTAGTCTTCTTCTGCTTATAATTTAGATAATATCTTTTGCTCTGATATTTAGTCTTATGCTTAATGTTCTTCTGCTCTTTGTTCTGCAGCCTCTTGTTCTTCTGCTTCTCGGTCTCCCATGTCGTCGTCGTCTCCAGGGTCGTCGTCTCCGGGGTCGTCGTCATCGGGGTCGTCGTCATCGGGGTCGTCTTCAGGGTCATCGTCTCCAGGGTCGTCGTCATCTCGGTGGTTGTCGTCTCTGGTGTCGTCATCATCTTAGGGGTGGTCTTCCGGGTCATCGTCTTTAGGGTCTTGAACTTGGAAATGTAGCAGAAGGTACAAGAAGGCTGAGAAAATGCCGAGAAACAGCTGATGGAACTGGAACTCGGATGGCTACCCGAAGGTCCAAGAGCCAATGGAACTACCGTGGACCAGCTGACGTTACTGGAACCCGGTTACTAAGCAGGAGGTACCCGTGCCTGAAAGCACTACCAAGGACCACCTGACGTTGGTGGAACTCGGATACCCAGAGGGAGGCACCTAAGCCAAAGGCTCTGCCCGGAACCAGCTGACGGTACTGGAACCAGGATGGGGAGCAGAAGGTACAAGAGAAAAAGACACTGCCGAGAACCAGCTGACGGTACTGGAACCCGGATGGGTAGCCGAAGGTCCAAGAACCAATGGAACTACCGAGGACCAGCTGACGTTACTGGAACCCGGTTACTAAGCAGGAGGTACCCGTGCCTGAAAGCACTACCAAGGACCACCTGACGTTGGTGGAACTCGGATACCCAGAGGGAGGCACCTAAGCCAAAGGCTCTGCCCGGAACCAGCTGACGGTACTGGAACCAGGATGGGGACGTATTCAAGCTTGTCTTCCTAGAGCCCCAACTGGCGGTGTTAGAGCCCAGGGTCAGCAGAAGGAGGAGCAGGGGGAGGGGAGTGTAGGCCGAAGCCTGCACTGGCGGCAGCTTTGGGTCTGTTGTGCCTGCGTGGCGGTCGCAGGACACGTTGCCGGCTACACAGCAAGGGAACAGCTGGCGGTGCTGAACCCCACTGACACATTGGCGAGGTGTTTGGCTCTGTGCAGCCAGCACTTCCGGACAGCAACTAGCGGTGTTGGAGCCCGGGCTCTGCCGGTGGAGCAGAGTATAGGCCGAAGCCTAATTGAACCGATTTCAAAGGTAACCTTTAACCCCCCCTCAGGGGTTACAAACTAGAAGAGCCACAGCTTATGCAGCAGTAGTGCCGCACAAGTCAAAGGTTGCTCTTTTAATTTTTCTCCTTGCACACGCCGAATGAAACACGTATAACATTTAGCCCTTTATACAGTCAAACTGTGTTGGAGGCGTGAGTTCCCTTCGTAATGAGACGCAGCACAGCTGACAAAAATGCCACCTTGGTGCTTTGCGCGGCCTCCTGAGCTTCGTTATTTGTTGCACAGGAGTCTGCGCTGTCGTGTTATCCCTTGGCCTTGCGCTGTTAGCGCTGCCCATCTTCTGACATCATTTCATGTCGGCTGTTGCGGTTTGCGATGACCATGAATCCGACCCACGCAGTGTCTTTACATAGTTAAAACACTGCGGGGCTGGGATTCATGGCCTGGCGCAGTACATATGTTCGCCTCTCGCACTCGGGTCCTTACACCCGCTTCAGACTGTGCGGCGTCAGCTGATCCCTTATCGCATGCCACGGCCATGAAGCCGCACAGTCCGAAGAAGGCGGAAGGAGATGAGGGATAGGCGAAGAAATGCACCGTTCATGCCCGTCAATCACACCCTCGCAGTCCAAATAAATAAGACACCGAGGGGCGTTGTGTGGGGCAAGGCGGCGGCAGAGGCGCAGCCAGCCAAACAATGAGGCCAGAAGACGGGCATCGCTACCAAGGAGCTTGTTGCGTGTCAATACAAAGGAAAATCACACCTGAGGGACGTTTTAATGGTCTCAGAGGACTCATTTTAGACGTGTTCAGTTCCCCATGGGCAAGGAGAATAAGTTTCCGAGCCACCTTGCACACATGCAGCATTACTGCTGTACAAGGTTGCTGTAAAACATAGAAACACCTGGGGGAGGGGGGACAGGTTCCCTTCAATTTCAGTTCTTGTGTCTGCGTGGCTGTCGCAGGACACGTTGCCGGCTACACAGCAGGGGAACAGCTGGCGGTGCTGGACCCCACTGACACATTGGCTGGTGTTTTTCTCTGTGCAGCTAGCAGTACCGGGCCCCAACTGGCGGTGTTACAGCCCAGGGTCAGCAGGAGGAGGAGCAGGAGGAGGAGCAGGGGGAGGGGAGTGTAGGCCGAAGCCTGCACTGGCGGCAGCTTTGGGTCTGTTGTGCCTGCGTGGCGGTCGCAGGACACGTTGCCGGCTACACAGCAGGGGAACAGCTGGCGGTGCTGAACCCCACTGACACATTGGCGAGGTGTTTGGCTCTATGCAGCCAGCACTTCCGGACAGCAGCTAGCGGTGTTGGAGCCCTGGCTCTGCCGGTGGAGCAGAGTGTAGGCCGAAGCCTAATTGAACCGATTTCAAAGGTAACCTTTAACCCCTCCTCAGGGGTTACAAACTAGAAGAGCCACAGCTTATGCAGCAGTAGTGCCGCACAAGTCAAAGGTTGCTCTTTTAATTTTTCTCCTTGCACACGCCGAATGAAACACGTATAACATTTAGCCCTTTATACAGTCAAACTGTGTTGGAGGCGTGAGTTCCCTTCGTAATGAGACGCAGCACAGCTGACAAAAATGCCACCTTGGTGCTTTGCGCGGCCTCCTGAGCTTCGTTATTTGTTGCACAGGAGTCTGCGCTGTCGTGTTATCCCTTGGCCTTGCGCTGTTAGCGCTGCCCGTCCTCTGACAACATTTGATGTCGGCCGGTGCGGTTCGCGATGACCATGAATCCCAGCCCCGCAGTGTCTTAACATTGTTAAAACACTGCGGGGCTGGGATTCATGGCCTGGCGCAGTACATATGTTCGCCTCTCGCTTGGGTTCTTACACCTGCTTCAGGCTATGCGGCGTCAGCTGATCCCTTATCGCATGCCACGGCCATGAAGCCGCACAGTCCGAAGAAGGCGGAAAGAGATGAGGGATAGGCGAAGAAATGCACCGTTCATGCCCGTCAATCACACCCTCGCAGTCCAAATAAATAAGACACCGAGGGGCGTTGTGTGGGTCAGGGCGGCCGCAGAGGCGCAGGCAGCCAAACAATGATGCCAGAAGACGGGCAGCGCTACCAAGGGGGTTGCAGCGTGTCATTACAAAGGAAAGTCACACCTCCGGGACGGTTAAATGGTCACACAGAGGACACATTTTAGACGTGTTTTCAGTTCCACATGTGCGAGGAGAATACATTTATGAGCCACCTTGCACACATGCAGCATTACTGCTGTACAAGGTGGCTGTACAACATACAAACACCTGGGGGAGGGGGGACAGGTTCCCTTCAATTTCAGTTCTTGTGTCTGCGTGGCTGTCGCAGGACACGTTGCCGGCTACACAGCAGGGGAACAGCTGGCGGTGCTGAACCCCACTGACACTTTGGCTGGTGTTTTCCTCTGTGCAGCTAGCAGTACCGGGCACCAACTGGCGGTGTTAGAGCCCAGGGTCAGCAGGAGGAGGAGCAGGAGGAGGAGCAGGGGGAGGGGAGTGTAGGCCGAAGCCTGCACTGGCGGCAGCTTTGGGTCTGTTGTGCCTGCGTGGCGGTCGCAGGACACGTTGCCGGCTACACAGCAGGGGAACAGCTGGCGGTGCTGAACCCCACTGACACTTTGGCTGGTGTTTTCCTCTGTGCAGCTAGCAGTACCGGGCACCAACTGGCGGTGTTAGAGCCCAGGCTCTGCAGGGGGAGCAGAGTGTAGGCCGAAGCCTAATTGAACCAATTTTAAAGTAAACCTTTAACCCCCCCTCAGGGGTTACAAACTAGAAGAGCCACAGCTTATGCAGCAGTAGTGCCGCACAAGTCAGAGGTTGCTCTTTTAATTTTTCTCCTTGCACACGCCGAATGAAACACGTATAACATTTAGCCCTTTATACAGTCAAACTGTGTTGGAGGCGAGAGTTCCCTTCGTAATGAGACGCAGCACAGCTGGCAAAAATGCCACCTTGGTGCTTGGCGCGGCCTCCTGAGCATCGTTATTTGCTGCACAGGAGTCTGCGCTGTCGTGTTATCCCTTGGCCTTGCGCTGTTAGCGCTGCCCGTCCTCTGACAACATTTGATGTCGGCCGGTGCGGTTCGCGATGACCATGAATCCCAGCCCCGCAGTGTCTTAACATTGTTAAAACACTGCGGGGCTGGGATTCATGGCCTGGTGCAGTACATATGTTCGCCTCTCGCTTGGGTTCTTACACCTGCTTCAGACTATGCGGCGTCAGCTGATCCCTTATCGCATGCCACGGCCATGAAGCCGCACAGTCCGAAGAAGGCGGAAGAAGATGAGGGATAGGCGAAGAAATGCACCGTTCATGCCCGTCAATCACACCCTCGCAGTCCAAATAAATAAGACACCGAGGGGCGTTGTGTGGGTCAGGGCGGCCGCAGAGGCGCAGGCAGCCAAACAATGATGTCAGAAGACGGGCAGCGCTACCAAGGGGGTTGCAGCGTGTCATTACAAAGGAAAATCACACCACCGGGACGGTTAAATGGTCACACAGAGGACACATTTCAGACGTGTTTTCAGTTCCACATGTGCGAGGAGAATACATTTATGAGCCACCTTGCACACATGCAGCATTACCGCTGTACGAGGTGGCTGTAAAACGTACAAACGCCTGGGGGAGGGGGGGACAGGTTCCCTTCAATTTCAGTTCTTGTGTCTGCGTGGCTTTTGCAGGACACGATGCCGGCTACACAGCAGGGGAACAGCTGGCGGTGCTGGACCCCACTGACACATTGGCTGGTGTTTTTCTCTGTGCAGCTAGCAGTACCGGGCCCCAACTGGCGGTGTTAGAGCCCAGGGTCAGCAGGAGGAGGAGATGGAGCAGAGTGTAGGCCGAAGCCTGCACTGGCGGCAGCTTTGGGTCTGTTGTGCCTGCGTGGCTGTTGCAGGACACGTTGCCGGCTGCACAGCAGGGGAACAGCTGGCGGTGCTGAACCCCACTGACACATTGGCTGGTGTTTTTCTCTGTGCAGCTAGCAGTACCGGGCCCCAACTGGCGGTGTTGGAGCCCGGGCTCTGCAGGGGGAGCAGAGTGTAGGCCGAAGCCTAATTGAACCAATTTCAAAGGTAACCTTTAACCCCCCCTCAGGTGTTACAAAGTAGAAGAGCCACAGCTTATGCTGCAGTAATGCTGCACAAGTCAAAGGTTGCTCTTTTAATTTTGCTCCTTGCACACGCTGAAAGGAACACGTATAACATTTAGGCCCTTACACAGTCAAACTGATTTTGAGGCGTGAGTTCCCTTCGTAAAGAGACGCAGTACAGCTGGCAAAAATGCCACCTTGGTGCTTGGCGCGGCCTCCTGAGCATCGTTATTTGTTGCACAGGAGTCTGCGCTGTCGTGTTATCCCTTGGCCTTGCGCTGTTAGCGCTGCCCATCCTCTGACATCATGTAATGTCGGCCGTTGCGGTTTGCGATGACCATGAATCCCAGCCCCGCAGTGTCTTAACATTGTTAAAACACTGCGGGGCTGGGATTCATGGCCTGGTGCAGTACATATGTTCGCCTCTCGCTTGGGTTCTTACACCCGCTTCAGACTATGCGGCGTCAGCTGATCCCTTATCGCATGCCACGGCCATGAAGACGCACAGTCCGAAGAAGGCGGAAGGAGATGAGGGACAGGCGAAGAAATGCACCGTTCATGCCCATCAATCACACCCTCGCAGTCCAAATAAATAAGACACCGAGGGGCGTTGTGTGGGGCAAGGCGGCCGCAGAGGCGCAGGCAGCCAAACAATGATGCCAGAAGACGGGCAGCGCTACCAAGGAGCTTGTTGCGTGTCAATACAAAGGAAAATCACACCTGAGGGATGTTTTAATGGTCGCAGAGGACTCATTTTAAACGTGTTCAGTTCAACATGGGCAAGGAGAATAAGTTTCTGAGCCACCTTGCACACATGCAGCATTACTGTCGTACAAGGTGGCTGTAAAACGTAGAAACACCTGGGGGAGGGGGGACAGGTTTCCTTCAATTACAGTTCTTGTGTCTGCGTGGCTGTTGCAGGACACGTTGCTGGCTGCACAGCAGGGGAACAGCTGGCGGTGCTGAACCCCACTGACACATTGGCTGGTGTTTTTCTCTGTGCAGCTAGCACATCTGGGCCCCAACTGGCGGTGTTAGAGCCCAGGGTCAGCAGGAGGAGGAGAGGGAGCAGAGTGTAGGCCGAAGCCTGCACTGGAGCAAGTTGAAAGGGAAACTTTAACCCCCCCCCCAGGCGTTTGTAGCTGAAAGAGCCATCGTGTACAGCACTAATGCTGGAAAAGGTAAACTTAGCTCTTTTAATTATGGTCCTTGCACATGCTGAACCTAACACTTATGAAAAGTGTCCCCTCCTACCGTGATACCGTCCGGTAGGTGGAACTTTCCTTTGTGATGTGACGCAGCACAGCCGTCATTCTTACCCCCTTGGCGCCGTGCGCTGCCTCCTCAGCGTTGTTTGAATCAGTCCCGGAGCATGCGCTGTTAGGTTAGCCCTTGGCCATGCACACATTTTGCGCTGCCCGTCTTCTGACATCATTTGGTGTCAGGCTGGCTGTGCCTGTGCGGCCGCGCTGGCCGAGATCCCGCCTCGTACTGTCTTCTGATTTAATCCCACTGGGGGCCTGAGATCCGTGGCCATGCGCAGTGCATATCCTCGCCTCTCACTCCCCTCCCTACGGCTTCTTCAGACTGTGCGGTGTCACGGCCGTGGCATGCTATTAGGGACCAGCTGACACCGCACAGTTTGAAGAAGCCGTAGGGAGATTAGTGAGAGGTGGAGGTTCAGATATGCACTGCGCATGTCCATGGATCTCAGGCCCCCAGTGGGATGAAATCAGAAGACAGTACGAGGCGGGATCTCGGCCAGCGCGGCCGCACAGGCGCAGCCAGCCTGACACCAAATGATGTCAGAAGACGGGCAGCGCAAAATGTGTGCATGGCCAAGGGCTAACCTAACAGCGCAGGCTCCGGGACTGATTCAAACAACGCTGAGGAGGCGGCGCACGGCGCAAAGGGGGTAAGAATGACGGCTGTGCTGCGTCACATCACAAAGGAAAGTTCCACCAACCGGACGGTGTCACGGTAGGACGGGACACTTTTCATAAGTGTTAGGTTCAGCATGTGCAAGGAGCACCACGAAAAGAGGCACTTTTTCCCTTTGCATCATTACTGCTGCACAAGGTGGCTCCTTCAGTAACAAACGCCTGGGGGGGGGACAGGTTCCCTTAAATTTAACTTGTTGTGCCTGCGTGGCGGTCGCAGTACACGTTGCCGTATACACAGCAGGGGAACAGCTGACGTTACTGAACCCCACTAACACATTGGCGAGGTGTTTGGCTCTGTGCGGACAGCACTTCTGGACGGCAACTAGCGGTGTTGGAGCCCAGGGACAGGTGGAGGAGGAGGAGGTGGAGGAGGTAGGAGGGATTGCCACACACACAGCAGGGGAACAGCTGACGTTACTGAACCCCAATAACAGAGGAGGGACTGTTGGGACTGTGCGGACAGCACTTCTGGACGGCAACTAGCGGTGTTGGAGCCCAGGGACAGGTGGAGGAGGAGGAGGTGGAGGAGGTAGGAGGAGGTAGGAGGGATTGCCACACACACAGCAGGGGAACAGCTGACGTTACTGAACCCCAATAACAGAGGAGGGACTGTTGACTGTGCGTACAGCACTACCGGACGGCAACTAGCGGTGTTGGAGCCCAGGGACAGGAGGGGGAGGTGGAGGTGGAGGAGATAGGAGGGATTGCCACACACACAGCAGGGGAACAGCTGACGTTACTGAACCCCAATAACAGAGGAGGGACTGTTGGGACTGTGCGGACAGCACTTCTGGACGGCAACTAGGGGTGTTGGAGCCCAGGGACAGGTGGAGGAGGTAGGAGGGATTGCCACACACACAGCAGGGGAACAGCTGACGTTACTGAACCCCAATAACAGAGGAGGGACTGTTGGGACTGTGCGGACAGCACTTCTGGACGGCAACTAGCGGTGTTGGAGCCCAGGGACAGGTGGAGGAGGAGGAGGTGGAGGAGGTAGGAGGAGGTAGGAGGGATTGCCACACACACAGCAGGGGAACAGCTGACGTTACTGAACCCCAATAACAGAGGAGGGACTGTTGGGACTGTGCGGACAGCACTTCTGGACGGCAACTAGCGGTGTTGGAGCCCAGGGACAGGTGGAGGAGGAGGAGGTGGAGGAGGTAGGAGGAGGTAGGAGGGATTGCCACACACACAGCAGGGGAACAGCTGACATTACTGAACCCCAATAACAGAGGAGGGACTGTTGGGACTGTGCGGACAGCACTTCTGGACGGCAACTAGCGGTGTTGGAGCCCAGGGACAGGTGGAGGAGGAGGAGGTGGAGGAGGTAGGAGGAGGTAGGAGGGATTGCCACACACACAGCAGGGGAACAGCTGACGTTACTGAACCCCAATAACAGAGGAGGGACTGTTGACTGTGCGTACAGCACTACCGGACGGCAACTAGCGGTGTTGGAGCCCAGGGACAGGTGGAGGAGGAGGAGGTGGAGGAGGTAGGAGGAGGTAGGAGGGATTGCCACACACACAGCAGGGGAACAGCTGACGTTACTGAACCCCAATAACAGAGGAGGGACTGTTGACTGTGCGTACAGCACTACCGGACGGCAACTAGCGGTGTTGGAGCCCAGGGACAGGAGGGGGAGGTGGAGGTGGAGGAGATAGGAGGGATTGCCACACACACAGCAGGGGAACAGCTGACGTTACTGAACCCCAATAACAGAGGAGGGACTGTTGGGACTGTGCGGACAGCACTTCTGGACGGCAACTAGCGGTGTTGGAGCCCAGGGACAGGTGGAGGAGGAGGAGGTGGAGGAGGTAGGAGGAGGTAGGAGGGATTGCCACACACACAGCAGGGGAACAGCTGATGTTACTGAACCCCAATAACAGAGGAGGGACTGTTGACTGTGCGGACAGCACTTCTGGACGGCAACTAGCGGTGTTGGAGCCCAGGGACAGGAGGGGGAGGTGGAGGTGGAGGAGATAGGAGGGATTGCCACACACACAGCAGGGGAACAGCTGACGTTACTGAACCCCAATAACAGAGGAGGGACTGTTGACTGTGCGTACAGCACTACCAGGCAACAACTAGCGGTGTTGGAGCCCAGGGACAGGAGGAGAAGCAGAGGAACACAATGTAGGCCGAAGCCTGATTGGAGAAAGTCGAAAGGGAACCTTTAACCCCCCCCCCCCAAGGCATTTGTAGCTGAAAGAGCCAGCTTGTGCAGCAAAAAAGATGCAAAAGGAAAAGGTGGCTCTTTTCATGATGCTCCTTGCAAACACAGAGCTAAACACTTATAAAATGTGTCCCCTGATACCGTGTGACGGTCCCGGAGGTGGGACTTTCCTTCGTAATATGACGCAGCACAGCCGTCATTCCTACCTCATTGGCGCCGTTCCCCGGCTCCTCAGCGTTGTTTGATTCCGTCCCGGAGCCTGCGCTGTTATGTTATCCCTTGGCCAGGCACACTTAGCACTGCCCATCTTCTGACATCATTTGGTGTCAGGCTGGCTGCACCTGTGCGGCCGCGCTGGCCGAGAGCCCGCCTCGCAGTGTCGTCTAATGTAATCCCACCGCGGGCCTGGGATCCGTGGCCATGCGCAGTGCATATCCTCGCCTCTCACTCCCCTCCCTACAGCTTCTTAAGACTGTGCGGTGTCACGGCCGTGGCATGCTATTAGGGACCAGCTGACACCGCACAGTCTGAAGAAGCCGTAGGGAGATGAGTGAGAGGTGGAGGTTCAGATATGCGCTGCGCATGTCCATGGATCTCAGGCCCCCAGTGGGATGAAATCAGAAGACACTGCGAGGCGGGCTCTCGGCCAGCGCGGCCGCACAGGCGCAGCCATCCTGACACCAAATGATGTCAGAAGACGGGCAGCGCTAAGTGTGCCTGGCCAAGGGATAACATAACAGCGCAGGCTCCGGGACGGAATCAAACAACGCTGAGGAGCCGGGGCACGGCGCCAAGGGGGTAGGAATGACGGCTGTGCTGCGTCATATTACGAAGGAAAGTCCCACCTCCGGGACGGTTTTACGGTATCAGTGGACACATTTTATAAGTGTTAAGTTCTGCGTGTGCAAGGAGCTAAACAAAAATAGCTACCTTTTCCTTGTGCAGCATTACTGCTGCACAAGGTGGCTCTTTCAGTAACAAACGCCTTGGGGGGGGGACAGGTTCCCTTACATTTCAGTTGTTGAGTCAGCGTGGCGGTCGCAGGACACATTGCCGGCTACACAGCTGGGGATCAGCTGACGTTACTGAAACCCAATAACACTGGGTCGTATGTTTTGACTGTGCAGACGGCACTTCTGAGCCTCAACTGGCGGTGTTGTAGCCCAGGAATTTAAGTTCGGGTGGTAGAAAGATGAACACAACAGGAGACCCGGATACTGTAGACAGTCACCTAATTATTTAATCAGGAAGAGGAGTGGCAAATTCCTGCGAGATCCAGGCCTTGTTCATTTTCAGGAAAGTAAGCCGGTCAACGTTATCGGAGGATAGTCGCATGCGACGGTCAGTTAGTACACCACCTGCAGCACTAAAGACACGTTCCGATAATACACTGGCCGCAGGGCAAGACAGCACCTCCAATGCATACTGGCTTAGCTCTGGCCATGTATCCAGCTTTGAGACCCAAAACTTGAAAGGGGAAGAGCCGTCTGGGAGTACAGCAAGAGGGCAAGACATGTAGTCTGTCACCATCTGACGGAACCGTTGCCTCCTGCTGACTGGAGCCGTCTGTGATGGTGTAGACTTTTGTGGCGGGCACAGAAAACTGTGCCACAGTTGGGCCATACTGGTCTTGCCTTGGGCAGAGGCACTGCTTCTGCTCCCTCTTTGTGCAGAGCCTCCACCACTGCCTGGATGCACTGAGCTGCTTTGGAATGCACTAGCATCACTTCTCTCACTTGGAATGGAGAAGATGATGGAATTCACCAGTGTGTCTTGGTACTCCCGCATTTTTCGCTCCCGGTTCAACGGTGTGATGAGGCTTTCTACGTTGTCCCGGTAGCGAGGATCGAGGAGGGTGAACACCCAATAATCAGACATGTTGAGAATGTGGGCGATGCGGCGGTCGTTTCTCAGGCACTGCAGCATGTAATCCACCATGTGCTGCAGACTGCCAACTGCCCAAGAAACGCTGTCCCCTGCTGGAGGCGTGATCTCTGCCCGCTCGTCATCACCCCACCCTCGCTGTACACACTGACTACTGGACAATTGTGTAACTCCCTCCTCTGGACGGATGTCTTCCTCCTCCATTGACTCCTCCTCATCCTCCTCACAAACTGTCCCCTGCCTACGCGTTTGTGAGGAACCACGTGGCGCTGACTGTCCAGAAGATGATGGAAATGCTGAATCCTCATCCTCCACCTCTTCCACAACATCATCCCTTAGCGCTTGCAGTGATTTTTCAAGCAGGCAGATAAGGGGGACAGTCATGCTGACTAGTGCATCATCTGCACTCGCCATCCGCGTGGAATAATCAAAGGGACGCAAAACCTGGCAGACGTCATTCATAGTGGCCCACTCTGTGGTTGTGAAGTCTGTACGGCGCTGACTGCGACTTCTTTGCGCCTGAAGCAGCTGGTACTCCATTACAGCTTGCTGCTGCTCACACAACCGCTCCAACATATGTAACGTGGAATTCCACCTGGTAGGTAGGTCACATATGATGCGATGTTCCGGCAGGCGGTGTCGGCGCTGCAGAGCCGCAATGCGCGCTTTTGCCATGCTGGAACGCCGCAAGTGAGCACACTCTAGGCGGACCTTGTGCAGCAGTGCATCAAGATCCGGATAGTCCCTCAGAAAACTCTGCACGACCAAATTGAGCACATGTGCCAGACATGGGATGTGAGTGAGGTTGCCGAGGCCCAGAGCTGCCACCAGATTTCGGCCATTATCACACACTACCATGCCTGGCTGGAGATTCGCTGGCACAAACCACACATCGCTCTCCTGCTTGATGGCATTCCAGAGCTCCTGCGCTGTGTGGCTTCGATTCCCCAAATAAATTAATTTCAAGACGGCCTGTTGACGTTTGGCCACGGCTGTGCTCATGTCGGTCGTAACAGGTACACGTTCATCACGGGTCCATGAGGAGGTGGACTGTGACGGCTCCTGCAGCGATGATTCTGAGGAACTGGTGTAGGAGGAGGAGTCAATGCGTACAGAATGGATTCCTGCAATCCTTGGAGTGGGCAGGACACGTCCTGCGCCACTCGCACGGTCTGTACCCGGCTCAACGACATTAACCCAATGGGCAGTGAGGGAAAGGTATCGCCAGGGCCGGACTGGCCATAGGGCACTTCTGGCAAATGCCAGAAGGGCCGGTGCCAGTGGTGGGCCGCTCAATCCGCCGCCCCCGCCGTCGCATTCAACTATACCGGCGTATAGACGCCGGTACAGTTGAATGCAATGATGGAGGAGAGAGCGTCTACAGACGCTCCTCTCCCATCATTCCCCGCTCTGCCTCTGACACTGCGGGTGCGCGATGACGTCATATCATCGCGCACCTGCTGTGTCCCGGGCAGACTGCAGCTGCTGAGACAGGAGCAGGAACCAGGAAGCAACGCTGGGCACGAGGAGAGGTGAGGAGAGTTGTTTTATTTTCTGGACTGTGGGGCCATTCTCGGAGGAGGTGAGGGGAGGAAGAGAAGAGATGTGGGCTGTATATAGTTCTCTGTGGGCTGTGCTCTGTGCTGTATACTGCTGTGGGCTGTATATAGTTCTCTGTGGGCTGTGCTCTGTGCTGTATACTGCTGTGGGCTGTATATAGTTATCTGTGGGCTGTGCTCTGTGCTGTATACTACTGTGGGCTGTATATAGTTCTCTGTGGGCTGTGCTCTGTGCTGTATACTGCTGTGGGCTGTATATAGTTCTCTGTGGGCTGTGCTCTGTGCTGTATACTACTGTGGGCTGTATATAGTTCTCTGTGGGCTGTGCTCTGTGCTGTATACTGCTGTGGGCTGTATATAGTTCTCTGTGGGCTGTGCTCTGTGCTGTATACTGCTGTGGGCTGTATATAGTTCTCTGTGGGCTGTGCTCTGTGCTGTATACTACTGTGGGCTGTATATAGTTCTCTGTGGGCTGTGCTCTGTGCTGTATACTGCTGTGGGCTGTATATAGTTCTCTGTGGGCTGTGCTCTGTGCTGTATACTGCTGTGGGCTGTATATAGTTCTCTGTGGGCTGTGCTCTGTGCTGTATACTACTGTGGGCTGTATATAGTTCTCTGTGGGCTGTGCTCTGTGCTGTATACTGCTGTGGGCTGTATATAGCTCTCTGTGGGCTGTGCTCTGTGCTGTATACTACTGTGGGCTGTATATAGTTCTCTGTGGGCTGTGCTCTGTGCTGTATACTGCTGTGGGCTGTATATAGTTCTCTGTGGGCTGTGCTCTGTGCTGTATACTGCTCTGTGCTGTATTTAGTTCTCTGTGGGCTGTGCTCTGTGCTGTATACTGCTGTGGGCTGTATATAGTTCTCTGTGGGCTGTGCTCTGTGCTGTATACTACTGTGTGCTCTGTGCTATATATAGTTCTCTGTGGGCTGTGCTCTGTGCTGTATACTGCTGTGGGCTGTATATAGTTCTCTGTGGGCTGTGCTCTGTGCTGTATACTGCTGTGGGCTGTATATAGTTCTCTGTGGGCTGTGCTCTGTGCTGTATACTGCTCTGTGCTGTATTTAGTTCTCTGTGGGCTGTGCTCTGTGCTGTATACTGCTGTGGGCTGTATATAGTTCTCTGTGGGCTGTGCTCTGTGCTGTATACTGCTGTGGGCTGTATATAGTTCTCTGTGGGCTGTGCTCTGTGCTGTATACTACTGTGGGCTGTATATAGTTCTCTGTGGGCTGTGCTCTGTGCTGTATACTGCTGTGAGCTGTATATAGCTCTCTGTGGGCTGTGCTCTGTGCTGTATACTACTGTGTGCTCTGTGCTATATATAGTTCTCTGTGGGCTGTGCTCTGTGCTGTATACTGCTGTGGGCTGTATATAGTTCTCTGTGGGCTGTGCTCTGTGCTGTATACTGCTGTGGGCTGTATATAGTTCTCTGTGGGCTGTGCTCTGTGCTGTATACTACTGTGGGCTGTATATAGCTCTCTGTGGGCTGTGCTCTGTGCTGTATACTACTGTGGGCTGTATATAGTTCTCTGTGGGCTGTGCTCTGTGCTGTATACTACTGTGTGCTGTATATAGTTCTCTGTGGGCTGTGCTGTATATAGTACTCTGTGGGCTGTGCTGTATATAGTACTCTGTGGGCTGTGCTGTATATAGTACTCTGTGGGCTGTGCTGTATATAGTACTCTGTGGGCTGTGCTGTATATAGTACTCTGTGGGCTGTGCTGTATATAGTACTCTGTGGGCTGTGCTGTATATAGTACTCTCTGGGCTGTGCTGTATATAGTACTCTCTGGGCTGTGCTGTATATAGTACTCTCTGGGCTGTGCTTTATATAGTACTCTGGGCTGTGCTGTATATAGTACTCTGGGCTGTGCTTTATATAGTTCTCTGTGGGCTGTGCTGTATATAGTTCTCTGTGGGCTGTGCTGTATATAGTTCTCTGTGGGCTGTGCTGTATATAGTTCTCTGTGGGCTGTGCTGTATATATTACTTTGTGGGCTGTGCTGTATATATTACTTTGTGGGCTGTGCTGTATATATTACTCTGTGGGCTGTGCTGTATACTACTGTGTGGACTGTGCTGTATACTTCTACGTGGGCTGTGCTGTATACTACTGTGTGGGCTGTGCTGTATACTACTGTGTGGTCTGTGCTGAATACTGCTGTGTGGGCTGTGTTATCTACTACGCGAGCTGTGCTATAGTATGCAGGCTGTGCTGTATACTATGCGGTTTGTGCTATATAATATGCGGGCTTTGCTATATACTATGGGGAGTATATTATATTCTATGGGGGAGGCCATGTTATGTACTATGTGGCTGTGTTATATACTATTGTGGGGGTATATTATATTCTATGGGGGAGGCTGCGTTATATACTATGGGGGGCTGCATTATATTCTATGGGGGGCTACATTATATATTATGGGGAGGTGGGCTGTATTATATTCTATGGGGGTTACATACTCTGGGGTGGCTGCATTATACTCTGTGGGGTGGCTGCATTATACTCTGGGGTGGCTGCATTATACTCTGGGGTGGCTGCATTATACTCTGGGGTGGCTGCATTATACTCTGGGGTGGCTGCATTATACTATATGTGGGCTGCATTATACTGTATCGAGGACTATGGGGAATACGTTATACTATATGAAGAACTATGGGGTGCATTATACTATGGGAAGTGAATTGTACTACATGGATGACTGTGGCGGTGCATTATACTATATGGAGCACTATGAGGATTGTATTATGCTATATGGAGGACTATGAGGATTGTATTATGCTATATGGAGGACTATGAGGAGTGTATTATACTATGTGGAGGACTGAGCAGTGTATTTTAATATATGGAGGACTATAGGGAGTGTATTATACTATATGGAGGACTATGGAGCACATTATAATATATGGAGGACTATGGGGTGTATTTTACTAAACAAGTAAAATGCTGCATATTCGGATTGTTTTTGCTGGAACAAAAAGCCTTGTTGTCAGCAGCACATTGCCAGTGTAAACTGTAGATGTGCTGCTGAAAACATGATACTGTATGGTGATCTATTAGTGATCGTTCTGTCTCATCATTATTCCTCAGCTGGAGGAAAGAGGCCGGGAAACAAGCGTTGAACAACTTCAGTATTGTCGATCAAACTCGTTTAGCGGCCTGAACTCAGCGCACGTAAATACAACAGAAAGGCTTCTGTGTGATGTGCAATATGTTAGCATTTGGGGACCCATTTTAAACTTTGCCTAGGGCCCCACTTTGCCTAAAACCGGCCCTGCCTACAAGTGTACAAAGATATTATACAGTCACCATGTGACAAGTGGGCCTGTGTAACTTCAAATGCCAGGGCTGAATTTTAGTCCCAGTCCGGCCCTGGGTATCGCCCCTGTCCATGTTGACTGGTCCACGCATCGGTGGTGAGGTGGACCTTGCTACTGACGGCGTTCAGTAGCGCGTGTTTTATGTGTCCCTCCACATGCTTGTGCAGGGCAGGGACGGCTTGCCTGCTGAAGTAAAAGCGGCTGGGCACATTGTACTGTGGGACTGCCAATGACATCAAGTCACGGAAGCTGTCAGTCTCCACCAGCCTGAATGACAGCATTTCCAGTGACAGAAGTTTGGCAATGCCTGCAGTCAGAGCCTGTGCTCGTGGGTGGTTTGACGAGAAAGGCCGCCTTTTCTCCCATGCCTGTACTACTGATGGCTGTAGACTGGGCTGGGAGTGTGTGGATGACTGGGAAAGTGGTGCTGCGGGTGGAATTACAGCGGGTCTCTGGACAACAGGGCCAGAGGTTCTTCCACGGCGATCCTGGGAGGAAGCCGAACCAGCTGCGTGTGAGCTGGAGGAAGAGGCAACACGAGCTGAAGAGGTGGTAGCTGCCGCTGTTGGTTGGCCTAGCTCTTCAGTGTGTTTTTCTAACTCCGCCGGGTGCCTGGTGCGCACATGTTTCCACATGTTGGAGGTATTGAGGTTGCTGACATTTCGACCTCTTTTGACTTTGTGATGACACACCTTGCATTTGACATAGCAAATGTCAGCTGCAACTGTGTCAAAAAAGGACCAGGCACTGCAAGTCTTGGGAGCGCCCTTTTTGGCTTTTGGAAGAGACATGCTCCTAACGGCTGCCAAAGCGGAGGCTGCAGGATCCGCAGTCTTCCCCCTCCCTCTCCCTCTTTGGGCCGTACGGGGAATCTCTTCCTCAGAGCTGCTCCCACCACCTTCCTGTCCCTCACGCCAAGATGGGTCAAGGACCTCATCATCTACACTACCCTCTGCCCCCAACTGCTCCTCCTGGGTAGTCTCAGCAGCAGAGCACGCACCAGTAAGTGGCACCTGAGTGTCATCATCAGCTGATGCGGCCTGCGATGTGATGACCGGAGCCACTGGCCCACCCGCCTCTTCAGAGGGAGAGAGAAAAAGCTGTTGGGCATCACTGCACCCTGCCTCTTCTTCCATTTCTCCAATGCTGCTTGGCTGGCCCCCTGTTTCCAAGCCAAGAGATTCAGAGAACAGAAGTAGAGACGGCTCCTGTCCTGGGCTCTCTGTCTGCCTGGGCAATTTGGCAGGTGGTGAAGAGACAGATGGCTGCTCTCCAGTGCTCTGTGTCTGAGAGGATGTGGCACTAATTGAAGTTGATGCATTAGCTGCCATCCATCCGACAACGGCTTCAATTTGGTCTTCACGCAGCAGCGGTGTACGGCGCTCTGCAACAAAGCTGCGCATGAATGACTGTTCCCTTGTGAAAGTGGGTGCTGATGAGTCACCGGTGCCCGCAGCGGGCACAGAATCCCCACGTCCCCTCCCTGCTCCACGCCCACGCCCACGCCCACGTGCCTTACTCACTGCCTTCTTCATCTTGGGTGACTGATAAAGATAAGCAGAAAAGTACTAACGGCTTTGTGTGCTTATTCCTGAACAACTCCTCCTAACAGGTATAAGAAACACTAATTTTCTAAAGTGTGGACTAGACTTTAATATGAGCTAATGTGGCCTACAGAAATGTAAAGTGGTGTCACTGGTGTGTTTGGTGAATTTTATTATTTATTTATTTTTTGGGGGCTGAACTGACAACAGAGAGAGCTGCAGTCACACAGAGACCGTGCAGACAGCCGTAAACGGCGCTGCAAGGCCCAAAAACCCTCCTCTACGTTATCCTATGTAGTGTTTTTCCACAAGTTAGCTGGAGACGGGTGGAAAGACACTAATAGGAATTTTTTGAAAAAATGTGCAGCAGCCTGCACTACTTAAAACAAAATGAAAATTGATTTTGCGGTATGATGCAGTGAACAACCCTGAGCTGGAGACAACCAGGCTATGGCTGCTCACAGACTACAGGGCGAGCTGCAGTCACACGGAGACCGTGCAGACAGCCGTAAACGGCGCTGCAAGGCCCAAAAACCCTCCTCTACGTTATCCTATGTAGTGTTTTTCCACAAATTAGCTGGAGACGGGTGGAAAGACACTAATAGGAATTTTTTGAAAAAATTAGCAGCAGACTACACTACTTGGAAAAAAAAAAAAAAAAAAGAACAGTATGAGGCAATGAACCACCCTCCCTGAACTGAATACAACCAGCTATGGATGGCCTATGTGGCTGCACTCAGACTAGAGAGTGGGCTGCACTCACACACACACACACACACACAGACCTTGCAGATCGCTGTGAAAACAGCGCTACAAGGCAAAAGCAAGGTGAATAGTAGGTGAACACAGCGGTTGCTAAATTAGCCTTTGGAAAGCACAAAGAAGCAAATCGCTATCTCTAAACTGGCCCTCAGTCAGCAAACAGCGTCCTGTCACTAACTGAATTCACAGCAGAGTGATCGCAAAATGGCACCAGCGACTTTTAAACTGCATCATGACATCATTTCAGCAGCCAATCACAGCCTTGCCAGTAGTTTCATGCCCTCCATGCTGAACAGGATGTGCCCACACTTGAAATCATTCTCATTGGCTGAATTTGTGCATTTTGAATCTGGGAACTTCCGATTCCGGTATCCGATACGCGGCAAGTATCGGAATCCCGGTATCGGAATTCCGATACCGCAAGTATCGGCCGATACCCGATACTTGCGGTATCGGAATGCTCAACACTAGTTACCACATTTTGAGATCTATAATTTTTCAATATTTTGGTCCACAGAATCATGTGAGGTCTTGTTTTTTGCGGGACAAGTTGAAGTTTTAATTGGTAACATTTTCAGGCACATGAGATTTTTTGATCACTTTTTATTCTGATTTTTGTGAGGCAGAATGACCAAAAACCAGCTATTCATGAATTTTTTTGGGGGGCGGGGGCGCTTATACCGTTCCACGTTTGGTAAAATTGATAAAGCAGTTTTATTCTTCGGGTCAGTACGATTACAGTGATATCTCATTTATATCTTTTTTTATGTTTTGGCACTTTTATATGATAAAAACTATTTTATAGAAAAAAATAATTATTTTTGTATCGCTTTATTCTGAGGACTATAACTTTTTATTTTTTCGCTGATGACGCTGTATGGAGGCTTGTTTTTTGTGGAACAAGATGACGCTTTCAGCGATACCATGGTTATTTTTATCCGTCTTTTTGATCTCGTGCTATTCCACTTTTTGTTCGGCGGTATGATAATAAAGCGTTTTTTGCCCCTTTTTTTTTTTTACGGTGTTCACTGAAGGGGTTAACTAGTGGGACAGTTTTATAGGTCGGGTCGTTACGGACGCGGCGATGCTAAATATGTGTACTTTTATTGGGTTTTTTTATTTAGATAAAGGAATGTATTTATTGGAACAATATTTTTTTTTTAATTATTATTTATTTAGGATTTTTTTTTTTTACACATCTGAATATTTTTTTTTTTCTTTATAACATTGCCCCAGGGGGGGCATCATGTTATAGTGACAGAACGCTGATGTGACACTTTGCTGTGCACTGAGTCAGATCAGCGATCACACAGGCACAGCAGGGAGGCTTACCAGCGCCTGCTCTGAGCAGGCACTTGTAAGCCACCTCCCTGCAGGACCCGGAAGTAGCCCCGCAGCCATTTTGGATCCGGGACCTGCAGGGAAGAGACCCTCGGTACAAGGTGAGCACATCGCCTTGTACCGAGGGTCTCAGGGAAGCCCACAGGGAGCCCCCTCCCTGCGCGATGCTTCCCTATACCGCCGGAATGCTGCGATCATGTTTGATCGCAGTGTGCCGGGGGTTAGTGTGCCGGGGGCGGTCCGTGACCGCTCCTGGCACATAGTGCCGGATGTCAGCTGCGATAGTCAGCTGACACCCGGCTGCGATTGGCCACGCTCCCCCCGTGAGCGCGGCCGATCGCTATGACGTACTATCCCATCCCTGGGAATTAAGTCCCAGGTTACCTTGACGGGATAGTACGTCAAATGGGATTAAGGGGTTAAAGGGAATCTACATGCAGCCCAAGCCACATCCACAGGCAGCATGTATCAGGCACTGGCTTACTGATCTCAGTCACGTAACAGTGCAGTGTTTCTGAGAAAAACATACCTGAAAAGCTGCTGGCTGCCAGTGACTCACAGATCTCTCGTATGCTGGAAGACACTTACTTGTCACTCAAGGTGAGTGGGGAGGCAGAAGATGCCAGTCCGACTAGTCTCCAGCGCGGCTCTGTCCCTGATGGCTTTTAAAGTGTGTTTTACTCTGAAACGTTGTGCAGTGCTTCAGAGTCAAACATATATGGCGGAGATCATACAGCCAGTGCCTGATATATGCTGCCTGTGGATTGGGCAGGATGTATCAGCATGTCTGCTTAATGTGCAGAAATGTGCACGTTTTAAATGTGTTTGTATATACAGGTGCTTCTCACAAAAATAGAATATCATCACAAAGTTAATTTATTTCAGTTCTTCAATGCAAAAAGGGAAACTCATATTATATAGAGTCATTACAAATAGAGTGATCTATTTCATGTGTTTATTTCTGTTAATGTTGATGACTATGGCTTACAGCCAACGAAAACCTAAAAGTCATTATCTCAATAAATTAGAATAATTATCAAAAAACACCTGCAAAGGCTTCCTAAGCATTTAAAAAGGTCCCTTAAGGTACCTTCACACGAAGCGACGCTGCAGCGATAGCGACAACGATGTCGATCGCTGCAGCGTCGCTGTTTGGTCGCTGGAGAGCTGTCACACAGACCGCTCTCCAGCGATCAACTATGCCGAGGTCCCCTGGTAACCAGGGTAAACATCGGGTAACTAAGCGCAGGGCCGCGCTTAGTAACCCGATGTTTACCCTGGTTACCAGCGTAAAATCTAAAAAAAACAAACAGCACATACTTACATTCACGTCCCCCTGCGTCCACTTCCTGACTGACTGAGCGCCGTACAGTGAGAGCAGAGCGGTGACGTCACCGCTGTGCTGCTTTCACTTTCACTTTGCAGCGCTGAGTCAGAGGAGGAAGCAGACTGCAGGGGACGCAATGTGAGTATGTGCTGTTTGTTTTTTTTACATTTTACGCTAGTAACCAGGGTAAACATCGGGTAACTAAGCGCGGCCCTGCGCTTAGTTACCCGATGTTTACCCTGGTTACCAGTGTAAAATATCGCTGGTATCGTTGCTTTTGCTTTCAAACACAACGATACACAGCGATCGGACGACCAAATAAAGTTCTGGACTTTATTCAGCGACCAGCGACATCACAGCAGGATCCTGATCGCTGCTGCGTGTCAAACGAAACGATATCGCTAGCGAGGACGCTGCAACGTCACGGATTGCTAGCGATATCGTTATAATGTCGTTTCGTGTGAAGGTACCTTTAGTCTGTTTCAGTAGGCTCCACAATCATAGGGAAGACTGCTGACTTGACAGATGTCCAGAAGGCAGTCATTGACTCACTACACAAGGAGGGTAAGCCACAAAAGGTCACTGCTAAAGAAGCTGGCTGCTCACAGAGTGCTGTGTCCAAGCATAATAATGAAAAGTTGAGTGGAAGGAAAAAGTGTGGTAGAAAAAGGTGCACAAGCAACTGAGATAACAGCAGCCTTGAAAGGATTGTTGTTGTGAATTCCGTTCTCGGGCTCCCTCCTGTGGTCGTGAATGGTACTTTGTTGAGTTCTGTTCGTGGGCTCCCTCTGGTGGCTTTGAGTGATACTGCTGGTCTTTAGCTGGGTTCCCAGCTGCCTCGTTTCCTGCTATGCTGGTTTCCTATTTAACTCCACCTAGATCTTTACTTGTTGCCAGCTGTCGTTGTATTCAGTATTGGTTCAGATCTCTCTGGGACTTCTCTTGTGACCTGTCTCCTCCAGGAGAAGCTAAGTTCATGCTAGTTTATTTTTGCTCATTGCTTTTGGAAAATGTTTCTCAGTATATGATAAGTTCAGTCCAGCTTGCTTATATGCTATTTTCTTGCTAGCTGGAAGCTCTGGGGAGCAGAGTTGCTCCCTCACATCGTGAGTCGGTGTGAGGGTCTTTTTGTATTCTCTGCGTGGATATTTTTGTAGTATTTTATACTGACTGCACAGTTCCCTTGCTATCTTCTTACTATTTAGTATTAGTGGGCCTCCTTTGCTAAAACCTGTTTTCATTCCTATGTTTGTATTTTGCCCTTAACTCACCGTTAGTGTTGAGCGATACCGTCCGATACTTGAAAGTATCGGTATCGGAAAGTATCGGCCGATACCGGCAAAGTATCGGATCTAATCCGATACCGATACCCGATACCAATACAAGTCAATGGGACTCAAGTATCGGACGGTATCCCTGATGGTTCCCAGGGTCTGAAGGAGAGGAAACTCTCCTTCAGGCCCTGGGATCCATATTAATGTGTAAAAGAAAGAATTAAAATAAAAAATATTGCTATACTCACCTCTCCGACGCAGCCTGGACCTTACCGAGGGAACCGGCAGCGTTCTTTGCTTAAAATGCGTGCGTTTACTGCCTTCCGTGACGTCACGGCTTGTGATTGGTCGCGTGCCGCCCATGTGGCCGCGACGCGACCAATCACAGCAAGCCGTGACGTAATTTTCAGGTCCTGAATGCAGAATTAGGCATTCAGGACCTGAAATTACGTCACGGCTTGCTGTGATTGGTCGCGTTGCGGTCACATGGGCGGCACGCAACCAATCACAAGCCGTGACGTAATTTTAAAATGCGCCCGTTTCCTGCCTCCCGTGACGTCACGGCTTGTGATTGGTCGCGTCGCCCATGTGACCGCGACGCGACCAACCACAAGCCGTAACGTAATTTTCAAATCCTGAATGCCTAGAATTAGGCATTCAGGACCTGAAAATTACATCACGGCTTGCTGTGATTGGTCGCGTCGCGGCCACATGGGCGGCACGCGACCAATCAGAAGCCGTGACGTCACGGAAGGCAGTAAACGCGCGCATTTTAAGCAAAGAAGGCTGCCGGTTCCCTCGGTAAGTTGCAGGCTGCGTCGGAGAGGTGAGTATAGCAATATTTTTTATTTTAATTCTTTCTTTTACACATTAATGTTGTTTCGATACCGATACCCGATACCACAAAAGTATCGGATCTCGGTATCGGAATTCCGATACCCGCAAGTATCGGCCGATACCCGATACTTGCGGTATCGGAATGCTCAACACTACTCACCGTCATTATTTGTGGGGGGCTGACTTTACTTTGGGGAAATTTCTCTGAGGCAAGTGAGGCTTTGTTTCTCTCTAGGGGTAGCTAGCTCTCAGGCTGTGAAGAGGCGTCTAGGGAGAGTTAGGTATGCTCCACGGCTGCCTATAGTGTGTGTGATAGGATCAGGGTTGCGGTCAGTAAAGTTCCCACATCCCCAGAGCTTGTCCTATATTTCTGGTTTACATATCAGGTCATTCCAAGTGTTCCTAACCACCAGATCCATAACAGTACAGCAGGCCATAAAGTGTTAATGCATCGCAAAAGAGGGATAAGAGAAGTTCTGAGCTCATTTTTTTTTCTCTGCAGTGTGTTTTGCCTCTCTCCTCCCCTTAATCTCTGGGTGGTTCAGGATTCAGCTGCAGATATGGATATTCAAAGTCTGTCCTCTAGTGTGGATCATCTCACTGCAAGGGCACAAAGCATTCAGGATTATGTAGTTCAAAATCCTATGTTAGAGCCTAGAATACCAATTCCTGATTTGTTTTCTGGAGATAGATCTAAGTTTCTGAATTTCAAAAACAATTGCAAATTGTTTCTTGCTCTGAAACCCCGCTCTTCTGGTGACCCTACTCAGCAAGTTAAAATTATTATTTCTTTGTTACGTGGCGACCCTCAAGATTGGGCATTCTCCCTGGCGCCAGGAGATCCTGCATTCCTAAATGTAGATGTGTTTTTTCTGGCGCTTGGATTGCTTTATGAGGAGCCTAATTCAGTAGACCAGGCAGAAAAGACCTTGCTGGCTCTGTCTCAGGGTTAGGATGAAGCGGAGGTTTACTGCCAGAGGTTTAGGAAGTGGTCTGTGCTCACTCAATGGAATGAGTGTGCCCTGGCAGCGATTTTCAGAAAGGGTCTTTCTGAAGCCCTTAAGGATGTTATGGTGGGGTTCCCCACGCCTGCGGGTCTGAATGAATCAATGTCCTTGGCCATTCAGATTGATCGGCGTTTGCGGGAGCGCAAACCTGTGCACCATCTGGCGGTATTCTCTGAGCAGAAGCCTGAGCCTATGCAATGTGATAGGATTCTGACCAGAATTGAACGGCAAAATCACAGACGTCAGAATGGGTTGTGTTTTTACTGTGGTGACTCCACTCATGCTATCTCTGTTTGTCCTAAGCGCACTAAACGGTTCGCTAAGTCTGTCACCATTGGTACTGTACAGCCTAAATTTATTATAGTGCTTTGGAACAAAGCACTATACTGTTATTCCATCGTGGATAACTTCTTCTTATTCTTATTATAGTGCTTTGGAACAAAGCACTATACTGCTATTCCATCGTGGATAACTTCTTCTTATTCTTATTATAGTGCTTTGGAACAAAGCACTATACTGTTATTCCATCGTGGATAACTTCTTCTTATTCTTATTATAGTGCTTTGGAACAAAGCACTATACTGCTATTCCATCGTGGATAACTTCTTCTTATTCTTATTATAGTGCTTTGGAACAAAGCACTATACTGTTATTCCACCGTGGTAAACTTCTTATTATTATTCTTCTTATTATTCAGTCCGCACGTAATGCGGCCCGAACCGCTAAACTCACAGACTCCAGTGAGGTGTCATTTCGAAGCCAGCGTCCCCAAAAGGTGTGCTAAGTATTTTTCGTGTCGATCGGATTTGTAGTTTTGGCGCAATTTGTGTTTGAAAAAAGTGTCTCAATGCATTTCAATAGGGAAATTTTCCAATACGTTTATAATGGGCCTGATTTCTGAGGCAATTTCTAAAAATAACTGCCACCTGGCTGATTACCTCATTGATATGCGCAGTGAGACCCAGTTACTATGCCAACGCCTATAAACTCTACATCAGCCCACCAGGTCACAAGTTTTGTCAGATAATATCAGCTCTTAAAGTGACAGTACAGCACAATTACAAAGCACTATCTGTAGTCTTATCATTATTGCCCCGCTCACCAAATCGGACCCAGCCCACCAAATCGGACCCGGAGTGGCGCCGCCCGCCAAATCGGACCCGGAGTGGCACCGCCCGCCAAATCGGACCCGGAGTGGCGCCGCCCGCCAAATCGGACCGGAGTGGCGCCGCCCGCCAAATCGGACCCGGAGTGGCGCCGCCCGCCAAATCGGACCCAGAGTGGCGCCGCCCGCCAAATCGGACCCAGAGTGGCGCCACCCGCCAAATCGGACCCAGAGTGGCGCCACCCGCCAAATCGGACCCGGAGTGGCGCCGCCCGCCAAATCGGACCCAGAGTGGTGCCGCCCGCCAAATCGGACCCAGAGTGGCGCCGCCCGCCAAATCGGACCCAGAGTGGCGCCGCCCGCCAAATCGGACCCAGAGTGGCGCCGCCCGCCAAATCGGACCCAGAGTGGCGCCGCCCGCCAAATCGGACCCAGAGTGGCACCGCCCGCTAAATCGGACCCGGAGTGGCGCCGCCCGCCAAATCGGACCCAGAGTGGCGCCGCCCGCCAAATCGGACCCAGAGTGGCGCCACCAGCCAAATCGGACCCAGAGTGGCGCCGCCCGCCAAATCGGACCCAGAGTGGCGCCGCCCGCCAAATCGGACCCAGAGTGGCGCCGCCCGCCAAATCGGACCCAGAGTGGCGCCGCCCGCCAAATCGGACCCAGAGTGGCGCCGCCCGCCAAATCGGACCCAGAGTGGCGCCGCCCGCCAAATCGGACCCAGAGTGGCGCCGCCCGCCAAATCGGACCCAGAGTGGCGCCGCCCGCCAAATCGGACCCAGAGTGGCGCCGCCCACCAAATCACACCCAGAGTAGCCCCGCCCGCCAAATCAGACCCAGAGTGGCCTCAACCCTGAGGGGCTACAACTACCAAACCGGCGCCTGAGGGGCACCCAAGTGTGAAAGTCTTGCAGGGGCAGCCCGGGCACCATTCCAAAGCACTATCTGTAGTTCCTTCAGGAAATACCCATCTAGTTCTTATTATTATTCAGTCCGCACGTAATGCGGCCCGAACCGCTTCACTCACAGACTCCAGTGAGGTGTCATTTCGAAGCCAGCGTCCCCAAGAGGTGTGCTAAGTATTTTTCGTGTCGATCGGATTTGTAGTTTTGGCGCAATTTGCGTTTGAAAATGTTTTTTCCCCTCATTGTAATGCATTTCAATAGGGAAATTTTCCCATAGGTTATAATGGCCGGGTTTCTGAGGCAATTTGAAATGTACCTGCCACTTGCCACCTGGCTGATTAGCTCATTGATATGCGCAGTCAGGCCCAGTTACTATGCCAACGCCTGCAAACTGTACATGACCACACCAGCACAGTTTTGCCAGATAATATCAGCTCTTAAAGTGATAGCACAGCACAATTTCAAAGCACTAGCTGTAGTCTTATCATAATTATTGCCCCGCTCACCAAATCGGACCCTGAGTGGCGCCGCCCGCCAAATCGGACCCAGAGTGGCGCCGCCCGCAAAATCGGACCCAGAGTGGCGCTGCCCGCCAAATAGGACCCAGTGTGGCGCCGCCCGCCAAATCGGACCCAGAGTGGCGCCGCCCCCCAAATCGGACCCAGAGTGGCGCCGCCCGCCAAATCGGACCCAGAGTGACGCCGCCCGCCAAATCGGACCCAGAGTGGCACCGCCCGCCAAATCGGACCCAGAGTGGCGCCGCCCGCCAAATCGGACCCAGTGTGGCGCCGCCCGCCAAATCGGACCCAGAGTGGCGCCGCCCGCCAAATCGGACCCAGAGTGGCGCCGCCCGCCAAATCGGACCCAGAGAGGCGCCGCCCGCCAAATCGGACCCAGAGTGGCGCCGCCCGCCAAATCGGACCCAGAGTGGCTCCGCTCACCAAATCGGACCCAGAGTGGCGCCGCCTGCCAAATCGGACCCAGAGTGGCGCCGCCCGCCAAATCGGACCCAGAGAGGCGCCGCCCGCCAAATCGGACCCAGAGAGGCGCCGAACGCCAAATCGGACCCAGAGTGGCGCCGCCCACCAAATCGGACCCAGAGAGGCGCCGCCCGCCAAATCGGACCCAGAGAGGCGCCGAACGCCAAATCGGACCCAGAGTGGCGCCGAACGCCAAATCGGACCCAGAGTGGCGCCGCCCGCCAAATCGGACCCAGAGAGGCGCCGCCCGCCAAATCGGACCAAGAGTGGCGCCGCCCGCCAAATCGGACCCAGAGTGGCGCCGCCCGCCAAATCGGACCCAGAGTGGCGCCGCCCGCCAAATCGGACCCAGAGTGGCGCCGCCCGCCAAATCGGACCCGGAGTGGCGCCGCCCGCCAAATCGGACCCGGAGTGGCGCCGCCCGCCAAATCGGACCCGGAGTGGCGCCGCCCACCAAATCGGACCCGGAGTGGCGCCGCCCGCCAAATCGGACCCGGAGTGGCGCCGCCCGCCAAATCGCACCCGGAGTGGTGCCGCCCGCCAAATCGGACCCGGAGTGGCGCCGCCCGCCAGAGTGGCGCCGCCCGCCAAATCGGACCCGGAGTGGCGCCGCCCGCCAAATCGGACCCAGAGTGGCACCGCCCACCAAATCGGACCCAGAGTGGCGCCGCCCGCCAAATCGGACCCAGAGTGGCGCCGCCCGCCAAATCAGACCCAGAGTGGCGCCGCCCGCCAAATCGGACCCAGAGTGAGGGCACCCAAGTGTGAAAGTCTTGCAGGGGCAGCCCGGGCACCATTCCAAAGCACTATCTGTAGTTCCTTCAGGAAATACCCATCTAGTTCTTATTATTATTCAGTCCGCACGTAATGCGGCCCGAACCGCTTCACTCACAGACTCCAGTGAGGTGTCATTTCGAAGCCAGCGTCCCCAAGAGGTGTGCTAAGTATTTTTCGTGTCGATCGGATTTGTAGTTTTGGCGCAATTTGCGTTTGAAAATGTTTTTTCCCCTCATTGTAATGCATTTCAATAGGGAAATTTTCCCATAGGTTATAATGGCCGGGTTTCTGAGGCAATTTGAAATGTACCTGCCACTTGCCACCTGGCTGATTAGCTCATTGATATGCGCAGTCAGGCCCAGTTACTATGCCAACGCCTGCGAACTGTACATGACCACACCAGCACAGTTTTGCCAGATAATATCAGCTCTTAAAGTGATAGCACAGCACAATTTCAAAGCACTATCTGTAGTCTTATCATAATTATTGCCCCGCTCACCAAATCGGACCCAGAGTGGCGCCGCCCGCCAAATCGGACCCAGAGTGGCGCTGCCCGCCAAATCGGACCCAGTGTGGCGCCGCCCACCAAATCGGACCCAGAGTGGCGCCGCCCCCCAAATCGGACCCAGAGTGGCGCCGCCCGCCAAATCGGACCCAGAGTGATGCCGCCCGCCAAATCGGACCCAGAGTGGCGCCGCCTGCCAAATTGGACCCAGAGTGGCGCCGCCCGCCAAATCGGACCCAGTGTGGCGCCGCCCGCCAAATCGGACCCAGAGTGGCGCCGCCCGCCAAATCGGACCCAGAGTGGCGCCGCCCGCCAAATCAGACCCAGACAGGCGCCGCCCGCCAAATCGGACCCAGAGTGGCTCCGCTCGCCAAATCGGACCCAGAGTGGCGCCGCCCGCCAAATCGGACCCAGAGTGGCGCCGCCGGCCAAATCGGACCCAGAGTGGCGCCGCCCGCCAAATCGGACCCAGAGTGGCGCCGCCCGCCAAATCGGACCCGGAGTGGCGCCGCCCGCCAAATCGGACCCGGAGTGGCGCCGCCCGCCAAATGGGACCCAGAGTGGCGCCGCCCGCCAAATCGGACCCAGAGTGGCACCGCCCGCCAAATCGGACCCAGAGTGGCGCCACCCCCCAAATCGGACCCAGAGTGACCCCGCCCCCCAAATCGGACCCAGAGTGACCCCGCCCCCAAATCGGACCCAGAGTGGTCTCAACCCTGAGGGGCTACAATCACCAAACCAGCGCCTGAGGGGCACCCAAGTGTGAAAGTCTTGCAGGGGCAGCCCGGGCACCATTCCAAAGCACTATCTGTAGTTCCTTCAGGAAATACCCATCTAGTTTTATCTGTTACTTTGATTTGCTCTCTGTCATCCTATTCAGTTATGGCTTTTGTGGATTCAGGCGCTGCCCTGAATTTGATGGATTTGGAATTTTGCCAGGCGCTGTGGTTTTTTCTTGGAGCCATTGCAGTTCCCTATTCCACTAAGGGGAATTGATGCTACGCCATTGGCCAAGAACAAGCCTCAGTACTGGACTCAAGTGACCATGTGCATGAATCCTGCACATCAGGAGGATATTCGCTTTCTGGTGTTACATAATTTGCATGATGTTGTCGTGTTGGGTCTGCCATGGCTGCAGGTTCATAATCCAGTATTGGATTGGAAATCAATGTCTGTGTCTAGTTGGGGTTGTCAAGGGGTACTGTTATGGTTCTCAATGGCAAGAGAACATAGCCCAGCAAACATACGAACTAGCTCTTGGAAGGATGGAAACTAAACTGACCATGAACTAAACCTGCCGCACAACTAACAGTAGCCGGGTAGCGTAGCCTGCGTATTATCCCTAGACGCCCAGCGCCGGCCGGAGGACTAACTAATCCTGGCAGAGGAAAATATAGTCCTGGCTCACCTCTAGAGAAATTTCCCCGAAAGGCAGACAGAGGCCCCCACAAATATTGGCGGTGATTTTAGATGAAATGACAAACGTAGGTATGAAAATAGGTTTAGCAAAATTGAGGTCCGCTTACTAGATAGCAGGAAGACAGAAAGGGCACTTTCATGGTCAGCTGAAAACCCTATCAAAATACCATCCTGAAATTACTTTAAGACTCTAGTATTAACTCATAACATCAGAGTGGCAATTTCAGATCACAAGAGCTTTCCAGACACAGAAACGAAACTACAGCTGTGAACTGGAACAAAATGCAAAAACAAACAAGGACTAAGTCCAACTTAGCTGGGAGTTGTCTAGCAGCAGGAACATGCACAGAAAGGCTTCTGATTACAATGTTGACCGGCATGGAAGTGACAGAGGAGCAAGGCTAAATAGCGACTCCCACATCCTGATGGAAACAGGTGAACAGAGAGGATGATGCACACCAGTTCAATTCCACCAGTGGCCACCGGGGGAGCCCAAAATCCAATTTCACAACAGTACCCCCCCCTCAAGGAGGGGGCACCGAACCCTCACCAGAACCACCAGGGCGATCAGGATGAGCCCTATGAAAGGCACGGACCAAATCGGAGGCATGAACATCAGAGGCAGTCACCCAAGAATTATCCTCCTGACCGTATCCCTTCCATTTGACCAGATACTGGAGTTTCCGTCTGGAAACACGGGAGTCCAAGATTTTTTCCACAACGTACTCCAACTCGCCCTCAACCAACACCGGAGCAGGAGGCTCAACGGAAGGCACAACCGGTACCTCATACCTGCGCAATAATGACCGATGAAAAACATTATGAATAGAAAAAGATGCAGGGAGGTCCAAACGGAAGGACACAGGGTTAAGAATCTCCAATATCTTGTACGGGCCGATGAACCGAGGCTTAAACTTGGGAGAAGAAACCCTCATAGGGACAAAACGAGAAGACAACCACACCAAGTCCCCAACACAAAGCCGAGGACCAACCCGACGCCGGCGGTTGGCAAAAAGCTGAGTCTTCTCCTGGGACAACTTCAAATTGTCCACTACCTGCCCCCAAATCTGATGCAACCTCTCCACCACAGCATCCACTCCAGGACAATCCGAAGATTCCACCTGACCAGAAGAAAATCGAGGATGAAACCCCGAATTACAGAAAAAGGGAGACACCAAGGTGGCAGAACTGGCCCGATTATTGAGGGCAAACTCCGCTAAAGGCAAAAAAGCAACCCAATCATCCTGATCTGCAGACACAAAACACCTCAAATATGTCTCCAAGGTCTGATTCGTCCGCTCGGTCTGGCCATTAGTCTGAGGATGGAAAGCAGACGAGAAAGACAAATCTATGCCCATCCTAGCACAGAATGCTCGCCAAAATCTAGACACGAATTGGGTACCTCTGTCAGAAACGATATTCTCCGGAATACCATGCAAACGGACCACATTTTGAAAAAACAGAGGAACCAACTCGGAAGAAGAAGGCAACTTAGGCAGGGGAACCAAATGGACCATCTTAGAGAAACGATCACACACCACCCAGATGACAGACATCTTCTGAGAAACAGGAAGATCCGAAATAAAATCCATCGAGATGTGCGTCCAGGGCCTCTTCGGGATAGGCAAGGGCAACAACAATCCACTAGCCCGAGAACAACAAGGCTTGGCCCGAGCACAAACGTCACAAGACTGCACAAAGCCTCGCACATCTCGAGACAGGGAAGGCCACCAGAAGGACCTTGCCACCAAATCCCTGGTACCAAAGATTCCAGGATGACCTGCCAACGCAGAAGAATGAACCTCAGAAATGACTTTACTGGTCCAATCATCAGGAACAAACAGTCTACCAGGTGGGCAACGATCAGGTCTATCCGCCTGAAACTCCTGCAAGGCCCGCCGCAGGTCTGGAGAAACGGCAGACAATATCACTCCATCCTTAAGGATACCTGTAGGTTCAGAATTACCAGGGGAGTCAGGCTCAAAACTCCTAGAAAGGGCATCCGCCTTAACATTCTTAGAACCCGGCAGGTAGGACACCACAAAATTAAACCGAGAGAAAAACAACGACCAGCGCGCCTGTCTAGGATTCAGGCGTCTGGCGGACTCAAGATAAATTAGATTTTTGTGGTCAGTCAATACCACCACCTGATGTCTAGCCCCCTCAAGCCAATGACGCCACTCCTCAAAAGCCCACTTCATGGCCAAAAGCTCCCGATTCCCAACATCATAATTCCGCTCGGCGGGCGAAAATTTACGCGAGAAAAAAGCACAAGGTCTCATCACGGAGCAATCGGAACCTCTCTGCGACAAAACCGCCCCAGCTCCGATTTCAGAAGCGTCGACCTCAACCTGAAAAGGAAGAGCAACATCAGGCTGACGCAACACAGGGGCGGAAGAAAAGCGGCGCTTAAGCTCCCGAAAGGCCTCCACAGCAGCAGGGGACCAATCAGCAACATCAGCACCCTTCTTAGTCAAATCAGTCAATGGTTTAACAACATCAGAAAAACCAGCAATAAATCGACGATAAAAGTTAGCAAAGCCCAAAAATTTCTGAAGACTCTTAAGAGAAGAGGGTTGCGTCCAATCACAAATAGCCTGAACCTTGACAGGATCCATCTCGATGGAAGAGGGGGAAAAAATATATCCCAAAAAGGAAATCTTTTGAACCCCAAAAACGCACTTAGAACCCTTCACACACAAGGAATTAGACCGCAAAACCTGAAAAACCCTCCTGACCTGCTGGACATGAGAGTCCCAGTCATCCGAAAAAATCAAAATATCATCCAGATACACAATCATAAATTTATCCAAATAATCACGGAAAATGTCATGCATAAAGGACTGAAAGACTGAAGGGGCATTTGAAAGACCAAAAGGCATCACCAAATACTCAAAGTGGCCCTCGGGCATATTAAATGCGGTTTTCCACTCATCCCCCTGCTTAATTCGCACCAAATTATACGCCCCACGAAGATCTATCTTAGAGAACCACTTGGCCCCCTTTATGCGAGCAAACAAATCAGTCAGCAGTGGCAACGGATATTGATATTTAACCGTGATTTTATTCAAAAGCCGATAATCAATGCACGGCCTCAAAGAGCCATCTTTCTTAGCCACAAAGAAAAAACCGGCTCCTAAGGGAGATGACGAAGGACGAATATGTCCCTTTTCCAAGGACTCCTTTATATATTCTCGCATAGCAGCATGTTCAGGCACAGACAGATTAAATAAACGACCCTTAGGGTATTTACTACCCGGAATCAAATCTATGGCACAATCGCACTCCCGGTGCGGAGGTAATGAACCAAGCTTAGGTTCTTCAAAAACGTCACGATATTCAGTCAAGAATTCAGGAATCTCAGAGGGAATAGATGATGAAATGGAAACCACAGGTACGTCCCCATGCGTCCCCTTACATCCCCAGCTTAACACAGACATAGCTTTCCAGTCAAGGACTGGGTTATGAGATTGCAGCCATGGCAATCCAAGCACCAACACATCATGTAGGTTATACAGCACAAGAAAGCGAATAATCTCCTGGTGATCCGGATTAATCCGCATAGTTACTTGTGTCCAGTATTGTGGTTTATTGCTAGCCAATGGGGTGGAGTCAATCCCCTTCAGGGGTATAGGAGTTTCAAGAGGCTCCAAATCATACCCACAGCGTTTGGCAAAGGACCAATCCATAAGACTCAAAGCGGCGCCAGAGTCGACATAGGCATCCGCGGTAATAGATGATAAAGAACAAATCAGGGTCACAGATAGAATAAACTTAGACTGTAAAGTGCCAATTGAAACAGACTTATCAAGCTTCTTAGTACGCTTAGAGCATGCTGATATAACATGAGTTGAATCACCGCAATAGAAGCACAACCCATTTTTTCGTCTAAAATTCTGCCGTTCACTTCTGGACAGAATTCTATCACATTGCATATTCTCTGGCGTCTTCTCAGTAGACACCGCCAAATGGTGCACAGGTTTGCGCTCCCGCAGACGCCTATCGATCTGGATAGCCATTGTCATGGACTCATTCAGACCCGCAGGCACAGGGAACCCCACCATAACATCCTTAATGGCATCAGAGAGACCCTCTCTGAAATTCGCCGCCAGGGCGCACTCATTCCACTGAGTAAGCACAGCCCATTTACGGAATTTCTGGCAGTATATTTCAGCTTCGTCTTGCCCCTGAGATAGGGACATCAAGGCCTTTTCCGCCTGAAGTTCTAACTGAGGTTCCTCATAAAGCAACCCCAAGGCCAGAAAAAACGCATCCACATTGAGCAACGCAGGATCCCCTGGAGCCAATGCAAAAGCCCAATCCTGAGGGTCGCCCCGGAGCAAAGAAATCACAATCCTGACCTGCTGAGCAGGATCTCCAGCAGAGCGAGATTTCAGGGACAAAAACAACTTGCAATTATTTTTGAAATTTTGAAAGCAAGATCTATTCCCCGAGAAAAATTCAGGCAAAGGAATTCTAGGTTCAGATATAGGAACATGAACAACAAAATCTTGTAAGTTTTGAACTTTCGTGGTGAGATTATTCAAACCTGCAGCTAAACTCTGAATATCCATTTTAAACAGGTGAACACAGAGCCATTCCAGGATTAGAAGGAGAGAGAGAGAGAAAGGCTGCAATATAGGCAGACTTGCAAGAGATTCAATTACAAGCACACTCAGAACTGAGGAAAAAAAAAAAATCTTCAGCAGACTTCTCTTTTCTCTCCTTTCTCTGTCAATTAATTTAACCCTTTTAGGGCCGGTCAAACTGTTATGGTTCTCAATGGCAAGAGAACATAGCCCAGCAAACATACGAACTAGCTCTTGGAAGGATGGAAACTAAACTGACCATGAACTAAACCTGCCGCACAACTAACAGTAGCCGGGTAGCGTAGCCTGCGTATTATCCCTAGATGCCCAGCGCCGGCCGGAGGACTAACTAATCCTGGCAGAGGAAAATATAGTCCTGGCTCACCTCTAGAGAAATTTCCCCGAAAGGCAGACAGAGGCCCCCACAAATATTGGCGGTGATTTTAGATGAAATGACAAACGTAGGTATGAAAATAGGTTTAGCAAAATTGAGGTCCGCTTACTAGATAGCAGGAAGACAGAAAGGGCACTTTCATGGTCAGCTGAAAACCCTATCAAAATACCATCCTGAAATTACTTTAAGACTCTAGTATTAACTCATAACATCAGAGTGGCAATTTCAGATCACAAGAGCTTTCCAGACACAGAAACGAAACTACAGCTGTGAACTGGAACAAAATGCAAAAACAAACAAGGACTAAGTCCAACTTAGCTGGGAGTTGTCTAGCAGCAGGAACATGCACAGAAAGGCTTCTGATTACAATGTTGACCGGCATGGAAGTGACAGAGGAGCAAGGCTAAATAGCGACTCCCACATCCTGATGGAAACAGGTGAACAGAGAGGATGATGCACACCAGTTCAATTCCACCAGTGGCCACCGGGGGAGCCCAAAATCCAATTTCACAACAGGGTACATAGTGATGTTCCTTTGGTGTCAATTGCCTCTTCTACTCCTTCTGAAGTCCCTGAATATTTGTCGGATTACCAGGATGTATTTGATGAGCCCAAATCCAGTGCCCTACCTCCTCATAGGGATTGTGATTGTGCTATAAATTTGATTCCTGGTAGTAAGTTCCCTAAGGGTCGACTTTTCAATTTGTCTATGCCAGAGCATGCCGCTATGCGGAGTTACATAAAGGAGTCCTTGGAGAAATGGCATATTCGCCCATCCTCGTCACCATTGGGAGCAGGGTTCTTTTTTGTGGCCAAGAAGGATGGTTCTCTGAGACCCTGTATTGATTATTGCCTTCTTAATAAAATCACGGTCAAATTTCAGTACCCTTTGCCTCTGCTGTCCGATCTGTTTGCTCGGATTAAGGGGGCTAGTTGGTTCACCAAGATAGATCTTCGAGGAGCGTATAATCTTGTGCGTATAAAACAGGGCGATGAATGGAAAACAGCATTTAATACGCCCGAAGGCCATTTTGAGTACTTGGTGATGCCATTTGGGCTTTCTAATGCCCCTTCTGTGTTTCAGTCCTTTATGCACGACATCTTCCGAGAGTATCTGGATAGATTCATGATTGTATACCTGGATGATATTCTGGTCTTTTCTGATGATTGGGAATCTCATGTGAAGCAGGTCAGGACGGTATTTCAGGTCCTGCGTGCTAATGCCTTGTTTGTGAAGGGCTCTAAATGTCTCTTTGGAGTCCAGTAGGTTTCCTTTTTGGGCTTTATTTTTTCCCCTTCTACTATCGAGATGGATCCAGTTAAAGTCCAGGCCATTTATGATTGGACTCAACCTACATCTGTGAAGAGTCTTCAGAAGTTCCTGGGCTTTGCTAATTTTTACCGTCGCTTCATCACTAATTTTTCTAGTGTGGTTAAGCCTTTGACTGATCTGACCAAAAAGGGTGCTGATGTGACGAATTGGTCTCCTGCGGCCGTTGAGGCCTTTCAGGAACTGAAACGTCGGTTTTCTTCGGCTCCTGTCTTGCGTCAGCCGGATGTTTCTCTCCCTTTTCAGGTCGAGGTTGATGCTTCTGAGATTGGAGCTGGGGCTGTCTTGTCTCAGAGAAGCTCTGATGGCTCTGTGATGAAGCCATGTGCTTTCTTTTCTAGGAAGTTTTCGCCTGCCGAGCGTAATTATGATGTTGGTAATCGGGAGTTGTTGGCAATGAAATGGGCATTTGAGGAGTGGCGACATTGGCTTGAGGGAGCCAAACATCTTGTGGTGGTCTTGACGGATCACAAGAATTTGATTTATCTCGAGTCTGCCAAGCGGCTAAATCCTAGACAGGCTTGATGGTCACTGTTTTTCTCCCGTTTCGATTTCGTGGTTTCATACCTTCCGGGCTCTAAGAATGTGAAGGCGGATGCCCTTTCTAGGAGTTTTGTGCCTGACTCTCCGGGAGTTCCTGAACTGGCTGGTATCCTCAGAGAGGGGGTGATTCTGTCTGCCATCTCCCCTGATTTGCGGCGGGTGCTGCAGGAGTTTCAGGTCGATAGACCTGACCGTTGTCCACCGGAGAGACTGTTTGTCCCTGATAGATGGACCAGTAGAGTTATTTCCGAGGTTCATTGTTCAGTGTTGGCGGGTCATCCTGGGATTTTTGGTACCAGAGATTTGGTGGCTAGATCCTTTTGGTGGCCTTCCTTGTCGCGGGATGTGCGTTCTTTTGTGCAGTCCTGTGGGATTTGTGCTCGGGCCAAGCCTTGCTGTTCTCGTGCCAGTGGATTGCTTTTGCCTTTGCCTGTCCCAAAGAGGCCCTGGACGCATATTTCCATGGATTTTATTTTGGATCTTCCGGTCTCTCAGAGGATGTCTGTCATCTGGGTGGTTTGTGATCGTTTTTCTAAGATGGTCCATTTGGTGCCCTTGCCTAAGTTGCCTTCCTCCTCTGATTTGGTTCCGCTGTTCTTTCAGAATGTGGTTCGTTTGCATGGTATTCCGGAGAACATTGTGTCTGACAGAGGGTCCCAGTTTGTGTCCAGATTTTGGCGGTCCTTTTGTGCTAAGATGGGCATTGATTTGTCTTTTTCTTCGGCTTTCCATCCTCAGACAAATGGCCAAACCGAACGAACTAATCAGACATTAGAAATTTATCTGAGTTGTTTTGTTTCTGCTGATCAGGATGATTGGGTGACTTTTTTCCATTGGCTGAGTTCGCCCTCAATAATCGGGCTAGTTCGGCTACTTTGGTTTCACCTTTTTTTTGTAATTCTGGTTTTCATCCTCGTTTTTCCTCGGGGCAGGTTGAGCCTTCTGACTGTCCTGGGGTGGATTCTGTGGTGGACAGGTTGCAGCAGATTTGGAACCACGTAGTGGACAATTTGGCGCTGTCACAGGAGAAGGCTCAGCGCTTTGCTAACCGCCGTCGCTGTGTGGGTCCCCGACTTCGTGTGGGGGATTTGGTTTGGTTGTCTTCTCGTTATGTTCCTATGAAGGTTTCCTCTCCTAAGTTTAAGCCTCGTTTCATCGGTCCTTATAAGATTTCTGAAATCCTCAATCCTGTGTCATTTCGTTTGGACCTCCCAGCAACTTTTGCCATCCATAATGTGTTCCATAGGTCATTGTTGCGGAGGTATGTGGTGCCTGTGGTTCCCTCTGTTGAACCTCCTGCTCCGGTGTTGGTCGAGGGAGAATTGGAGTATGTGGTGGACAAGATCTTGGATTCTCGTATTTTGAGACGGAAGCTTCAGTACTTGGTTAAATGGAAGGGCTATGGTCAGGAGGATAATTCCTGGGTTGTTGCCTCTGATGTCCATGCTGCCGATTTGGTTCGTGCCTTTCATTTGGCTCGTCCTGATCGGCCTGGGGGCTCTGGTGAGGGTTCGGTGACCCCTCCTCAAGGGGGGGTACTGTTGTGAATTCCGTTCTCGGACTCCCTCCTGTGGTCGTGAATGGTACTTTGTTGAGTTCTGTTCGTGGGCTCCCTCTGGTGGCTTTGAGTGATACTGCTGGTCTTTAGCTGGGTTCCCAGCTGCCTCGTTTCCTGCTATGCTGGTTTCCTATTTAACTCCACCTAGATCTTTACTTGTTGCCAGCTGTCGTTGTATTCAGTATTGGTTCAGATCTCTCTGGGACTTCTCTTGTGACCTGTCTCCTCCAGGAGAAGCTAAGTTCATGCTAGTTTATTTTTGCTCATTGCTTTTGGAAAATGTTTCTCAGTATATGATAAGTTCAGTCCAGCTTGCTTATATGCTATTTTCTTGCTAGCTGGAAGCTCTGGGGAGCAGAGTTGCTCCCTCACATCGTGAGTCGGTGTGAGGGTCTTTTTGTATTCTCTGCGTGGATATTTTTGTAGTATTTTATACTGACCGCACAGTTCCCTTGCTATTTTCTTACTATTTAATATTAGTGGGCCTCCTTTGCTAAAACCTGTTTTCATTCCTATGTTTGTATTTTACCCTTAACTCACCGTCATTATTTGTGGGGGGCTGACTTTACTTTGGGGAAATTTCTCTGAGGCAAGTGAGGCTTTGTTTCTCTCTAGGGGTAGCTAGCTCTCAGGCTGTGAAGAGGCGTCTAGGGAGAGTTAGGTACGCTCCACGGCTGCCTATAGTGTGTGTGATAGGATCAGGGTTGCGGTCAGTAAAGTTCCCACATCCCCAGAGCTTGTCCTATATTTCTGGTTTACATATCAGGTCATTCCAAGTGTTCCTAACCACCAGGTCCATAACAGATTGTTAAGAAAAGGCCATTCAAAAATTTGGTGGAGATTCACAAGGAGTGGACTGCTGCTGGAGTCATTGCTTCAAGAGCCACCACACACAGATGTATCCAGGACATGGGCTACAAGTGTCACATTCCTTGTGTCAAGCCACTCATGAGCAATAGACAACGCCAGAAGTGTCTTACCTGGACCAAGGAGAAAAAGAACTGGACTGTTGCTCAGTGGTCCAAGGTTTTGTTTTCAGATGAAAGTAAATTTTGCATTTCATTTGGAAATTAACCCCTTCACCCCCAAGGGTGGTTTGCACGTTAATGACCGGGCCAATTTTTACAATTCTGACCACTGTCCCTTTATGAGGTTATAACTCTGGAACGCTTCAACGGATCCCGGTGATTCTGACATTGTTTTCTCGTGACATATTGTACTTCATGATAGTGGTAAAATTTCTTTGATATTACCTGCGTTTATTTGCAGAAAAAATGGAAATTTGGCGAAAATTTTGAAAATTTTGCAATTTTCCAACTTTGAATTTTTATGCCCTTAAATCACAGAGATATGTCATGCAAAATACTTAATAAGTAACATTTCCCACATGTCTACTTTACATCAGCACAATTTTGGAACCAAAATTTTTTTTTGTTAGGGAGTTATAAGGGTTAAAAGTTGACCAGCAATTTCTCATTTTTACAACATCATTTTTTTTTAGGGACCACATCTCATTTGAAGTCATTTTGAGGGGTCTATATGATAGAAAATACCCATGTGTGACACCATTCTAAAAACTGCACCCCTCAAGGTGCTCAAAACCATATTCAAGAAGTTTATTAACCCTTCTGGTGCTTCACAGGAATTTTTGGAATGTTTAAATAAAAATGAACATTTAACTTTTTTTCACAAAAAATTTACTTCAGCTCCAATTTGTTTTATTTTACCAAGGGTAACAGGAGAAAATGGACCCCAAAAGTTGTTGTACAATTTGTCCTGAGTACGCCGATACCCCATATGTGGGGGTAAACCACTGTTTGGGCGCATGACAGAGCTCGGAAGCGAAGGAGCGCCATTTGACTTTTCAATGCAAAATTGACTGGAATTGAGATGGGACGCCATGTTGCGTTTGGGGAGCCCCTGATGTGCCTAAACATTGAAACCCCCCACAAGTGATACCATTTTGGAAAGTAGACCCCCTAAGGAACTTATCTAGAGGTGTGGTGAGCACTTTGACCCACCAAGTACTTCACAGAAGTTTATAATGCAGAACCGTAAAAATAAAAAATCATATATTTCACAAAAATTATTTTTCGCCCCCAATTTTTTATTTTCCCAAGGGTAAGAGAAGAAATTGGACCCCAAAAGTTGTTGTACAATTTGTCCTGAGTACGCTGATACCCCATATGTGGCGATAAACCACTGTTTGGGCGCATGGGAGAGCTCGGAAGGGAAGTAGCACCGTTTGACTTTTCAATGCAAAATTGACTGGAATTGAGATGGGACGCCATGTTGCGTTTGGGGAGCCCCTGATGTGCCTAAACATTGAAACCCCCCACAAGTGACACCATTTTGGAAAGTAGACCCCCTAAGGAACTTATCTAGAGGTGTGGTGAGCACTTTGACCCACCAAGTACTTCACAGAAGTTTATAATGCAGAACCGTAAAAATAAAAAATCATATTTTTTCACAAAAATTATTTTTCGCCCCCAATTTTTTATTTTCCCAAGGGTAAGAGAAGAAATTGGACCCCAACAGTTGTTGTACAATTTGTCCTGAGTACGCTGATACCCCATATGTGGCGATAAACCACTGTTTGGGCGCATGGGAGAGCTCGGAAGGGAAGTAGCACCGTTTGACTTTTCAATGCAAAATTGACAGGAATTGAGATGGGACGCCATGTTGCGTTTGGAGAGCCACTGATGTGCCTAAACATTGAAACCCCCCACAAGTGACACCATTTTGGAAAGTAGACCCCGTAAGGAACTTATCTAGATGTGTTTTGAGCGCTTTGACCCACCAAGGGCTTCACAGAAGTTAATAATGCAGAGCCGTAAAAATAAAACAAAAACTTTTTCCCACAAAAATTATTTTTTTAGCCCCCAGTTTTGTATTTTCCCGAGGGTAGCAGGAGAAATTGGACCCCAAAATCTGTTGTCCAAGTTGTCCTGAGTGCGATGATATACCATATGTGGGGAGAACCACTGTTTGGGCGCATGGGAGGGCTCGGAAAGGAAGGAGCGCCATTTGGAATGCAGACTTAGATGGAATGGTCTGCAGGCGTCACATTGCGTTTGCAGAGCCCCTAATGTACCTAAACAGTAGAAACCCCCCACAAGTGACACCATGTTGGAAAGTAGACCCCCTAAGGAACTTATCTAGATGTGTGGTGAGCGCTTTGACCCACCAAGGGCTTCACAGAAGTTTATAATGCAGAGCCGTAAAAATAAAACAAAAATTTTTTCCCACAAAAATTATTTTTCAGCCCCCAGTTTTGTATTTTCCCGAGGGTAACAGGAGAAATTGGACCCCAAAAGTTGTTGTCCAATTTGTCCTGAGTGCGCTGATACCCCATATGTGGGGGGAAACCACCGTTTGGACGCATGGAAGGGCTCGGAAGTGAAGGAGCGCCATTTGGAATGCAGACTTAGATGGAATGGTCTGCAGGCGTCACATTGCGTTTGCAGAGCCCCTAATGTACTTAAACAGTAGAAACCCCCCACAAGTGACACCATGTTGGAAAGTAGACCCCCTAAGGAACTTATCTAGATGTGTGGTGAGCGCTTTGACCCACCAATGGCTTCACAGAAGTTTATAATGCAGAGCCGTAAAAATAAAACAAAAATTTTTTCCCACAAAAATTATTTTTCAGCCCCCAGTTTTGTATTTTCCCGAGGGTAACAGGAGAAATTGGACCCCAAAAGTTGTTGTCCAATTTGTCCTGAGTGCGCTGATACCCCATATGTGGGGGGGAAACCACCGTTTGGACGCATGGAAGGGCTCGGAAGTGAAGGAGCGCCATTTGGAATGCAGACTTAGATGGAATGGTCTGCAGGCGTCACATTGCGTTTGCAGAGCCCCTAATGTACCTAAACAGTAGAAGCCCCGCACAAGTGACCCCATTTTGGAAACTAGACCCCCCAAGGAACTTATCTAGATGTGTTGTAAGAACTTTGAACCCCCAAGTGTTTCACTACAGTTTATAACGCAGAGCCGTGAAAATAAAAAATCTTTTTTTTTCCCACAAAAATTATTTTTTAGCCCCCAGTTTTGTATTTTCCTAGGGGTAACAGGAGAAATTGGACCCCAAAGGTTGTTGTTCTATTTGTCCTGAGTACGCTGATACCCCATATGTTGGGGTAAACCCCTGTTTGGGCACATGGGAGAGCTCGGAAGGGAAGGAGCACTGTTTTACTTTTTCAACGCAGAATTGGCTGGAATTGAGATCGGACGCCATGTCGCGTTTGGAGAGCCCCTGATGTGCCGAAACAGTGGAAACCCCCCAATTATAACTGAAACCCTAATCCAAACACACCCCTAACCCTAATCCCAACAGTAACCCTAACCACACCTCTAACCCTGACACACCCCTAACCCTAATCCCAACCCTATTCCCAACCGTAAATGTAATCTAAACCCTAACCGTAACTTTAGCCCCAACCCTAACCCTAACTTTAGCCCCAACCCTAACTGTAGCCTTAACCCTAGCCCCAACCCTAGCCCTAACCCTAGCCCTAATGGGAAAATGGAAATAAATACATTTTTTTTTATTTTTCCCTAACTAAGGGGGTGATGAAGGGGGGTTTGATTTACTTTTATAGCGAGTTTTTTAGCGGATTTTTATGATTGGCAGCCGTCACACACTGAAAGACGCTTTTTATTGCAAAAAATATTTTTTGCGTTACCACATTTTGAGAGCTATAAATTTTCCATATTTTGGTCCACAGAGTCATGTGAGGTCTTGTTTTTTGCAGGACGAGTTGACGTTTTTATTGGTAACATTTTTGGGCACGTCACATTTTTTGATCGCTTTTTATTCCGATTTTTGTGAGGCAGAATGACCAAAAACCAGCTATTCATGAATTTCTTTTGGGGGAGGCGTTTATACCGTTCCGCGTTTGGTAAAATTGATAAAGCAGTTTTATTCTTCGGGTCAGTACGATTACAGCGATATCTCATTTATATTATTTTTTTATGTTTTGGCGCTTTTATACGATAAAAACTATTTTATGGAAAAAATAATTATTTTTGCATCGCTTTATTCTCAGGACTATAACTTTTTTATTTTTCTGCTGATGATGCTGTATGGTGGCTCGTTATTTGCGGGACAAGATGACGCTTTCAGCGGTACCATGGTTATTTATATCTGTCTTTTTGATCGCGTGTTATTCCACTTTTTGTTCGGCGGTATGATAATAAAGCGTTGTTTTTTGCCTCGTTTTTTTTTTTTTTTTCTTACGGTGTTTACTGAAGGGGTTAACTAGTGGGCCAGTTTTATAGGTCGGGTCGTTACGGACGCGGCGATACTAAATATGTGTACTTTTATTGTTTTTTTTTTTTTATTTAGGTAAAGAAATGTATTTATGGGAATAATATTTTTTTTTTTTTTTCATTATTTTGGAATATTTTTTTTAATTTTTTTTTACACATTTGGAAAAATTTTTTTTTACTTTTTTACTTTGCCCCAGGGGGGGACAATACAGATCGGTGATCTGCCAGTTTGCATAGCACTCTGACAGATCACCGATCTGAGAGACGTGCAGGCTGCTTCACAGTGCCTGCTCTGAGCAGGCTTCTGTGAAGCCACCTCCCTCTCTGCAGGACCCGGATCCGCGGCCATCTTGGATCCGGGTCTGGAGCAGGCAGGGAGGGAGGTAAGACCCTCGCAGCAACGCGATCACATCGCGTTGCTGCGGGGGGCTCAGGGAAGCCCGCAGGGAGCCCTCTCCCTGCGCGATGCTTCCCTGCATCGCCGGCACATCGCGATCATGTTTGATCGCGGTGTGCCGGGGGTTAATGTGCCGGGGGCGGTCCGTGACTGCTCCTGGCACATAGTGCCGGATGTCAGCTGCGATAGTCAGCTGACACCCGGCCGCGATCGGCCGCGCTCCCCCCGTGAGCGCGGCCGATTGGCTATGACGTACTATCCCGTCAAGGGTCAGATAGGCCCAGGTCACCTCGACGGGATAGTACGTCAAAGGTCACAGAGGGGTTAAGGTCCCAGAGTCTGGAGGAAGAGTGGAGAGGCCACATTCCAAGCTGCTTGAGGTCTAGTCTGAAGTTTCCACAATCAGTGATGGTTTGGGGACCCATGTCATCTGCTGGTGTAGGTCCACTGTGTTTCATCAAGACCAAAGTCTGCGCAGCCGTCTACCAGGAAATTTTAGAGCACTTCATGGCTCCCTCTGCCGACAAGCTTTTTGGAGATGGAAGTTTCATTCTCCAGCAGGACTTGGCACCTGTCCACACTGCCAAAAGTACCAATACCTGGTTTAAAAACAACAGTATCACTGTGCTTGATTGACCAGAAAACTTGCCTGACCTTAACCCCATAGAGAATCTATGGGGTATTCTCAAGAGGAAGAAGAGAGACACCAGACCCAACAATGCAGACGAGGTTAAGGCTGCTGTCAAACAACCTGGGCTTCAATAACACCTCAGCAGTGCCACAGGCTGATCGCCTCCTTGCCACGCCGCATTGATGCAGTAATTGATGCAAAAGGAGCCCCGACCAAGTATTGAGTGCATTTACTGAACATACATTTCAGTAGGCCAACATTTCAGATTTTAAAATAATTATTCAAGCTGGTGTTATAAAGTATTCTAATTTACTGAGATAATGAGTTTTGGGTTTTCAGTGGCTGTAAGCCATAGTCATCAACATTAACCCCTTAACCCCCAAGGATGGTTTTGATGTTAATAACTGGGCCAATTTTTTACAATTCTGTCCCTTTATGAGGTAATAACTCTGGAATGCTTCCATGGATCCTGGTGATTCTGACATTGTTTTCTCATGACATATTGTACTTCATGATAGTGGTAAAATTTCTTTGATATGACTTGCATTTATTTGTGAAAAAATGGAAATTTGGCAAAAATTTTGAAAATTTCGCAATTTTCAAAATTTGAATTTTCATACCCTTAAATCACAGAGATATGTCATACAAAATGCTTAATAAGTAACATTTCCCACATGTCTACTTTACATCAGCATAATTTTGGAACCAAATATTTTTTGTTAGGAAGTTATAAGGGTTAAAAGTTGACCAGCGATTTCTCATTTTTACAACATCATTTTTTTTTAAGGAACCACATCACATTTGAAGTCACTTTGAGGGGTCTATATGATATAATATACCCAAAAGTGACACCATTATAAAAACTGCACCCCTCAAGGTGCTCAAAACCACATTAAAGAAGTTTATTAACCCTTCAGGTGCTTCACAGGAGTTTTTGGAATGTTTAAAAAAATGAACATTTTACTTTTTTTCACAGAAAATTTACTTCAGCTCCAATTTGTTTTATTTTACCAAGGGTAACAGGAGAAATTGGACCACAAAAGTTGTTGAACAATTTGTCCTGAGTACGCCGATACCCCATATGTGGGGGTAAACCACTGTTTGGGCGCATGGCAGAGCTTGAAAGAGAAGGAGCGCCGTTTGACTTTTCAATGCAAAATTGGCTGGAATTCAGTTAGGACGCGATGTCGCATTTGGAGAGCCCCTAATGTGCCTAAACAGTGGAAACCCCCCACAAGTGACACCATTTTGGAAAGTAGACCCCCTAAGGAACTTATATAGATGTGTGGTGAGCACTTTGAACCCCCAAATGTTTCACAGACGTTTATAATGTAGAGCCGTAAAAATAAAAAATCATATTTTTTCACAAAAATTATCTTTTCACCCCATATTTTTATTTTTCCAAGGGTAGCAGGAGAAATTGGACCCCAAAAGTCATTGTGCAATTTGTCCTGACTACGCCAATAGCCCATATGTGGGTTTAAACCACTGTTTGGGCGCATGGCAGAGCTCGGAAGGGAAGGAGCGCCGTTTGACTGTTCTATGCAAAATTGGCTGGAATTGAGATCGGACACCATGTCGCGTTTGGAGAGCCCCTAATGTGCCTAAACAGTGGAAACCCCCCAACTCTAACTCCAGCCCTAACCCGAACACACCCCTAACCCTAATTCCAACCCTAACCATAACCCTAACCATACCCCTTTGAAAAGGTTCTATGCTGATGACACCCAATTATACACCTCTTCCCCTGACATCACCCCTACCCTAATTCAAAATACCAAGGATTGTCTGTCTGCTGTCTCTAACATCATTTCCTCCCTCTATCTGAAACTAAATAGCTCCAAAACGGAACTTCTTGTGTTTCTCCCTTCTACTAACCTCACACTACCCAACATCGAAATTACCCTGGAGGGTTGAACCATAACTCCCAAGCAGCATGCCCGCTGTCTGGGGGTCATATTCGACACCGAACTTTCCTTTACTCCCTATATCCGATCACTCACTTGCTCTTGTCACCTGCATCTTAAAAACATCTCCAGAATCCGAACTTTTCTCACTTTTGAAACTGCTAAGACTCTTACTGTCGCTCTTATTCATTCTCGTCTGGACTACTGCAACTCTCTTCTGATCGGTCTACCTCTTACCAAACTTTCTCCTCTCCAATCCATCTTGAATGGGGCAGCCAGGGTCATATTTCTGTTCAGCCGCTTCACCAATGCCTCCATCTTTTGCCAGTCATTACACTGGCTACCCATTTGCTACAGGGTCCAGTATAAACTCATCTCTCTCACCCACAAAGCGCTCCACGGTTCTGCACCACCTTATATCTCCTCTCACATCTCTGTCCATCGCCCTACACGTGCCCTACGTTCTACAAATGACTTAAGACTAACATCCCCCTTAATCCGAACCTCGCACCTCCGCCTCCAAGACTTCTCTCGTGCTGCGCCAGCTCTCTGGAATGCACTTCCCCAGACGATCAGACTGATACCTAGCCCCGACCTATTCAAGTGCTCTTTGAAAACCCATCACTTCAAACAAGCCTACCACATTAACTACTCAGTAAACTAACATTGCCCTGTTTTCACCTTCCAAATATTATTCTGAATCTGCACCCTACTATTCATCTGTCTCCACACCCTCCATGCACATGATAACTGCACTTGATACTTGACTATTGCACTTAAACACACAGGCTGATGACCGGATCAAGCAGCTTTATATGAAAATCCCTATTTATTATAATTGCCAGACCTGAAATAACAAGCACTTATCACCTATTGTGTCCCCCCCATTTCCTTGTAGATTGTAAGCTTGTGAGCAGGGACCTCACTCCTAATGTCACTGTTTAAATTGTCTTAACTTGTATTGAATTTATTGTCTGTACATGTCCCCGCTTAATTGTAAAGTGCTGCGGAATATGTTGGCGCTTTATAAATAAAAAATTATTATTATATTATTATTACCCCTAACCTGAAAAAGCCCCTATCCCTAATCCCAACCCTAACCACACCCCTAACCTCAACACACCCCTAAACCTAATCCCAACCCTAACCATAACCCTAACCACACCCCTAACCCTAATCCCAACCCAAATCCCAACCCTAAACCCAACCATAAATGTAATCCAAACCCTAACCCCATCTCTAGCCCCAACCCTAACCCTAACTTTAGCCCCAACCCTAACTTTAGCCCCAACCCTAACCCTAACTTTAGCCCCAACCCTAACCCTAATGTGAAAATGGAAATAAATACATTTTTTCATTTTATTATTTTTTCCCTAACTAAGGGGTTGATAGAGGGGGGTTTGATTTACTATTTATAGCGGGTTTTACAGCAGGTTTTTATGTTTGGCAGTTGTCACACTAAAAGACACATTTTATTGCAAAAAATAGTTTTTGCATCACCACATTTTGGGAGCTTTAATTTTTCCATATTTGGCCTGTAGGGTCATGTGAGGTCTTGTTTTTTGCGGGATGAGTTGATGTTTTTATTGGTACCATTTTCGGGCACATGACATTTTTTGATCGCTTTTTATTAAAATTTTTGGGAGGCAGAATGAACAATAACCAGCAATTCATGAATTTCTTTTGGGTGCGGCATTTATTCAATAAAAACTATTTTATATAAAAAATAATTATTTTTGCATCACTTTATTCTGAGGGCTATAACTTTTTTATTATTTAGCTGATGATGCTGTATGGTGGCTCATTTTTTGCGGGACAAGATGATGTTTTCAGCGGTCCCATGTTTATTTATATCTGTCTTTTTGATTGCGTGTTATTCCACTTTTTGTTTGGCGGTATGATGATAAAGCATTGTTTTTTGCCTCGTTTATTTTTTTTTTTTACGGTGTTCACTGAAGGGGTTAACTAGAGGGACAATTTTATAGGATGGGTCGTTACGGACGTGGCGATACTAAATATGTGTACTTTTATTGTTTTTTTTATTTACATAAAGAAATGTATTTATTGGAACAATATTTGTTTTCTTTATTTAGGAATTTAAAAAAATATATTTTTACACAGTATAATATTTTTTTTTACTCTTTTACATTGTCCCAGGGTGGGACGTCACTGTATAAATTCAGATAGCTGATCTGACACTTTGCACAGGACTGTGTCAGATCAGTGATCTGACAGGCAGTGAAGGAGGCTTCTCAGGTCCTGCTCTCAGCAGGCACTGACAAGCCACCTCCCTGCAGGACCCGGAAGGACCCCGCGGACATCTTGGATCTGGGGGTCTGCAGGCAGGGAGAACCTCAGAACAGCGTAATCACAACACGTTGTTCCAGGAGTGTGAGGGAAGCACACAGAGAGCCCCCTCCCTGCGCGATGCTTCTCTACGCCACCGGAATGCTGTGATCTTGTTTGATCGCAATGTTCCTGAGGTTAAAGTTCCGGGAGCGGTCCATGACCACTCCTGGCACTTAGTACTGGGTATCAACTGTGGTAATCATAGGTGGTGTGTGGCTGATCGGCCTCGATGTACTTGGAACGCCCGTCAGGGCCGTGGGATACTCGGTACTGGGTCCGGTATTTAAAAGATGTGTCACGGCGGCAGTGACCCGGTCTGTGGCCCTGGGTGCCCATGTTAAGGGATAAGTATTTAAAGTGGGTTTTAGGAATAAAGGTTTTTCGTGACGCCACCTTTGGTTCTCTGTCAGAGGTGACCGACGCTGCTTAAAGGGGTCCACTGGGGTGATGTTATGGCAGCAAAATGGTATAACTTCCCACAGGTGAAGCTGGGTCTCCAGGGCTCCCGGTGTGTAGATGGAGATGGTGGATAGTGTAGAAAAAAACGGAGGACACAGGTTTGAAGTCTCTTTACTTGGTTTATTGAAGAGTTCAAGCAGCCACAGTCCGGGGCACCAGATCACAGGGCAGGCAGGGTCTGGCCGGCTTGGAAGTGAGTTAGGAGTCCCCTTTACCAGGTGGAGTTAGAAGCCTTCCTACTAATGCTGTGGTGTAGTCCCTTGCTGCCTGTGGTTTCTGTCAAGGTCCTCACTGTTCTCTCTGTCTTCCTTAAAGGTGGGACACTAACCCGTATGACAGGTGGCTCGAGCCTTTTTACAGGGTCTCTATCACGACCCGAGCTCTATGCGCCACTGTGTCTCCAGTCTGCTGTCTGGCATACACTGACTGACCAGAATATATGAATAGGGGAGCCACCCACAAGCTGGATCAGCGCTCCGTTTTCTGGCCTGGAGTGTGAACATGTTGTATGCTTGTGTGTACCTGATAGAAAAGATCTTCCCTCACTTCCAAGCATGACATCACTCTCCCCGTGAGGAAAGCAGTGCCACTGTAACAACCTGGGGTGTTACATACTATCCCATCCATGGTCATACGGGCCCATCCCACATGGACGGGATAGTACTTTGGATGTCAGAAAGGGGTTAACAGAAATAAACCCTTGAAATAGATCACTCTGTTTGTTATGACTCGATATAATATAGTAGTGTTAGGTGTCGAGTTCCCACCGCTGCACAGGGGGAATCTCGAACCACCTCCGCTGCGGTCTCTCATTCTCCTCCAGCTGCAGTGGAGTCTGCTCAGCGGAGACATCAGTCCCAGCATCTGGCTCAAGCTGATACTCTGCGCTTGGTTACTGCTGCTCTTCCAGGCTCAGCCATTGTAGCCAGTACTGGTCTGCAGCGAACAGACGTCTCTGGGACTAAGTCCTGCTTTTTCCCTTTTGCGCATGCCTAAGGGAGGACCTCTCATTGGAGGTCGGGGGTCACACACTCAGGTCCTGTAGCAGCTCCCATTGGTCCTCTAGGAAGGTCCTGAAGTTGCTGCAGCTATAAAAGGTTTGTGTGGCCGCACGGCCATGCGCTAGTATCATTTGAATTTTGTTACCAGTCATACTCTGCCACTCAGGCTACACGTGGAGAGTGTCCATTAGCCGTGGGAATTCTTATAGGCAGGCAGCTAGCATCAGTGGGGGCAATTAGTTGCTTGGCCTAGCATCTGGTTCCTTCATGTATGCGGTTAGCACAGAAGAGTTCCAGAGCAGGCACAATCCTAGTTAGGGTCTTTAGTGCCACTAATTATTCCACGACTCTGTGAAGCAACAGGGGTTGTGCTATACTGACCGAGTGACGGAACTCACGTCCAATTTGACATTATACTGCCATATAGGGCCGCCATTCCTCTTGCAGCAGGCTTCTCTACTGCACGGTGGACTCCGGGCTGCGAACGCACCATTAACAATTCATATCATTACTTGGTGCGTTCCACCAGCTGTAACAAGTAGTTTCACTTTTTGTATTGAAGAACTGAAATAAATGAACTTTTTGATGATATTCTAATTTTATGAGAAGCATCTGTATGTACAAGTGTGATAAGTACAGGGGTAGGCGGCTGTTATTTGTTACTCCGGCCATTGCTCTGATTACACTGCGACTTATTCTAAATGCTTAGAATCAGACAAGTTTTACTTATTCAGGTATAAACAGATTTTGGTACTTGAGGTTTTTGACAGTTAGGAAATTAATTTTAGCAAAAATCATCGGCTCTTAGATGAATTGTAAGACGGAAGTTTTATTAAAATAAAAGCGCAACTGCACCATCTAGGGGCACAACTGAGATTTTCTTTTTACTAACTCACTTTCAAAAGGGATTTTTTGAGATTCATAAAAAAGTGGCCAAAATCAGGAAATGAGAACCACTACTTACCTCTCCAATCCCCACTTGGATTATTTTGTAGTACTGGGTATGGAAAAATGTACAGTATGGTATCAAAACTACAACTCACCAGGCAAAAAAGAAAAAGTGATCATTCATGAGGATAGGTTGACAGAAAAGTAAAAAAGTTATGGCTCTTTGAACAATTAGAGGGAAAAATGCAAAGTATAAAAACTAAAACTTGCTATGATGAGATGGGTTAAAGTGGTTGTCCAGACACGGGAGAAAATTCTGCAGGAACACTGACTGCAGACTGCTGAATCGTGGTACAGTTTCCTGTCATTACTATTTGCATACTAGCGGCGTTCAAGCACCAACTAGACTCATCCAGCTTCTCTCAATTCATTTCTATGGAGGACAGCAAAACGGGTCTAGTCAGCACTTGACAGCAAGTATGGCAAATGTAGTCGCACCGGGAAAACCAGGAAAGTGTTAATCAATGAATGCACAGAACACAGAGACAGAGGAGACATCACTGTACTAAATTCTGAAGTCAGGAAGTAGCCCTGATCTCCTGGGACAGGAGGACATCTCTTTCAATTCAGGACAGATGAGATCCGACGATTGATTGTTAGGGCAGGTGCAGACGACTGTATTATCGGTCTGAGTGCAATCCGACAAAACATCACCAATGTTGTTCTATGAGGCTGTGCATATGTCCAGTTTATTTCAGATCGCACTCGGCCATGCAAGTCAATGAGTGTGTGGAAATCATCGAACTGCACTTGGATAACATCTGAGTGCAGTCCGATTTCAGCGCACTGACTCAATGGAGAATATGATACATTGTGTTCTCCATCTTCTCTTCATAGTGTTCTCCAATTGGATCAGAGTTTGCTCAGATTATCATTTGCCTAATTGGCCCGATTCACTCGTTTGAGAGACTCTACGGTCATCTGCACCTGTCCTTAGTAAGCAGAGTTCATCGTGAATCGCCAGAGGGTGTTTTTTAAAATAATTATTTATTCCTTTTTTTGTTCTTGGCTATTTTTCTAAAATTCAAGGAATCCCTATGGTTGCTTACTAACATTGATTTTTTTTCTTTATAAGTATGCAATTTAGCTATTTCTCCGAAAGGAAAAAAAAAATCATGTACATGCCACCGAAGAGAGGTAGCTGCCTTGTAAGTCAATGCCCAAACTGGGCAACATGAGTAGGAATAGACAAGACTGAAACATCTGCAAACACCTGTTTGGTGCTACTTGATGTTCAGCAGTGTAGAACAAATTGACTTGGCTGAAAGAAACATGGATGTTGAAAACTGATAGACTGACCAAACACTGAAGACACGTGGATCCAAAACAATGATGACACACGTACCACTATTTTGAGTTTATGGTTTGGCTTTTATTCTAAGTTATATGTCAAAGCTTGTTAAAGGCACAGTATTGACTGACAGAAGTAATACTTTCAAAATGTAGCATAATCTAGATAGAAGAAAAGAGCAAATACCCTGCAGTAAGTAAATAAGTAAATAGTAATACTACATTTCAAAAGGTAGCACTAGAGTTTAAGTTTCTGAATTTTCTGAAAATGCAATTTGCATAATTACTTTCACAGAGGAGCATTGCATGGTCTATAAGTCTCCTTGCCATAAGTCAAGCATGCCACTCTCTTCAATGTGAGACGTTATCCCTTAGATTCCAAATGCAGTGGAACAGTTGTCTACAGGTGGGTGTTCAACCCGACTCACTTCATTAGACTGGTAAAGAGGGGAGAAGTAAGCAACTATGTTTTTTTTTTCTACATAACCAATCTTTTGTTCTTCCAGGAGGTAAATCATTAGCAGAAGTGTTGATCAGTGTAGTTTCTCCTCTTGTCTATTGAATTAACTTAAATGTCTAACTCAGGGCTGAGTCGAGGGGTAGACACCAGCTTAGAACGCTGTTTCCTTGAGGGGGGCACACTTTGAAAATAAAAGTGCCATGGCGCCCAGCATCTTCCTCTGGCTGCAAACATTCAGCACAGTAACGGCCAGCGCGCAGGCACGGAGGTGAGCGGTGTCAGTCATTAACATCGCTCACCCATCTCCGTCCTGCACCCGGGCTGTCGCACCCTCCCTGAACTCAATTCTATTTGTGTCTATCAGACCCAATAGAATTGATGTCAGAGCCGCGCAGCTCGGGACAGGACAAAAGGGGCAGTAATCGGCTCCCTGACCTGCCGGGATCTTCAGAAGAGCGCAGACAACTACCGGCCTGTTGGAGGAAGCACATGTAAGGGATGTCGAATGGCGAGATACGGTGAAGCCATCACGCCTGTTGTGAATTCTGTTCTTGGGCTCCCTCCAGTGGTTATAAGTGGTAGCGCTGCTGTCTGTCCTTCACAGCAGTTATCAGGTGTGTCCACTCTGGACTGGGCTATTTAGTCTGGCCTCACCCTTCAGTCAGTGCCAGATGTCCATTGTATTCTGGAGGATTCACATCCCTTCATGGTTTCTCCTGCTTCCTGGTCTTTTCACCAAGATAAGTTCTGCTTGTTTTGCAGCCCACATGTTGTGGGCCTCATTGTTCAGTGCATTTCTTGTTTTTTCTTGTCCAGCTTAATCTGTGTAAGGATTTATGCAGCTGGAATCTCTGGAGAGGCAGATATACCCTTCATATCTTTAGTTAGATGTGGAGTCTTTTGTATTTTCTGTGGTGAATATTTGCTAGTATTTTAACACTGACCGCATAGTTCTCTGTCCTATCTTTCCTATTTAGCTAGATTGGCCTCCTTTGCTAAATCCTGTTTTCCGCCTGTGTATGTTTTTTCCTCTCCTCTCACAGTCAATATTTGTGGGGGGCTGCCTATCCTTTGGGAATTTTCTCTGAGGCGAGATAGTTTTCCCTTTTCTATCTATAGGGTTAATTAGTCATCCGGCTGTGTCGAGGTGTCTAGGATCAGTAGGTACATCCCACGGCTACTTCTAGTTGCGGTGTTAAGTTCAGGGTCCGCGGTCAGTATAGATACCACCTTCTCCAGAGTACGTCCAATGCTACTCCTGGGCCACCAGATCATAACAGTACAACTGGCCAACAATGAGTTAACTGCATCTCAGAAGAAGGGAAAGAAAGTGCTGAGCCATTTTTTTTTCTGTACTCTGTTGTGTTTTTTTTTTCCTCTTTACCTCTGGGTGGTTCAGGAGTTTGGCGCTGACATGGATGTTCAGGGACTTGCTTCTCGTGTGGATCAACTTGCTGCTAGAGTACAGGGTATTTCTGATTATATCGTTCAGACTCCAGCTTTAGAGCCTAGAATTCCAACTCCTGATCTGTTTTTTGGGGACAGGTCTAAATTTCTGAGCTTTAAAAATAACTGTAAACTGTTTTTTGCTCTGAAGCCCCGTTCCTCTGGTGATCCCATCCAGCAGGTTAAAATTGTCATATCTCTGTTGCGTGGCGACCCCCAGGATTGGGCATTTGCCCTGGAACCTGGGAATCCGGCGTTGCTTAATGTAGACGCCTTTTTTCTGGCGCTTGGGTTATTGTATGATGAACCTAACTCTGTAGAGCATGCCGAGAAAACCTTGCTGGCCGTGTCAGGGTCAAGAAGCGGCAGAATCATATTGCCAGAAATTTAGAAAATGGTCTGTCTTGACTAAATGGAATGAGGATGCTTTGGCGGCAATTTTCAGAAAGGGTCTTTCTGAATCCGTTAAAGATGTTATGGTGGGGTTCCCCACGCCTGCTGGTTTGAGTGATTCTATGTCTCTGGCCATTCAAATTGATCGGCGCTTGCGTGAGCGCAGAGTTGTGCACACTATGGCGTTGCCTTCCGAGCGGAGTCCTGAGCCTATGCAATGTGATAGGATTGTGTCTAGAGCTGAACGACAAGGATTCAGACGTCAGAATGGGTTGTGTTTTTACTGCGGCGATTCTGCTCATGTTATTTCTGAGTGCCCTAAGCGTGTCAAGAGAATCGCTAGTTCTGTGACCATCAGTACTGTACAACCTAATTTTCTGTTATCTGTGACCCTGATCTGCTCATTATCGTCATTTTCTGTCATGGCATTTGTGGATGGATTCAGGCGCCGCTTTAAATTTAATGGACTTAGAATTTGCCAGACGTTGTGGGTTTCCCTTACAGCCTTTGCAGAGTCCTATCCCTTTGAGGGGCATTGATGCTACACCATTGGCTAAAAATAAACCTCAGCTTTGGACACAGTTAACCATGTGCATGGCGCCAGCCCATCAGGAAGATTGTTGTTTTCTGGTGTTGCATAATCTGCATGATGTTATTGTGCTGGGGTTTCCATGGTTACAGGTGCATAATCCGGTGTTGGATTGGAAATCTATGTCTGTGACTAGTTGGGGTTGTCAGGGGGTTCATGATGACGTTTCTTTGATGTCAATTTCCTCCTCCCCTCTTCTGAAGTTCCTGAGTTTTTGTCAGATTTCCAGGATGTCTTTGATGAGCCCAAGTCCAGTTCCCTTCCACCGCATAGGGACTGTGATTGTGCTGTTGACTTGATTCCAGGCTGTGTTCCCTAAGGGTCGACTTTTCAACCTGTCTGTGCCAGAACATGCCGCCATGCGGAGTTATGTTAAGGAGTCTTTGGAGAAGGGGCATATTCGGCCATCTTCTTCTCCATTGGGAGCAGGTTTCTTTTTTTGTTGCCAAGAAGGATGGCTCTTTGAGACCCTGTATTGATTATCGCCTCTTGAATAAGATCACGGTCAAATTCCAATACCCTTTGCCTTTGCTCTCTGATTTGTTTGCCAGGATTAAGGGTGCTAGTTGGCTTACTAAGATTGATCTTCGAGGGGCATATAATCTTGTTCGTATTAAGCAGGGCGACGAATGGAAAACTGCGTTCAATACGCCCGAGGGCCATTTTGAATATCTTGTGATGCTATTCGGACTCTCTAATGCTCCATCTGTGTTTCAGTCCTTCATGCATGATATATTTCGGAATTATCTTGATAAATTCATGATTGTATATTTGGATGATATTTTGATTTTTTCAGATGATTGGGAGTCTCATGTGAAACAAGTCAGGATGGTATTTCAGATCCTTCGTGATAATGCCTTGTTTGTGAAGGGGTCTAAGTGCCTCTTTGGAGTACAGAAGGTTTCTTTTTTGGGCTTCATTTTTTCTCCCTCATCTATAGAAATGGATCCGGTTAAGGTTCAGGCCATTCATGATTGGATCCAGCCCACATCCGTGAAGAGCCTTCAGAAATTTTTGGGCTTTGCTAATTTTTATCGCCGTTTCATTGCCAACTTCTCCAGTGTGGTTAAACCCCTGACTGATTTGACGAAGAAAGGCGCTGATGTGACGAATTGGTCCTCTGCGGCCGTTTCTGCCTTTCAGGAACTTAAACGCCGATTTACTTCTGCCCCTGTGTTGCGTCAGCCGGATGTTTCTCTTCCTTTTCAGGTTGAGGTTGACGCTTCTGAGATTGGGGCAGGGGCCGTTTTGTCTCAGAGGAATTCTGATGGTTCCTTGATGAAACCGTGTGCCTTCTTCTCTCGAAAATTTTCGCCTGCGGAACGCAATTATGATGTCGGTAATCGTGAGTTGTTGGCTATGAAGTGGGCATTTGAGGAGTGGCGACATTGGCTTGAGGGGGCTAAACATCGTATTGTGGTCTTGACCGATCATAAGAATCTGATTTACCTCGAGTCTGCCAAACGGCTGAATCCTAGACAGGCCCGATGGTCCCTGTTTTTCTCCCGTTTTGATTTTGTTGTCTCGTATCTTCCGGGTTCTAAGAATGTTAAGGCTGATGCCCTCTCTAGGAGTTTTTTGCCTGATTCCCCTGGGGTCCTTGAGCCGGTCGGCATTCTGAAGGAGGGGGTGATTCTTTCTGCCATCTCCCCTGATTTACGACGGGTTCTTCAGAAATTTCAGGCTGATAAACCTGACCGCTGTCCAGTGGGGAAACTGTTTGCTCCTGATAGATGGACTAGCAAAGTGATTTCTGAGGTTCACTGTTCTGTGTTGGCTGGCCATCCTGGGATTTTTGGTACCAGAGATTTGGTTAGTAGGTCATTTTGGTGGCCTTCTTTGTCACGGGATGTGCGCTCCTTTGTGCAGTCCTGTGGGACTTGTGCGCGGGCCAAACCTTGCTGCTCACGCGCCAGTGGGTTGCTTTTGCCTTTGCCGGTCCAGGAGAGGCCTTGGACGCATATTTCTATGGATTTTATTTCAGATCTTCCGGTTTCCCAGAGGATGTCGGTTATCTGGGTGGTTTGTGACCGGTTTTCTAAGATGGTTCATTTGGTACCTTTGCCTAAATTACCTTCCTCTTCTGAGTTGGTTCCGTTGTTCTTTCAGCATGTGGTTCGTTTGCATGGCATTCCGGAGAATATTGTGTCCGATAGAGGTTCCCAGTTTGTTTCCAGGTTTTGGCGGGCCTTTTGTGCTAGGCTGGGCATTGATTTGTCTTTTTCTTCCGCATTTCCTCCTCAGACAAATGGCCAAACCGAGCGAACTAACCAGACTTTGGAAACTTATTTGAGATGCTTTGTGTCTGCTGATCAGGATGATTGGGTGGCTTTCTTGCCATTGGCCGAGTTTGCCCTTAATAATCGAGCTAGTTCTGCTACCTTGGTTTCACCTTTTTTTTGTAATTCTGGGTTTCATCCTCGTTTTTCTTCGGGGCAGGTTGAGCCTTCTGATTGTCCTGGGGTGGACTCTGTGGTTGACAGGTTGCAGCAAATTTGGGCTCATGTTGTGGACAATTTGGTCGTCTCAGGAGGAGGCTCAGCGTTTTGCTAACCGTCGGCGGCGTGTGGGTTCCCGGCTTCGGGTTGGGGATTTGGTCTGGTTGTGTAGCGCCCCCACCGCCGCAGGGCCGGAGGCGTACCCGGTACCGGGCCTCTGAGTCTCTGCTCTGGGGTTGTCACGGTGGCTAGGCCCCGGTCCGTGACCCTGCCGAGGGGCGCGCAGTAAATAATAGATGTGGTGGATGATGGTGGTGGTAATGCTGTAAAGGTGCAATGCAGTAAATAACGAGGACACCAAGTTGCAGTCTCTTTACCTCTTTACTGAAGATCTCTGGGTCCTCAGTCCGGAATCCGGATAACCAGGCTGCGCAAGTCCGGCCGGTCCAATGGCACCTCCAGAGTTCTCTTAACAGGTGGAAATCTGTGCCTTCCTGCTAGCTCTAGGTGTTGCGGTCCTTCCCTGCTGTGCTTACGGAAAGTCCCCACAACTGTTGTGTCCGTTTCTTAAGTTCCCTCACAACTCGATTAGATGATGTTCTGCTAATCCTCCGTCCCTCCCTGATGTTACGGTTGGGACGGCACCCGTTTGACGGGTAGGCTCGGAGCTCTTCCGGGACCCTAGAGTCGCCCCTCTCCACAAGTTGCCCCCCAAGACTGCATAGGTGATTTAGGTGAGACAGCCCGCCTTAGACTGACTGTCCTGCCGCTGTTTAGAGTATTGCTTGAAGCTGAATATTGTAATACTCCCTCGGCGTTCCGGCCGCCGGTTGTGCGCCTCAGTAGGATGTTGCCTCGGTCTTACAGCACGACCCCTACTGGTATTCTCCTTGTTGCTTTGATCTCGTTTCTCACTCAGCACAATCTATCTCCCTTCTGATCCTTCCTTGGGCACCACCGCTATGCTGAGCAGGCACGGTCCCGTTACGTTCGCTCAAGTTGCCAGGCCTCTGTCAGGATCCCACCCCTGACAGGGACCCTACTGAATCTTCCCCCACAACACCCTCTGCCACAAGGTGTTGCCTGGTTCTAACCCAGTCAGCTTTCTGTCTAACTTCCTGCCTGACCCCCAGTTTACCCACAATGGTGGGGAGTGGCCTAGTGAATAGAACCCTTAGCTCCCCCTGGTGGCCCGGCTGTGAAATGTATTGGTGTCTGTGATACCTGATCAGATGAACTCCTTCAGTGCCATCAGACGTACCATAGCTTCCCTTAGTGGCGGAGCCACAGTACTGCAACGACCAGGACTCTGGGGCGCTGCACTCCCCCCTGGTTAAATCCAGTACTCCGGGACTGGGAAGAAAACAACAATACAAGTTAGCAAAAAGACATACAATTTTGTTGAGTGCAATAACAATAAGTATATTTGAACAGAGCTTCCCTTTATGGGAGGTGAGGACACTTGAACGTTACAAACATGGTTAAATATCATAGCAACATGCTATAAATAACTTTTCTTACCCAACCGGGTATTCTACTTTGTACAAATTCTTGAACAATAACTTAACATCGCCTTTAAGGATGTACACTGTGAATCCGCTAAAGACCTTCTTATAATCACATTATAAGGCAATTTAACTTTTACATTCTCCTTCTTTAAATCTGCAGGACCGCCTGTCCTAACGGCACCAGACCTACTGCCTCTCCTTTCTTACAGGACCGCTCCTTTCAGCCCGAGCCTTCTGTCTTTTCAACTACTATACATAGTATAGAACATAACATTACTTTCAGTTTAAGAGCACTGAGCCATCTCTATATGGCTCCTAGGAGGACTCAGGGTTCACCTTCTGTCCTCGTTGTCTATCAACATTATCAAACATTTTCTATAGAACATTAAACCTTCTCATTATTTTCTTACTGACATGTATGCTGGACACTATGTCTACCCCTACGGGCCCACTGCATCCTTCTTCTAGCTTTCACTTTCTTTCAGGGAACATCATCAGCATTTCTTTACAATTAACTAGTTGGATACATATAACTTTCTCACGCAAACATTATCATCACTTTCTCTTTATCAAGACATTATTGCTATCTCTCAGTCTTAAAGCAATACCATTCTTTAAGTACAACAAATGAACATCCCCTTTAAGAGGGGACCCAGTCTTTATGAGGTAGCATATCTTCTCAAGCTACCAGTCCGTACTCAGCAAAGGTTCCAGTGTGGTATCTTCACAAAGAGTCCTTTTTGAAGTAAAACCAGTAGGGAGCACCTTTAATAAGGTGCAAACTATTTACAAAAAGTTTGTATCATGCACTGTTCATGATTGCGGCAGTTCTGGAAACTTGTGCAAAAACTTAGACAAACAAACAAAACAATAGGGATCCCGGGTCAACAAAGGGATCCCTTTAAAAGTTAACCCTGAACGGGTTTAGCAGCAAAAATCAGGAAACAAACAGTTAACGGAACTATTTACATTAATAAAGCGTTCTTGCTTACTCAGTCTTGTAGTGTAGGGGGTGGTCTTCTTCCAGGCCTCACCCGGCCAACGGGTCGCCTTGGTGTAGCAAGGGCCGGTCCTGGCTCCAGCAGCGTCAGGATCCCTCGCCGGGATGCCCTCCTTGCTTGGGGGCGAGCGCGACCCAGAGGCACGCGGTGGACCTGGACCTCCTGAGGTTCCGCGGGGACGGGTTCCGGCACCTTCCCGGCAGAAGGCTCGTCCTCCGGCGTTCCGGCAGCAGCCTGGAGGGCGACGCACCGCTGGACGCCCCGAGCTATCCAGCCAGCTCAGCCAGCTTCCCTCCTCCACCGGGTGTAGGTCACCGCATCGCCAGGCTCCAGATCGGGATCGTACCTTCCCCCGCAGGGCTCCACTTCTTCCCGATCCACACGGACCTGCAGTGGCTCCCCGATCTCCTGTATAACTCCCCTTCCTTTCCGGGAGTTGAAGGATACCACTGCACCCCAGTGTGACAGTGGAACCTCCTCAACACTCCTCAGATCGACCTGGGCTGCCGGTTGGGACCTGTTCCGCCACGATGTCATCAGGCGTTGCAGGTGCTCCGCCTCCGGCAGGATCCTCAGGCCCTGTGCCTGCAGCTCACACTCCGCCGCGGCCGGGATGAAGGAAGCGGGAGACACCGGAGACAGGCGGACCTCCGTGGGTTGGCCCAGCCGAGCGATTACACGGGCATCGGCTTCCAGGCGGTAGGCTACCTGCCGGGCCTCGGCTGCAGCCACACACTCCTCGGACATCGGCCATGGGGGCTGGCCTATCGGTAGCTCCGCAAGGGTCAGTTCCCGCAACGATGGCGCGTCCGGGGCTGTGTCGGGTTCTGCAACCTCGTGCTGAGTTGGGGCATTCACACGCGGTGCTTCCGGCGTTGCCATTTTCGCTTTCTCTCTGGTGTCCTCTTCCCGCGGTCTCTTTCATGGGCGGCCCCGTCTCCATGGTCTCCATCCTCCAAACAAGATCAGGAGGCGGACCTCGGCTGTTGACGGACACGTCCTCAGGACACAGAAATATTTAGACTGGGCGGCCATTGTCTTTCGCGCTCTTCAGCTTGCCTACGCCCACTCCACGCCCTTCTTCTTCTCCTGCGCTCTCCTCAGCGCTGTAATGGCGGCGGATTTTGGCGGTAAATGGCGCGGCACAGTCTTTGCAATAAATCACAGTCCGAGTATAATAAATTACAGTTCCAAGGCACACATGACCCGATTCCTCAGGCTTAAGTAGATCCTGTTCGTGACGCCAAGTTGTAGCGCCCCCACCGCCGCAGGGCCGGAGGCGTACCCGGTACCGGGCCTCTGAGTCTCTGCTCTGGGGTTGTCACGGTGGCTAGGCCCCGGTCCGTGACCCTGCCGAGGGGCGCGCAGTAAATAATAGATGTGGTGGATGATGGTGGTGGTAATGCTGTAAAGGTGCAGTGCAGTGAATAACGAGGACACCAAGTTGCAGTCTCTTTACCTCTTTACTGAAGATCTCTGGGTCCTCAGTCCGGAATCCGGATAACCAGGCTGCGCAAGTCCGGCCGGTCCAATGGCACCTGTTATGACCCCAATGGCGAGGGTCTCAGAGGAACGTGGAAGTCTGCAGAATACAAAAATCCAGCTCATAGGGCAGTGGTAACTGGGTTGACCATATATCTACTCCTAACGCCAACACTAGAAGTAGCCGGGAATCATTCCTACGTTGATTCTAGATGACACGCGCCAGCCGGAGAATCTAGCTACCCCTAGTAGAGGAAAACAATGACCTTTCTTGCCTCCAGAGAAGGGGACCCCAAAGCTGGATAGAAGCCCCCCACAAATAATGACGGTGAGGTAAGAGGAAATGACAAACACAGAAATGAACCAGGTTTAGCACAGAGAGGCCCGCTTACTGATAGCAGAATAAAGAAAGGTAACTTATATGGTCAACAAAAACCCTATCAAAATCCACACTGGAAATTCAAGAACCCCCGAACCGTCTAACGGTCCGGGGGGAGAACACCAGCCCCCTAGAGCTTCCAGCAAAGGTCAGGATATAGATTTGGAACAAGCTGGACAAAAATACAAAACCAAAACAAATAGCAAAAAGCAAAAGGCAGACTTAGCTGATATAACTGGAACCAGGATCAGTAGACAAGAGCACAGCAGACTAGCTCTGATAACTACGTTGCCAGGCATTGAACTGAAGGTCCAGGGAGCTTATATAGCAACACCCCTAACTAACGACCCAGGTGCGGATAAAAGGAATGACAGAAAAACCAGAGTCAAAAAACTAGTAACCACTAGAGGGAGCAAAAAGCAAATTCACAACAGTACCCCCCCCTTAGTGAGGGGTCACCGAACCCTCACCACGACCACCAGGGCGATCAGGATGAGCGGCATGAAAGGCACGAACTAAATCGGCCGCATGAACATCAGAGGCGACCACCCAGGAATTATCCTCCTGACCATAGCCCTTCCACTTGACCAGGTACTGAAGCCTCCGCCTGGAGAGGCGAGAATCCAAGATCTTCTCCACCACGTACTCCAACTCGCCCTCAACCAACACCGGAGCAGGAGGCTCAGCAGAAGGAACTACAGGCACAATGTACCGCCGCAACAAGGACCTATGAAATACATTGTGAATAGCAAACGACACAGGAAGATCCAGACGAAAAGATACAGGATTAAGGATTTCCAATATCTTGTAAGGCCCAATAAAACGAGGTTTAAATTTGGGAGAGGAGACCTTCATAGGAACAAAGCGGGAAGAAAGCCACACCAAATCCCCAACGCGTAGTCGGGGACCCACACCGCGGCGGCGGTTGGCAAAGCGCTGAGCCTTCTCCTGTGACAACTTCAAGTTGTCCACCACATGATTCCAGATCTGCTGCAACCTATCCACCACAGAATCCACCCCAGGACAGTCAGAAGGCTCCACATGACCCGAAGAAAAGCGAGGATGGAAACCAGAGTTGCAGAAAAAAGGCGAAACCAAGGTGGCGGAACTAGCCCGATTATTAAGGGCAAACTCAGCCAACGGCAAGAATGTCACCCAATCGTCCTGATCAGCAGAGACAAAACACCTCAAATAAGCCTCCAAAGTCTGATTGGTTCGCTCCGTCTGTCCATTAGTCTGAGGATGGAAAGCAGACGAAAACGACAAATCAATGCCCATCCTACTACAAAAGGATCGCCAGAACCTGGAAACGAACTGGGATCCTCTGTCTGACACAATATTCTCAGGGATGCCGTGCAAACGAACCACGTTCTGGAAAAACACAGGAACCAGATCGGAAGAGGAAGGCAGCTTAGGCAAAGGAACCAAATGGACCATCTTGGAGAAGCGATCACATATCACCCAGATAACGGACATGCCCTGAGATAGCGGAAGATCAGAAATGAAATCCATGGAGATATGTGTCCAAGGTCTCTTCGGGACAGGCAAGGGCAAGAGCAAACCGCTGGCACGAGAACAGCAAGGCTTAGCTCGAGCACAAGTCCCACAGGACTGCACAAATGACCGCACATCCCTTGACAAGGAAGGCCACCAAAAGGACCTGGCCACCAGATCTCTGGTGCCAAAAATTCCCGGGTGACCTGCCAACACCGAGGAATGAACCTCGGAAATGACTCTGCTGGTCCACTTATCCGGGACAAACAGTCTGTCAGGTGGACAAGACTCAGGCCTATCAGCCTGAAATCTCTGCAACACACGTCGCAGATCCGGAGAAATAGCTGACAAGATAACTCCATCTTTAAGAATACCAACAGGATCAGCGACTCCAGGAGCATCAGGCACAAAGCTCCTAGAAAGAGCATCGGCCTTCACATTCTTTGAACCTGGTAAATACGAGACAACAAAATCAAAGCGGGAGAAAAACAATGACCAGCGGGCCTGTCTCGGATTAAGGCGTTTAGCAGACTCGAGATACATCAGATTTTTGTGATCAGTCAAGACCACCACACGATGCTTAGCACCCTCGAGCCAATGACGCCACTCCTCAAATGCCCATTTCATGGCCAACAACTCCCGATTGCCCACATCATAATTTCGCTCGGCAGGCGAAAATTTCCTAGAGAAAAAGGCACAAGGCTTCATAACAGAGCAACCAGGGCCTCTCTGCGACAAAACGGCCCCTGCCCCAATCTCCGAAGCATCCACCTCAACCTGAAAGGGAAGTGAGACGTCAGGCTGGCACAAAACAGGCGCCGAAGTAAACCGGCGTTTCAACTCCTGGAAAGCCTCCACGGCAGCAGGAGCCCAGTTAGCTACATCGGAGCCCTTCTTGGTCATATCCGTCAAAGGTTTCACAATGCTAGAAAAATTAGCGATAAAACGACGGTAGAAGTTAGCGAAGCCCAAGAACTTCTGAAGACTCTTAACTGACGAGGGCTGAGTCCAATCAAGAATAGCTCGGACCTTGACTGGGTCCATCTCCACAGCAGAAGGGGAAAAAATGAACCCCAAAAAGGGAACCTTCTGTACACCAAAGAGACACTTTGAGCCCTTGACAAACAAAGAATTTTCACGCAAAATTTTAAAGACCAACCTGACCTGCTCCACATGCGAATCCCAATTATCAGAAAAAACCAAAATATCATCCAGATAAACAATCAAAAATTTATCCAGATACTTCCGGAAAATGTCATGCATAAAGGACTGAAAAACTGAAGGCGCATTGGAGAGCCCAAAAGGCATCACCAAGTACTCAAAATGACCTTCGGGCGTATTGAATGCGGTTTTCCATTCATCACCTTGCTTAATGCGCACAAGGTTGTACGCACCACGAAGGTCTATCTTGGTGAACCACTTGGCACCCTTAATCCGGGCAAACAAGTCAGACAACAGCGGTAAAGGATACTGAAATTTGACAGTGATCTTATTTAAAAGCCGATAATCAATACAAGGTCTCAAAGATCCGTCCTTTTTTGCCACAAAAAAGAATCCCGCACCAAGAGGGGAAGAAGACGGACGAATATGTCCTTTTTCCAGAGACTCCTTGATATATGAACGCATAGCGGTATGTTCAGGTACCGACAGATTAAACAGTCTTCCCTTAGGAAATTTACTGCCTGGGATCAAATTTATAGCACAGTCACAGTCCCTATGAGGAGGCAGTGCACTGGACTCAGACTCACTGAAGACATCCTGATAATCAGACAAATACTCCGGAACTTCCGAAGGCGTAGAAGAAGCAATAGACACAGGCAGGGAATCCTCATGAATACCACGACAGCCCCAACTTGAGACTGACATAGCCTTCCAGTCCAGGACTGGATTATGGGTCTGTAACCATGGCAGCCCTAAAACGACCAAATCATGCATTTTATGTAAAACCAGGAAACGTATCACCTCGCGGTGTTCAGGAGTCATGCACATGGTAACCTGAGTCCAATACTGCGGTTTATTTGCTGCCAATGGTGTAGCATCAATACCCCTAAGAGGAATAGGATTTTCTAATGGTTCAAGAGTAAATCCACAGCGCTTAGCAAATGAGAGATCCATGAGACTCAGGGCAGCACCTGAATCTACAAACGCCATGACAGGATAAGATGACAGTGAGCAAATCAAAGTTACAGACAGAATAAATTTAGGTTGCAAATTACCAACGGTGACAGGACTAACAACCTTAGCTATACGTTTAGAGCATGCTGAGATAACATGTGTAGAATCACCACAGTAGTAGCACAAGCCATTCCGGCGTCTATGAATTTTCCGCTCATTTCTAGTCAGGATTCTATCACATTGCATTAAATCAGGTGTCTGTTCAGACAACACCATGAGGGAATTTGCGGTTTTTCTATCACATTGCACCGAATTAGGTGTCTGTTCAGACAACACCATGAGGGAATTTGCGGTTTTGCGCTCCCGCAACCGCCGGTCAATTTGAATAGCCAGTGCCATAGTATCATTCAGACCTGTGGGAATGGGAAAACCCACCATAACATTCTTAATGGCTTCAGAAAGGCCATTTCTAAAATTAGCGGCCAGTGCACACTCGTTCCAATGTGTCAGCACGGACCATTTCCGAAATTTTTGGCAATACACTTCAGCCTCGTCCTGCCCCTGAGACATAGACAGCAAGGCCTTTTCTGCCTGAATCTCAAGATTGGGTTCCTCATAAAGTAAACCGAGCGCCAGAAAAAACGCATCAAGATCAGCCAATGCCGGATCTCCTGGCGCCAGCGAAAAAGCCCAATCCTGAGGGTCGCCCCGTAAGAACGAAATAACAATTTTTACTTGCTGAGCAGAATCTCCTGATGAACAGGGTCTCAGGGACAAAAACAATTTACAATTATTCACGAAATTCCTAAACTTAAACCTGTCTCCGGAAAACAGTTCAGGAATCGGTATTTTAGGTTCTGACCTAGGATTTCTGATAACATAGTCTTGTATGCCCTGCACACGAGTAGCCAGCTGGTCCACACTTGTAATCAAGGTCTGGACATTCATGTCTGCAGCAAGCATAGCCACTCTGAGGTAAAGGGGAAGGAGAAAAAAAAAACCTCAGAATCTTCTTTCTTATAATCCCTCTTCTGCAATGCATTAAACATTTAATACTGGCCTGGCAAACTGTTATGACCCCAATGGCGAGGGTCTCAGAGGAACGTGGAAGTCTGCAGAATACAAAAATCCAGCTCATAGGGCAGTGGTAACTGGGTTGACCATATATCTACTCCTAACGCCAACACTAGAAGTAGCCGGGAATCATTCCTACGTTGATTCTAGATGACACGCGCCAGCCGGAGAATCTAGCTACCCCTAGTAGAGGAAAACAAAGACCTTTCTTGCCTCCAGAGAAGGGGACCCCAAAGCTGGATAGAAGCCCCCCACAAATAATGACGGTGAGGTAAGAGGAAATGACAAACACAGAAATGAACCAGGTTTAGCACAGAGAGGCCCGCTTACTGATAGCAGAATAAAGAAAGGTAACTTATATGGTCAACAAAAACCCTATCAAAATCCACACTGGAAATTCAAGAACCCCCGAACCGTCTAACGGTCCGGGGGGAGAACACCAGCCCCCTAGAGCTTCCAGCAAAGGTCAGGATATAGATTTGGAACAAGCTGGACAAAAATACAAAACCAAAACAAATAGCAAAAAGCAAAAGGCAGACTTAGCTGATATAACTGGAACCAGGATCAGTAGACAAGAGCACAGCAGACTAGCTCTGATAACTACGTTGCCAGGCATTGAACTGAAGGTCCAGGGAGCTTATATAGCAACACCCCTAACTAACGACCCAGGTGCGGATAAAAGGAATGACAGAAAAACCAGAGTCAAAAAACTAGTAACCACTAGAGGGAGCAAAAAGCAAATTCACAACAGGCACCTCCAGAGTTCTCTTAACAGGTGGAAATCTGTGCCTTCCTGCTAGCGCTAGGTGTTGCGGTCCTTCCCTGCTGTGCTTACGGAAAGTCCCCACAACTGTTGTGTCCATTTCTTAAGTTCCCTCACAACTCGATTAGATGATGTTCTGCTAATCCTCTGTCCCTCCCTGATGTTACGGTTGGGACGGCACCCGTTTGACGGGTAGGCTCGGAGCTCTTCCGGGACCCTAGAGTTGCCCCTCTCCACAAGTTGCCCCCCAAGACTGCATAGGTGATTTAGGTGAGACAGCCCGCCTTAGACTGACTGTCCTGCCGCTTTTTAGAGTATTGCTTGAAGCTGAATATTGTAATACTCCCTCGGCGTTCCGGCCGCCGGTTGTGCGCCTCAGTAGGATGTTGCCTCGGTCTTACAGCACGACCCCTACTGGTATTCTCCTTGTTGCTTTGATCTCGTTTCTCACTCAGCACAATCTATCTCGCTTCTGATCCTTCCTTGGGCACTGCTGCTATGCTGAGCAGGCACGGTCCCGTTACGTTCGCTCAAGTTGCCAGGCCTCTGTCAGGATCCCACCCCTGACAGGGACCCTACTGAATCTTCCCCCACAACACCCTCTGCCACAAGGTGTTGCCTGGTTCTAACCCAGTCAGCTTTCTGTCTAACTTCCTGCCTGACCCCCAGTTTACCCACAATGGTGGGGAGTGGCCTAGTGAATAGAACCCTTAGCTCCCCCTGGTGGCCCGGCTGTGAAATGTATTGGTGTCTGTGATACCTGATCAGATGAACTCCTTCAGTGCCATCAGACGTACCATAGCTCCCCTTAGTGGCAGAGCCACAGTACTGCAACGACCAGGACTCTGGGGCGCTGCAGTTGTCTTCCCGTCATGTTCCTATGAAGGTTCCTTCCCCTAAGTTCAAGCCTCGGTTTATTGGTCCTTATAGGATTTCTGAGATTATCAATCCAGTGTCTTTTCATTTGGCCCTTCCAGCCTCTTTTTCCATCCACAATGTTTTTCATAGATCTTTGTTGCGGAAATATGTGGTACCCGTCGTTCCCTCTATTGATCCTCCTGCCCTGGTGTTGATTGATGGGGAGTTGGAGTATGTGGTTGAGAATATCTTGGATTCTCATTTTTCAAGGCGGAGGCTTCAGTATCTTGTCAAGTGGAAGGGTTATGGCCAGGAGGATAATTCTTGGGTTGTTGCCTCTGATGTTCATGCTGACGATTTGGTTCGTGCCTTCCATTTGGCTCGTCCTGATCGGCCTGGGGGCTCTGGTGAGGGTTCGGTGACCCCTCCTCAAGGGGGGGGTATTGTTGTGAATTTTGTTCTTGGGCTCCCTCCGGTGGTTATAAGTGGTAGCGCTGCTGTCTGTCCTTCACAGCAGTTATCAGGTGTGTCCACTCTGGACTGGGCTATTTAGTCTGGCCTCACCCTTCAGTCAGTGCCAGTTGTCCATTGTATTCTGGAGGATTCACATCCCTTCATGGTTTCTCCTGCTTCCTGGTCTTTTCACCAAGATAAGTTCTGCTTGTTTTGCAGCCCACATGTTGTGGGCCTCATTGTTCAGTGCATTTCTTGTTTTTTCTTGTCCAGCTTAATCTGTGTAAGGATTTATGCAGTCAAGCTGGAATCTCTGGAGAGGCAGATATACCCTCCATATCTTTAGTTAGATGTGGAGTCTTTTGTATTTTCTGTGGTGGATATTTGCTAGTATTTTAATACTGACCGCATAGTTCTCTGTCCTATCTTTCCTATTTAGCTAGATTGGCCTCCTTTGCTAAATCCTGTTTTCAGCCTGTGTATGTTTTTTCCTCTCCTCTCACAGTCAATATTTGTGGGGGGCTGCCTATCCTTTGGGAATTTTCTCTGAGGCGAGATAGTTTTCCCTTTTCTATCTATAGGGTTAATTAGTCATCCGGCTGTGTCGAGGTGTCTAGGATCAGTAGGTACATCCCACGGCTACTTCTAGTTGCGGTGTTAAGTTCAGGGTCCGCGGTCAGTATAGATACCACCTTCTCCAGAGTACGTCCAATGCTACTCCTGGGCCACCAGATCATAACACACGCCATCCAGCGTCCACTGGTGTACAGGAAGCAAGAGGAGACGGTGGCCATGGTGTACATGGAGCTGGGATTATTTTCACAATGAATAGGGGACATATGTGAGGCTGGCTATGGGGGACATACAGTGCCTTGCGAAAGTATTCGGCCCCCTGGCCTGGAACTTTTCAACCTTTTCCCACATATCATGCTTCAAACATAAAGATACCAAATGTAAATTTTTGGTGAAGAATCAACAAGTGGAACACAATTGTGTAGTTGAACGAAATTTATTGGTTGTTTAAATTTTTGTGGAAATTCAAAAACTGAAAAGTGAGGCGTGCAATATTATTTGGCCCCTTTACTTTCAGTGCAGCAAACTCACTCCACAAGTTCATTATGGATCTCTGAATGATCCAATGTTGTCCTAAATGCCTAATGATGTTAAATATAATCCACCTGTGTGTATTCAAGTCTCCGTATAAATGCACCTGCTCTGTGATCGTCTCAGGGATCTGTTTGAAGCACAGAGAGCATCATGAAGACCAAGGAACACAACAGGCAGGTCCGTGATACTGTTGTAGAGAAGTTTAAAGCCGGATTTGGATACAAAATGATTTCTAAAACTTTAAACATCCCGAGGAGCACTGTGCAAGCGATCATATTGAAATGGAAGGAGTATCACACCACTGCAAATCTACCAAGACCCGGCCGTCCCTCTCAACTTTTATCTCAAACAAGGAGAAGATTGATCAGAGATGCAGCCAAGAGGCCCGTGATCACTCTGGATGAACTGCAGATATCTACAGCTGAGGTGGGACAGTCTGTCCATAGGACAACAATCAGTCGTACACTGCACAAATCTGGCCTTTATGGAAGAGTGGCAAGAAGAAAGCCATTTCTCAAAGATATCCATAAAGAGTGTTGTTTAATGTTTGCAACAAGCCACCTAGGAGACACACCAAACATGTGGAAGAAGGTGCTCTGGTCAGATGAAGCCAAAATCAAACTTTTTGGCAACAATGCCAAACGATATGTTTGCCGTAAAGGCAACACAGCTCATCATCCTGAACACACCATCCCCACTTTCAAACATGGTGGTGGCAGCATCATGGTTTGGGCCAGCTTTTCTTCAGCAGGGACAGGGAAGATGGTTAAAATTGATGGGAAGTTGGATGGAGCCAAATACAGGTCCATTCTTGAAGAAAACCTGTTGGAGTCTGCAAAAGACCTGAGACTAGGACGGAGATTTATCTTCCAACAAGACAATGATCCCAAACATAAAGCAAAATCTACAATGCAATGGTTCACAAATAAACGTATCCAGGTGTTAGAATGGCCAAGTCAGAGTTCAGGCCTCAATTTAATCGAGAATCTGTGGAAAGAGCTGAAAACTGCTGTTCACAAACAATTTCCATCAAACCTCACTGAGCTTGAGCTGTTTGCCAAGGAAGAGTGGGCAAGAATTTCAGTCTCTCGCTGTACAAAACTGATAGAGACATACCCCAAGCAACTTGCATCTGTAATCGCAGCAAAAGGTGGCTCAACAAAATATTAAGTTAAAGGGGCCAAATAATATTGTGCGCCCCACTTTTCAGTTCTTGAATTTCCACAAAAATTTTAAATAACCAATAACTTCACAATTGTGTTCCACTTGTTGTTGATTCTACACCAAAAATTTACCTTTGGTATCTTTATGTTTAAAGCATGATATGCAGGAAAGGGTTGAAGAGTTCCAGGGGGCCTAATACTTTTGCAAGGCACTGTATGTGGGGCTGGCTATGGGGGACATATGTGGGGCTGGCGATGGGAGACATATGTGAGGCTAGGCATGGGAGACATTTGTGAGGCTGGCTATGGGAGACATTTGTGAAGCTGGCTATGGAGGACATATATGAGGCTGGCTTTGGGGGAACATAAGATGGGCTGGCTGTGGGGAACATATGATGGGCTGGCTGCCGAGAACATAAGAGGGGATCGCTGTGGGGTAACATAAGACAAGCTGGCTGTGGGAACTGTCACAAGAGGGGCTGTGGGGGACATCATATTATATCAGAGACCGTGGTGAACGCTATACTGGGAACTGTGGGAGACATTGTACTGGGAGCTGTGGGGAACGTTATGCCTGGGCTGCAGGGACATCATAATGTATAGAATATGTGGGGGGAATCATACTGTACAGCGGGCTGTGGGGGACATCATACTGTATATTGGGGTTGTAGTGGACATCACAGTGTATATTGGGGGTATGTTGTGGATATCACACTGTATGAACGGCTGTGGTCACCATTATACCATGCAGGAGAACAGTGTGGGAGAGGGCTATAGTTTTGAAATGACAATATGGTGGGCAGTATGAGGGCATAATGTGAAAAGAGGCAAAGAATGGAAATAGAAAGGGGCAGCATGAAATGGGGGCACAATATGGAAAGAGTTTATCCTGGCGGGGGTCAATGTGGAGATATAGAATGTAAGGGAAAACTAGAGAGGGGACAGCCATGGTATAGGCTGTGGTTCATAAGGGCGGATGGTGTGGCGGTTATAGCTGAAAATGATTGACAGTGTGGCAGGTGTAGCTCATTAAGGCGGACAATGGGGTGGTCATATATCTTAGGACACTTATTTAGGGCACAGAATGGACAGATATTTTTACGTGGAGGGCATTTTAATAACACTGTTATTTTTAAATGGCACCGTGTCGGGATGTGATGCAAAAGACTGGAAAACAGGGAGGCCTACAGAGATGAGCTGTGGATATGAAAAGTCATCATGGTGTCTGGACAAGAAGGAGATCAAAAGAAAAAAAAGACTCAATCGGTGGTCGCCCAAAGGGTACCTGGATGTAAATGTTTTCTTGCTGTTACTGACTACGTCTCATCAGTACTGTGGTTCCTGTATGGTCCGCAGGCTGCTAATGACTGATAAAAACAACTCCCAGCATCTCCTTACCATTGTGAAGGACATACTGGGAGTTTTAGGTTTATGAGGTACAAATGTATATGGGCCTGACTTAGAAGGATTCAGCTAGTCAGGTATTAATCACTTGATGTCATAGACCTAATGGAAAAGAGAAGAATTAGCTGGGTAGAAAAGCAAAATGTGCAATTGTAAGTACACAGTGGTATTTAATACGATGACTGCAATGTATTGAGAGAATACAAATTTTGAAGGGAGAAGGACGAGAAGGAAGAGGATGAGTGCTTCTTTAAAAATAATCATACTTCTCTGCATCCCTTTCCAATAGGGCATCTGCCAAATGATGGACACTTTCATTGAAACCAACCAGCCCCACTCCGTTGAGCCTCACCCCTACAGTACATAACATAACGTTTTTTCTTTAAACTTTTGCTGGTATTTTGTCCCATTCCTTTACTTAGGTGCTGAGTGTTCATTGGGGTAGGGCACCGTCAGCTTAATCTGCCTGGGGCACCAAAATACCTAGTCCTGGCCCTAGCTTGACTGCTCATTGTGCATGTTTATAGGAAGATCTCCACAGTTATCACATGCTGTTTTTGTCAGCTCAACTGTCAACCCCAGCCTCGATATGCATCAGAGTAATGACGTCAGCACACTTCTAACCTCATCACACGACTGCCGGGGCTGCAGAGGAGCAGAGATAGCGTGGAAACTTGTCTAGAGGCCGCCCAGGCTTTACCACCAACACTTGGTGAAGTCTAACACCCCCATCCCTACCACGTCTTAGAAGACACTGTCGCGTATATACCAGGGCTCTTCCTCTCCCTCCCTCTCCATTACCGCAACAGGCAGTCTGGACTGAGGGAAGGAGATGATATGGCAGCAGCAGAGCCAGTGACAGGGAGCTGCAGGACAATCCATAGTCCTGCTCTATACCGTGTCCTCAATTTCTTATTGACCAGTGACATCCTCACTGGTCATGGCTGCTGTCCTGGGACCTGAAGGTCTCGGCTGGTTATGGAGACAGCATAGGTAAGTATCTCTAACAATGTGTAAATGTATGTAGTATATAGTCAGGGCTACAACCAGGAATTTCGGGACCCCATACTGGCAAAATTTTCAGGCTCCCTTGAGACTCCACCAAGGCTCCACCCCAGCTCCATCTCCACCCCCCACAAACCTTCCACAGTCCCACCACTCACTTTTTGGAAAATGCCACTTCGGCACAACGTCATTACAAATCACACATTAACAGTTCCCATCGAACACCAGATCACATATATAGCAGCAGCTTTTGTTTTGTCCAAAATATTTTTTAAGCCGCCACCATGACAAGGTAGACTCTTTTGGATGGGCCGTACTCCAATCTAACCTATTAAACATTTCTTAAATATCCAATACTCTTTTTACGTATGTTTTTATTTATTTTTCTTTAAGGGAATGAGTTGAATATTTTTTTTTTAAATGACCAATGCTCCTTTTGCATCAATTACTGCATCAGTGTGGCGTAGCATGGAGGCGATCAGCCTGTGGCCCTGCTGAGATGTTATGGAAGCCCATGTTGCTTTGATAGCAGCCTTCAGCTTGTCGGCATTGTTGAGTTTGGTGTCTCTCATCTTTCTCTTGCCAATATCCCATAGATTTTCTATGGGGTAAAGGTCAGGCGAGTTTCTTGGCCAATCAAGGACAGTGATACTGTTGTTTTTAAACCAGGTATTGGTACTTTTGGCAGAGTGGACAGGTGCCAAGCCCTGCTGGAGAATGAAATTTCCATCTCCAAAAAGCTTGTCGGCAGAGGGAAGCATGAAGTGCTCTGAAATTTCCTGGTAGATGGCTGTGCTGACTTTGGTCTTGATAAAACACAGTGGACCTACACCAGCAGATGACATGGCTCCCCAAACCATCACTGATTGTGGAAACTTCACACTAGACCTCCAGCAGCTTGGATTGTGGCCTCTCCACTCTTCCTCCAGACTCTGGGACCTTGATTTCCAAATGAAATGCAAAATTTACTTTCATCTGAAAACAACACCTTGGACCACTGAGCAACAGTCCAGTTCTTTTTCTCCTTGGCCCAGGTAAGACGCTTCTGGCATTGTCTATTATTCATGAGTGGCCTGACACAAGGAATGCGAGCCCATGTCCTGGATACATCTGTGTGTGGTGGCTCTTGAAGCAATGACTTCAGCAGCAGTCCACTCCTTGTGGATCTCTCCCAAATTTTTGAATTGCCTTTTCTTAACAATCCTTTCAAGGCTGCAGTTATTCCGGTTGCTTGTGCACCTTTTTCTACCACACTTTTTCCTTCGACTCAACTTTCCATTAATATGCTTGGATACCGCACTCTGAACAGCCAGCTTCTTTAGCAATGACCTTTTGTGGCTTACCCTTCTTGTGGAGTGTGTCAATCACTGCCTTCTGGACATCTGTCAAGTCAGCAGTCTTCCCCATGATTGTGAGCCTACTGAAACAGACTAAGGGACCCTTTTATATGCTTAGGAAACCTTTGCAGGTGTTTTTTGTTAATTATTCTAATTTATTGAGATAATGACTTTTGGGTTTTCATTGGCTGTAAGCCATAATCATCAACATTAACAGAAATAAACACTTGAAATAGATCACTCTGTTTGTAATGACTCTATATACGAGTTTCACTTTTTGTATTGAAGAACTCAAGTAACTTAACTTTTTGATGACATTCTAATTTTGTGAGAAGCACCTGTATATATGTATAGAATTTATTTATTTTCTATAACGAGCTGAGAGTTGTAGAAAGAAGAGAAGTGAACTGAGGGTCCCTTTCTTACTAATAGTAGCATAGGTACCAGTGGGGCAGTCGCCACAGGCCCCGCGCTCTGAGGGGGCCCACCTGGAGCTACGCTACTGTAACTATTGGCGTGCACAGCACCACCCGGCTGCTATAGGGCCCCTGAGCAGGCGGGGGCTTGTTGCCAACAGTGGGCGCCCCTCACCCTTCATCGCAAATTCTACTGTATTGGCTAGATGCCGATACAGTTGACCACGTTAATCATCATCCCCATCTCAGTGTCTGACATCCCTGATGCAGACACTGACAGGATTTTTGATGATGTCACTACTCAGCACCTGTCATCTGGAGATGTTTGGGTGGTCAGTGCAGCAGAGGAACAAGGAGGAAGAGAGGTGAGTATTTTTTGTTTTTTTTGTGGAGAGCATTATACTATACAGTCTGCCTATGGAGAGTGCATTATACTATAGAGTCTGCCTATTGTGAGATATGGGAAAATGATATCTAAGTGATATCATGTTGATATCTGATGGAATTCCCTATCAGATACAGTTTGGCCCAAAATACTTGCTCCCAAACTCAGCCTCCACCTTCCCCCAGGCCAAAAGGGAAGTAAAATACACATCAAACAATGGGACCTCATTATCCAAGGGGGGCACTTACTTTGACAGGACAGACCAATGGCTTTTTTAATTAGCTCAAGCAAAAACGCCTTTGAAACTCTCCCCAAGGGGGGGCAAAAGGCATAGACCCTGTGTCCCGCTGCACCAAGTCCAGCAATTATCACAGAGGTGTGAGCTCTTGTGCAGTTACCAGCCAACTGGCTTCTTTTGTTGGACTCAGGCTGACACGCAGAAATATTGGCACCACAGACTCCAGGCTCAACAGCACAAGGCTCTGAGATACTGAATCTAGAAAATGACCTAAAATAAAGGAATGCAATATCTCTGAACTTAGCTGAGCACATAATTGGAATCTGCATTCCTTTCCCCACAAGCCCATATCATGCAGCCACCTCTAGAACTCTGCGAAACTAAATACAGTAGCAGTATTTGGTCTCCCTACACAGAAAATACTAAGGAAATACACTGTGCAATACTAAGGAAATCCTGAATACGTGACATGTTGGTGGCTCTTGAGAACCGGAATTGGGGAGCACTGGTCCAGAGGCTGGAGGCGCTACTAGGAGACAGGCCAGTACACCAGGAGACGTGGAGGGGCGTAGGAGGGCAACAACCCAGCAGCAGAACTGCTACCTCTGCCTTTGTGCAAGGAGGAACAGGAGGAGCACTGCCAGAGACCTGTAAAACGACCTCCAGCAGGCCACAAATGTTCATGTGTCTGCACAAACGGTTAGAAACCGACTCCATGAGGATGGTCTGAGTGACCAACGTCCACAGATGGGGGTTGTGCTCACAGCCCAATACCATGCAGGAAGCTTGGCATTTGCCACAGAACACCAGGATTGGCAAATTTGCCACTGGCACCCTGTGCGCTTCACAGATGAAAGCAGGTTCACAATGAGCACATGTGACAGACGTGATAGAGTCTGGAGATGCCGTGGAAAGCGATCCTTCAGCATGACTGGTTTGGCAGTGGGTCAGTAATGGTGTGGGGTGGCATTTCATTGGAGGGCCACACAGCCCTCCATGTGCTCGCTAGAGGTAGCATGACTGCCATTAGGTACCGAGATGAGATCCTCAGACCCCTTGTGAGACCATATGGCTGGAGTGTGTCAGCAGTTCCTGCAAGATGAAGGCAATGAAGCTATGGACCAGTCCTCCCTTTCCCCAGACCTGAATCCGATTGAGCATATCTGGGACATCATGTCTCACTCCATCCACCAATGTCTCGTTGCACCACAGACTGTCCAGGAGTTGGCGGATGCTTTAGTCCAGGTCTGGGAGGAGATCCCTCAGGAGACCATCCGCTGCCTCATCAGGAGCATGCCCAGGTGTTGTACAGTAGGGAGGTCATACAGACACGTGGAGGCCACACACAATACTTGATCATCTTTTCCTTGTCTTGAGGCATTTCCACTGTAGTTGGATCAGCCTGAAATTTGATTTTCCACTTTGATTTTGAGTATCATTCCAAATCCAGACCTCCATGGGATATTCATTTGTATTTACATTGATAGTTGTTATGTTTTATTGTTCTGAACACATTCCACTATGCAATGAATAAAAACTTGCAACTGGAATATTTCATTCAGAGATATCTAGGATGTGGCATTTTAGTGTTCTTTTTATATATATATACAGTATATATATATGTATACACTCACCGGCCACTTTATTAGGTACACCATGCTAGTAACGGGTTGGACCCCCTTTTGCCTTCAGAACTGCCTCAATTCTTCGTGGCATAGATTCAACAAGGTGCTGGAAGCATTCCTCAGAGATTTTGGTCCATATTGACATGATGGCATCACACAGTTGCCGCAGATTTGTCGGCTGCACATCCCAAAGATGCTCCATACAAGGCAGGATGGATCCATGCTTTCATGTTTGTTTACGCCAAATTCTGACCCTACCATCCGAATGTCGCAGCAGAAATCGAGACTCATCAGACCAAGCAACGTTTTTCCAATCTTCTACTGTCCAATTTCGATGAGCTTGTACAAATTGTAGCCTCAGTTTCCTGTTCTTAGCTGAAAGGAGTGGTACCCGGTGTGGTCTTCTGCTGCTGTAGCCCATCTGCCTCAAAGTTCGACGCACTGTGCGTTCAGAGATGCTCTTAGGCCTACCTTGGTTGTAACGGGTGGCGATTTGAGTCACTGTTGCCTTTCTATCAGCTCGAACCAGTCTGCCCATTCTCCTCTGACCTCTGGCATCAACAAGGCATTTCCGCCCACAGAACTGCCGCTCACTGGATTTTTTTTCTTTTTCGGACCATTCTCTGTAAACCCTAGAGATGGTTGTGCGTGAAAATCCCAGTAGATCAGCAGTTTCTGAAATACTCAGACCAGCCCTTCTGGCACCAACAACCATGCCACGTTCAAAGGCACTCAAATCACCTTTCTTCCCCATACTGATGCTCGGTTTGAACTGCAGGAGATTGTCTTGACCATGCCTACATGCCTAAATGCACTGAGATGCCGCCATGTGATTGGCTGATTAGAAATTAAGTGTTAACAAGAAGTTGGACAGGTGTACCTAATAAAGTGGCCGGTGAGTGTATATGTATATGTATATATATATATATATATATATATATATATATATATATATATATATATATATATATATATATATATATATATATATATACACACACATATACACACACACCTGTATCTTTCTCGTGTGGGTTTTGGTGATTAAATACAAAATTAATCTTGGGCAGCTCTTATATCTCGATTTACGAATCCCCACGTCCGCACGCTCAGTTGGTTATTATACTCTACCAGGGGTTGGTTTCTGACCCGATAAAAGCCTGTTGTCAGACAGGGCGTATATATAACGAGGAACTGGTGACAGCATACCGTACTGTGTTAGTGAGGAACTCTGACAGTGACGGTCAGGAGGTTTACATATATATCCCCCCTTATTGGGAGCTCCTCAATCACTCATACCTATAAGGGAGGCCTCTCCGGCGACTATTTGCCCTCTGTGCAGTTCCCTGACTGACCTGGGGTAATTGGTGATGCCAGAGAGCCGATCCCTGCTGGGTCATTCTCTCCCCTCCCCAGAGGTGAGTGAAGTCGACACACCCCTTCCCCTGTATGATCCATCACTATGGAGGGGTGCATTATGCTATAGAGTCCGCCTATGGGGGGTGCATTATACAGTATAGAGTCTGCCTATGGAAAATACATTTTACAATATAGAGTCTGCCTATGGGGGTGCATTATACTATATAGAGATTGCCTATGGGTTACATTATACTATATACAGTCTGCCTATGGGAAGTGCATTATATTAGTCTGCCTATGGGGAGACCATTATACTAAATAGTCTACCTATGGGGAGAGCATTTTTCTATATAGGTCTATGAGGAGTTCATTATACTGTATGGAGGCCTATGGGGAGTGCATTATACTATATAGAGGCTAGGGGGCCATCATACAATGTGGAGATTACAGTGATGGGGCCATCATACAGTGTTGAAGCCATTAGTTTGGGGGCTACTAAGAGGTCAGTATACTATGTGGGTGGTACTATAGAGCGAGGGGCCATTATACTGTGTATAAGAGAGCATCATACTGTGGATAAGGGAGCTGTACAGGGGAGAAACTCAGGACATTATTAAATGTAATTGTTATAGGGGAACTCAGGTTACTGTGACTGTCAAATGGGCACACAGGGCAATATTCCTTTCTAGGTTTCTAGGGGGCAAAATGTGGGCACTGTTTTCTAGGGCACTTGCACACGGCATTATTATATTCTAGAGCAGGGATGGGGAACCTTTTTTATGCCAAGGGCCATTTGGAATTTTACAATAGCGTTTGGGGGCCATATAAAATTATGTATATTTCAATGCATGTCTCTTCACAGTGCACCAAGGAAACGTGATGGGGAATATTTGGCAGCCGTGCAAAATAAAAAAAAATTTAAAAATTGCATATTGTGTGTGCAAAAAAAAAAAAAGTAAATGCAAATACAAAGTAACTTGCAAAAAGAAAAAAATGCAACTGAAAAATTACAAAAAGATACCGTATATAAAAATTAATAGTAAATGCCTGCAAATATGAAAGTGCAAAAGAAATAATTTGCAACTGTGCAAAATAAAATCATAAACTAGCATGCAAAAAGTAAGAAAAATGCTAAGTTGTAAATGCGTAAAGCTGCAACCATAAAATTTTTTTAAAAAGTGTAAAATAAAAAAAGGAAAAAATAGATTAAAGGGAACCTGTCACCCCCCTCCAGCCGTTAGAAACTAAAAGAGCCACCTTGTGCAGCAGTAATGCTGCATTCTGACAAGGTGGCTCTTTTAGTTATTGGTGCAGTCAAAGCAGAAATAAAGCGTTTTATAATTTCGCACAAATACCTGTCCTTAGTCCTGGAGGCAGGTCTTAACCCCCCTGCTGCACACGCCACACTGCCGTCACTCAAGGCTTCTTTGGCGCCGGGCACCCCCCCCTCCGCGCTGTTTTCAAATCAAATCCGGCGAATGCGCTGTTTTGTTCTGCCTGGGGCAGGTGCAGTGAGCGCTGCCCATCTGACCTCAGATGCAGTCTCGCAGACTGCGCCTGTGCGAGGTTGCAAGGTTCGTTCCCGGCGATTGCAAGGATGATCGATCAGCTGAAGATACACACGCTGTAAGGCAGGGGACCTGGGTGAGTGGCTGACACATGCAGTGCGCATGCCCAGGAATGCATAACACACTGCGGGGCTGGGATTCACAAGCTGGGTGGCTGCACAGGCGCAGTCTGCGAGACTGCATCTGAGGTCAGATGGGCAGCGCTCACTGCGCCTGCTGTTATGATCCGGTGACCTTGGAGCCGCATGAAACTTTCTCTGGAGTCGGTGGAACCTGTACTGACCGCAATCCTGAACTAACACCGCAACTAGAAGTAGCCGTGGGGTGTGCCTAACACGAACCTAGACACCTCGACACAGCCGGAGGACTAAATACCCCTATAGAGGGAAATAGGAATGCTACCTTGCCTCAGAGCAGACCCCCAAAGGATAGGCAGCCCCGCACGAATAATGACTGTGAGTAGGAGAAGAATAGACACACTCAAGTAGAAACAGGATTTAGCAAAAGAGGCCACTATAGCTAAATAGGAAAGGATAGGACAGATTACTAGGCGGTCAGTATTAAAACCCTTCCAAAAATATCCACAGCAGATAATACAAAAAGTTCCACAATCTAACTAAAGACATGGAATGTATATCTGCCACTCCAGAGAATCCAACAAGACTGAGAAAATACTGACACAATCGAAGCTGGACAAGAAAACACAAAGAATAGCACTGAATTGTGAAGCACACTGCATGTGTGCCACAGGAAAAAAACCCAGACACTTATCTTTGCTGATTTGGCAGAAAGACAGGAGGAACCAGGCAGAGGTCCATAACCTCCCAAGAACAATTGACAACTGTCAAATACCCCAGTCAGAACTGCTATCAGCAGATACACCTGACCAGGGCTGCAACTCAGCGGCAACTGCATTACCACCTACAACCACCGGAGGGAGCCCAAAAGCAGAATTCACAACAGTACCCCCCCCTTAAGGAGGGGTCACCGAACCCTCACCAGCGCCCCCCGGACGATCAGGATGAGCCAGATGAAAGGCACGGACCAAATCAGCAGCATGGACATCAGAAGCAAAAACCCAAGAATTATCCTCCTGGCCATAACCCTTCCATTTGACAAGGTACTGAAACCTCCGCCTCGAAAAACGAGAATCCAAAATCTTCTCAACCACATACTCCAACTCCCCATCAACCAAAACAGGGGCCGGAGGATCAAGAGGGAACAACGGGCACCACATATTTCCGCAATAAAGATCTATGGAAGACATTATGGATAGCAAAAGAGGCCAGAAGCGCCAATCGAAAAGACACCGGATTAATAATCTCAGAAATCCTATAAGGACCAATAAACCGAGGCTTAAACTTAGGGGAAGAGACCTTCATAGGAACATGACGGGAAGACAACCAAACCAAATCCCCAACCCGAAGCCGGGAACCAACACACCGACGACGGTTAGCAAAACGTTGAGCATCCTCCTGAGACAACACCAAATAGTCCACCACATGAGCCCAAATCTGCTGCAACCTGTCAACCACAGAATCCACACCAGGACAGTGGGAAGGCTCAACCTGCCCAGAAGAAAAACGAGGATGAAAACCAAAATTACAAAAAAAAGGCGAAACCAGTAGTAGTAGTAGCCGAACTAGCCCAATTATTAAGGGCAAACTCGGCCAATGGCAAAAAGGCCACCCAATCATCCTGATCGGCAGACACAAAGCATCTCAAATAAGTCTCCAAAGTCTGATTAGTTTGCTCGGTCTGGCCATTTGTCTGAGGATGAAATGCAGAAGAAAAAGACAAATCAATGCCCAGCCTAGCACAAAAGGCCCGCCAAAACCTAGAAACAAACAGGGAACCTCTGTCGGACACAATATTCTCCGGAATACCATGCAAACGAACCACATGCTGAAAAAACAATGGAACCAACTCTGAAGAGGAAGGCAATTTAGGCAAAGGCACCAAATGAACCATCTTAGAAAACTGGTCACAAACAACCCAGATAACCGACATCCTCTGGGAAACCGGAAGATCAGAAATAAAATCCATAGAAATATGCGTACAGGGCCTCTCAGGGACCGGCAATGGCAAAAGTAACCCACTAGCACGGGAACCACAAGGCTTGGCCCGCGCACAAGTCCCACAGGACTGCACAAAAGAACGCACATCACGTGACAACGAAGGCCACAAAAAGGACCTACCAACCAAATCTCTGGTACCAAAAATACCAGGATGACCAGCCAACACAGAACAGTGAACCTCAGAAATCACTCTACTAGTCCATCTGTCAGGAACAAACAATTTCCCCACAGGACAGCGGTCAGGTCTATTAGCCTGAAATTCCTGAAGAACCCGCCGTAAATCAGGGGAAATGGCAGAAAGGACCACCCCTTCTTTCAGAATGCCAACCGGTTCAAGGACCTCAGGAGAATCAGGCAAAAAACTCCTAGAAAGGGCATCAGCCTTAATATTCTTAGAACCCGGAAGATACGAAACCACGAAATCAAAACGGGAAAAAAAACAAGGACCATCGAGCCTGTCTAGGACTCAGCCGTTTGGCAGACTCGAGGTAAATCAAATTCATATGATCGGTCAGGACCACAATACGGTGCTTAGCTCCCTCAAGCCAATGTCGCCACTCCTCAAACGCCCACTTCATAGGCAACAACTCCCGATTGCCGACATCATAATTGCGTTCAGCAGGCGAAAACTTGCGGGAGAAGAAGGCACACGGTTTCATCAAAGAACCAACAGAATCCCTCTGAGACAAAACGGCCCCAATCTCAGAAGCGTCAACCTCAACCTGAAACGGAAGAGAAACATCTGGTTGGCGCAACACCGGAGCAGAAGTAAATCGGCGTTTAAGCTCCTGAAAGGCAGAGACAGCCGCAGAGGACCAATTCGCCACATCAGCGCCTTTTTTCGTCAAATCAGTCAAGGGTTTAACCACGCTGGAGAAGTTAGCAATGAAACGGCGATAAAAATTTGCAAAACCCAAAAATTTCTGAAGGCTCTTCACGGATGTAGGTTGAATCCAATCATGAATGGCCTGAACCTTAACAGGATCCATCTCCATAGATGAGGGAGAAAAAATAAAGCCCAAAAAAGAAACCTTCTGCACCCCAAAGAGACACTTAGACCCCTTCACAAACAAAGCATTGTCACGAAGGATCTGAAATACCATCCTGACCTGTTCCACATGAGACTTCCAATCATCGGAAAAAATCAAAATATCGTCCAAATATACAATCAAGAATTTATCAATAAAAGTCCGGAAGACATCATGCATGAAGGATTGAAAAACAGATGGAGCGTTAGTGAGCCCGAATGGCATCACAAGGTATTCAAAATGGCCTTTGGGCGTATTAAACGCAGTTTTCCATTCATCACCCTGCTTAATACGAACAAGATTATATGCCCCCCGAAGGTCAATCTTCGTAAACCAACTAGCCCCCTTAATCCTAGCAAACAAATTGGAAAGCAAAGGTAAAGGGTATTGAAACTTGACCGTGATCTTATTCAAGAGGCGACAATCAATACAAGGTCTCAAGGAGCCATCCTTCTTAGCAACAAAGAAAAAACCCGCTCCCAACGGTGAAGAAGATGGCCGAATATGCCCTTTCTCCAAAGACTCCTCAACATAACTCCGCATGGCGGTATGTTCAGGCACAGACAAGTTGAAAAGTCGGCCCTTAGGAAACTTACTGCCTGGAATCAAGTCTATCGCACAATCACAGTACCTGTGCGGTGGAAGGGAACTGAACTTGGGCTCATCAAATACATCCTGAAAATCAGACAAAAACTCTGGAATTTCAGAAGAGGAAGAAGAGGAGATTGACATCAAAGGAACATCATTATGAACCCCCTGACAACCCCAACTAGTCACAGACATAGATTTCCAATCCAACACAGGATTATGTACCTGCAACCACGGAAAACCCAGCACGATAACATCATGCAAATTATGCAACACCAGAAATTGACAATCTTCCTGATGGGCTGGTGCCATGTGCATGGTCACCTGTGTCCAAAACTGGGGCTTATTTTTAGCCAAAGGTGTAGCATCAATCCCCCTTAAAGGGATAGGGTTCTGCAAAGGCTGCAAGGGAAAACCACAACGCCTGGCAAACTCAAAATCCATTAAGTTCAAGGCGGCGCCTGAATCCACAAACACCATGACAGAAAATGAGCAGATCAAGGACACCGATAACAGAAATTTAGGTTGTACAGTACTGATAGTAAATGAACTAGCGATCCTTTTTGTCCGCTTAGGGCAGACTGAAATGACATGAGAAGCGTCGCCACAATAATAACACAACCTATTCTGACGTCTGAATCCTTGTTGTTTCGTTCTAGACAAAATCCTATCACACTGCATTGGCTCACGACCTTGCTCTAATGACGACGCCACAGCACGCACAGTTTGACGCTCCCGCAAGCGCCGATCAATCTGATTGGCCAGAGACATAGAATCACTCAGACCGGAAGGCGTGGGAAACCCCACCATAACATCTTTAACGGATTCAGAAAGACCCTTTCTGAAAATTGCCGCCAAAGCATCATCATTCCATTTAGTCAACACAGACCACTTTCTAAATTTCTGACAATACAATTCTGCCGCCTCTTGACCCTGAGACAGGGCCAGCAAGGTTTTCTCCGCTTGATCCACAGAATTCGGTTCGTCATATAATAATCTTAAAACCTGAAAAAAGGAATCTACATTAAGCAAGGCAGGATTCCCAGATTCCAGGGAAAATGCCCAATCCTGAGGATCGCCACGCAGCAGGGAGATGACAATTTTAACCTGCTGAATAGAATCACCGGAGGATCGTGGTCTCAGAGCAAAAAACAGTTTACAATTGTTTTTAAAACCCCAAAATTTGGACCTATCACCAAAAAACAAATCAGGAGTAGGAATCTTCGGCTCTAAAGCAGGAGTCTGAACAATATAATCAGAAATACCCTGTACCCTAGCAGCAAGCTGATCTACACGAGAAGCTAGTTCCTGAACATCCATGCTGGCACAAGACTCCTCAGCCACCCATAGATAAAGAGGGAAAAAAAGACAAAACAGACTGCAGAAAAAAAAATGGCTCAACACCTTTCTTCCCTTCTTCTGAGATGCATTTAACTCATTATTGGCCAGTTGTACTGTTATGATCCGGTGACCTTGGAGCCGCATGAAACTTTCTCTGGAGTCGGTGGAACCTGTACTGACCGCAATCCTGAACTAACATCGCAACTAGAAGTAGCCGTGGGGTGTGCCTAACACGAACCTAGACACCTCGACACAGCCGGAGGACTAAATACCCCTATAGAGGGAAATAGGAATGCTACCTTGCCTCAGAGCAGACCCCCAAAGGATAGGCAGCCCCCCACGAATAATGACTGTGAGTAGGAGAAGAATAGACACACGCAGGTAGAAACAGGATTTAGCAAAAGAGGCCACTCTAGCTAAATAGGAAAGGATAGGACAGATTACTAGGTGGTCAGTATTAAAACCCTTCCAAAAATATCCACAGCAGATAATACAAAAAGTTCCACAATCTAACTAAAGACATGGAATGTATATCTGCCACTCCAGAGAATCCAACAAGACTGAGAAAATACTGACACAATCGAAGCTGGACAAGAAAACACAAAGAATAGCACTGAATTGTGAAGCACACTGCATGTGTGCCACAGGAAAAAAAACCCAGACACTTATCTTTGCTGATTTGGCGGAAAGGCAGGAGGAACCAGGCAGAGGTCCATAACCTCCCAAGAACAATTGACAACTGGCAAGGACAAATGAATCCTGCACGCCTAAATACCCCAGTCAGAACTGCAATCAGCAGATACACCTGACCAGGGCTGCAACTCAGGGGCAACTGCATTACCACCTACAACCACCGGAGGGAGCCCAAAAGCAGAATTCACAACAGCCTGCCCCAGGCAGAACAAAACAGCGCAGGCGCCGGATTTGATTTGAAAACAGCACGGAGGGGGCGGCACCCGGCGCCAAAGAAGCCTTGAGTGACGGCAGTGTGGCGTGTGCAGCAGTGGGGTTAAGACCTGCCTCCAGGGCTAAAGACAGGTATTTTTGCGAAATTATAAAACGCTTTATTTCTGCTTTGACTGCACCAATAACTAAAAGAGCCACCTTGTCAGAATGCAGCATTACTGCTGCACAAGGTGGCTCTTTTAGTTTCTAACGGCTGGAGGGGGGTGACAGGTTCCCTTTAAAAATTAAATGTGCATGCAATGTGTAACCAGTTGCTTGCTGCCTTCTTGCAGGGGGATGTGCATTTTTTGTACATGCCAGTGTAGCCATGTCAGCTTGCACTAGGAGTGGTGATCTCTACTGTTGCATGGAAGCCCTGCCTTGCAGGAACTCTCCAGAAGGGCAGCCAGCAAACAGGAAATACTCAAACTTAGTAATGCACAGGCCCCCAGCTACCTGCACTCTCATATGCATGGGGGGATTTTGTATTTGCACTGTGCAAACTCCAGAATTTGGGCCCCTCTACCAGGCTGAAAAATATTTAGAATTGAGAGTCCTCAGTGGTTGATACCTTTTAATGGCTAACTGAAAAGATGGTAACAAATTGCAAGCTTTCGAGAGTACACAGGTCTCTTCATCAGGCAAAGACAAAAAGAAATTCTGAAGAATCACATATTTATGCACAACATAGCACAGAAAAAAAAAAAAGAAAAGAAAAAACCATGGATAAGACAGGTGACATGAAGCAGAATTACCATGAGTGATAAACAGTTAAATATTGTCTATCTACTGGCTAACAGTGGGGGAACGGGTGCACAATACACGTCTCTCTTCTCTTTCTCTCTAGTTTTACAACAAAGATGCAAAGTGTGCATCTCAGATCTTCCTGCACAGCTGTCAGGGGTTGCAGGAGGCTGTTCCTGGATTGCACTTGCAGTGCACGGTGCTCATCATTCTCCCTCCTCCTCGGCTCCGTAAAATAGATTTGCAGCACTTGCAGCTGAGAATCCCAGGCTCTGCTGTTGTGAAATTGGATTTTGGGCTCCCCCGGTGGCCACTGGTGGAATTGAGCTTGTGTGCATCATCCCCTCTGTTCACCTGTTCCCATCAGGATGTGGGAGTCGCTATTTAACCTTGCTCCTCTGTCACTTCCATGCCGGTCAACATTGTAATCAGAAGCCTTTCTGTGCATGTTCCTGCTACCAGACAACTTCCACTAAGTCGGACTTTTGTCCTTGTTTGTTTTTTGCATTTTGTTCCAGTTCACAGCTGCAGTTTCGTTTCTGTGTCTGGAAAGCTCTTGTGATCTGAAATTGCCACTCTGATGTTATGAGTTAATACTAGAGTCTTAAAGTAATTTCAGGATGGTGTATTGATAGGGTTTTCAGCTGACCATGAAAGTACCCTTTCTGTCTTCCTGCTATCTAGTAAGCGGACCTCGATTTTGCTAAACCTATTTTCATACTACGTTTGTCATTTTCATCTTAAATCACCGCCAATATATGTGGGGGCCTCTGTCTGCCTTTCGGGGAAATTTCTCTAGAGGTGAGCCAGGACTATATTTTCCTCTGCCAGGATTAGTTAGTCCTCCGGCCGGCGCTGGGCGTCTAGGGATAAAACGCAGGCTACGCTACCCGGCTACTGTTAGTTGTGCGGCAGGTTTAGTTCATGGTCAGTTTAAGTTTCCATCCTTCCAAGAGCTAGTTCCTATGTATGCTGGGCTATGTTCTCTTGCCATTGAGAACCATAACAGTTTTACCGGCCCACAAAGGGTTAAATTAATTGGCAGAGAAAGGAGAGAAAAAAGAAGTCTGCTGAAAAATTTTTTTTTTTTTTCCTTCAGTTCTGAGTGTGCTTTCAATTGAATCACTTGCAAGTCTGCCTATATTGCAGCCTTCCTCTCTCTCTCTCCTTCTAATCCTGGAATGGCTCTGTGTTCACCTGTTTAAAATGGATATTCAGAGTTTAGCTGCAGGTTTGAATAATCTCACCACGAAAGTTCAAAATTTACAAGATTTTGTTGTTCATGTTCCTATATCTGAACCTAGAATTCCTTTGCCTGAATTTTTCTCGGGGAATAGGTCTTGCTTTCAAAATTTCAAAAATAATTGCAAGTTGTTTTTGTCCCTGAAATCTCGCTCTGCTGGAGATCCTGCTCAGCAGGTCAGGATTGTGATTTCCTTGCTCCGGGGCGACCCTCAAGATTGGGCTTTTGCATTGGCTCCAGGGGATCCTGCGTTGCTCAATGTGGATGCGTTTTTTCTGGCCTTGGGGTTGCTTTATGAGGAACCTCATTTAGAGCTTCAGGCGGAAAAAGCCTTGATGTCCCTATCTCAGGGGCAAGATGAAGTTGAAATATACTGCCAAAAATTCCGTAAATGGTCTGTGCTTACTCAGTGGAATGAGTGCGCCCTGGCGGCGAATTTCAGAGAGGGTCTCTCTGATGCCGTTAAGGATGTTATGGTGGGGTTCCCTGTGCCTGCGGGTCTGAATGAGTCCATGACAATGGCTATCCAGATCGATAGACGTCTGCGGGAGCGCAAACCTGTGCACCATTTGGCGGTGTCTACTGAGAAGACGCCAGAGAATATGCAATGTGATAGAATTCTGTCCAGAAGCGAACGGCAGAATTTTAGACGAAAAAATGGGTTGTGCTTTTATTGTGGTGATTCAACTCATGTTATATCAGCATGCTCTAAGCGTACTAAGAAGCTTGATAAGTCAGTTTCAATTGGCACTTTTCAGTCTAAGTTTATTCTATCTGTGACCCTGATTTGTTCTTTATCATCTATTACCGCGGATGCCTATGTCGACTCTGGCGCCGCTTTGAGTCTTATGGATTGGTCCTTTGCCAAACGCTGTGGGTATGATTTAGAGCCTCTTGAAACTCCTATACCTCTGAAGGGGATTGACTCCACCCCATTGGCTAGTAATAAACCACAATACTGGACACAAGTAACTATGCGAATTAATCCGGATCATCAGGAGATTATTCGCTTTCTTGTGCTGTATAATCTACATGATGTGTTGGTGCTTGGATTGCCATGGCTGCAATCTCATAACCCAGTCCTCGACTGGAACGCTATGTCTGTGTTAAGCTGGGGATGTAAGGGGATGCATGGGGACGTACCTTTGGTTTCCATTTCATCATCTATTCCCTCTGAGATTCCTGAATTCTTGTCTGACTATCGTGACGTTTTTGAAGAACCTAAGCTTGGTTCATTACCTCCGCACCGGGAGTGCGATTGTGCCATAGATTTGATTCCGGGTAGTAAATACCCTAAGGGTCGTTTATTTAATCTGTCTGTGCCTGAACATGCTGCTATGCGAGAATATATAAAGGAGTCCTTGGAAAAGGGACATATTCGTCCTTCGTCATCTCCCTTAGGAGCCGGTTTTTTCTTTGTGTCTAAGAAAGATGGCTCTTTGAGGCCGTGTATTGATTATCGGCTTTTGAATAAAATCACGGTTAAATATCAATATCCGTTGCCACTGCTGACTGATTTGTTTGCTCGCATAAAGGGGGCCAAGTGGTTCTCTAAGATAGATCTCCGTGGGGCGTATAATTTGGTGCGAATTAAGCAGGGGGATGAGTGGAAAACCGCATTTAATACGCCCGAGGGCCACTTTGAGTATTTGGTGATGCCTTTTGGCCTTTCAAATGCCCCTTCAGTCTTTCAGTCCTTTATGCATGACATTTTCCGTGATTATTTGGATAAATTTATGATCGTGTATCTGGATGATATTTTGATTTTTTCGGATGACTGGGACTCTCATGTCCAGCAGGTCAGGAGGGTTTTTCAGGTTTTGCGGTCTAATTCCTTGTGTGTGAAGGGTTCTAAGTGCGTTTTTGGGGTTCAAAAGATTTCCTTCTTGGGATACATTTTTTCCCCCTCTTCCATCGAGATGGATCCTGTCAAGGTTCGGGCTATTTGTGATTGGACGCAACCCTCTTCTCTTAAGAGTCTTCAGAAATTTTTGGGCTTTGCTAACTTTTATCGTCGATTTATTGCTGGTTTTTCTGATGTTGTTAAACCATTGACTGATTTGACTAAGAAGGGTGCTGATGTTGCTGATTGGTCCCCTGCTGCTGTGGAGGCCTTTCGGGAGCTTAAGCGCCGCTTTTCTTCCGCCCCTGTGTTGCGTCAGCCTGATGTTGCTCTTCCTTTTCAGGTTGAGGTCGACGCTTCTGAAATCGGAGCTGGGGCGGTTTTGTCGCAAAGAAGTTCCGACTGCTCCGTGATGAAACCTTGTGCTTTTTTTTCTCGTAAATTTTCGCCCGCCGAGCGGAATTATGATATTGGGAATCGGGAGCTTTTGGCCATGAAGTGGGCTTTTGAGGAGTGGCGTCATTGGCTTGAGGGGGCTAGACATCAGGTGGTGGTATTGACCGACCACAAAAATTTAATTTATCTTGAGTCCGCCAGACGCCTGAATCCTAGACAGGCGCGCTGGTCGTTGTTTTTCTCTCGGTTTAATTTTGTGGTGTCATACCTACCGGGTTCTAAGAATGTTAAGGCGGATGCCCTTTCTAGGAGTTTTGAGCCTGACTCCCCTGGTAATTCTGAACCTACAGGTATCCTTAAGGATGGAGTGATATTGTCTGCCGTTTCTCCAGACCTGCGGCGGGCCTTGCAGGATTTTCAGGCGGATAGACCTGATCGTTGCCCACCTGGTAGACTGTTTGTTCCTGATGATTGGACCAGTAAAGTCATTTCTGAGGTTCATTCTTCTGCGTTGGCAGGTCATCCTGGAATCTTTGGTACCAGGGATTTGGTGGCAAGGTCCTTCTGGTGGCCTTCCCTGTCACGAGATGTACGAGGCTTTGTGCAGTCTTGTGACGTTTGTGCTCGGGCCAAGCCTTGTTGTTCTCGGGCTAGTGGATTGTTGTTGCCCTTGCCTATCCCGAAGAGGCCTTGGACGCACATCTCGATGGATTTTATTTCGGATCTTCCTGTTTCTCAGAAGATGTCTGTCATCTGGGTGGTGTGTGACCGTTTCTCTAAGATGGTCCATTTGGTTCCCCTGCCTAAGTTGCCTTCTTCTTCCGAGTTGGTTCCTCTGTTTTTTCAAAATGTGGTTCGTTTGCATGGTATTCCGGAGAATATCGTTTCTGACAGAGGAACCCAATTCGTGTCTAGATTTTGGCGGGCATTCTGTGCTAGGATGGGCATAGATTTGTCTTTCTCGTCTGCTTTCCATCCTCAGACTAATGGCCAGACCGAGCGGACGAATCAGACTTTGGAGACATATTTGAGGTGTTTTGTGTCTGCAGATCAGGATGATTGGGTTGCTTTTTTGCCTTTAGCGGAGTTTGCCCTCAATAATCGGGCCAGCTCTGCCACCTTGGTGTCTCCTTTTTTCTGTAATTCGGGGTTTCATCCTCGATTTTCCTCCAGTCAGGTGGAATCTTCGGATTGTCCTGGAGTGGATGCTGTTGTGGAGAGGTTGCATCAGATTTGGGGGCAGGTGGTGGACAATTTGAAGTTGTCCCAGGAGAAGACTCAGCTTTTTGCCAACCGCCGGCGTCGGGTTGGTCCTCGGCTTTGTGTCGGGGACTTGGTGTGGTTGTCTTCTCGTTTTGTCCCTATGAGGGTTTCTTCTCCTAAGTTTAAGCCTCGGTTCATCGGCCCGTACAAGATATTGGAGATTCTTAACCCTGTGTCCTTCCGTTTGGACCTCCCTGCATCTTTTTCTATTCATAATGTTTTTCATCGGTCATTGTTGCGCAGGTATGAGGTACCGGTTGTGCCTTCCGTTGAGCCTCCTGCTCCGGTGTTGGTTGAGGGCGAGTTGGAGTACGTTGTGGAAAAAATCTTGGACTCCCGTGTTTCCAGACGGAAACTCCAGTATCTGGTCAAATGGAAGGGATACGGTCAGGAGGATAATTCTTGGGTGACTGCCTCTGATGTTCATGCCTCCGATCTGGTCCGTGCCTTTCATAGGGCTCATCCTGATCGCCCTGGTGGTTCTGGTGAGGGTTCGGTGCCCCCTCCTTGAGGGGGGGGGGTACTGTTGTGAAATTGGATTCTGGGCTCCCCCGGTGGCCACTGGTGGAATTGAGCTTGCGTGCATCATCCCCTCTGTTCACCTGTTCCCATCAGGATGTGGGAGTCGCTATTTAACCTTGCTCCTCTGTCACTTCCATGCCGGTCAACATTGTAATCAGAAGCCTTTCTGTGCATGTTCCTGCTACCAGACAACTTCCACTAAGTCGGACTTTTGTCCTTGTTTGTTTTTTGCATTTTGTTCCAGTTCACAGCTGCAGTTTCGTTTCTGTGTCTGGAAAGCTCTTGTGATCTGAAATTGCCACTCTGATGTTATGAGTTAATACTAGAGTCTTAAAGTAATTTCAGGATGGTGTATTGATAGGGTTTTCAGCTGACCATGAAAGTACCCTTTCTGTCTTCCTGCTATCTAGTAAGCGGACCTCGATTTTGCTAAACCTATTTTCATACTACGTTTGTCATTTTCATCTTAAATCACCGCCAATATATGTGGGGGCCTCTGTCTGCCTTTCGGGGAAATTTCTCTAGAGGTGAGCCAGGACTATATTTTCCTCTGCCAGGATTAGTTAGTCCTCCGGCCGGCGCTGGGCGTCTAGGGATAAAACGCAGGCTACGCTACCCGGCTACTGTTAGTTGTGCGGCAGGTTTAGTTCATGGTCAGTTTAAGTTTCCATCCTTCCAAGAGCTAGTTCCTATGTATGCTGGGCTATGTTCTCTTGCCATTGAGAACCATAACACTCTGCACCTACTTGTGGGCCAAGGGCTGCCAGCTAAAAAGCTCCAAACTTGGAATCGGGAAGGCACTGCGCATGCACAGTGTCTGGGGAAAGCGGGACATAAAGGGACTTGTAGTCCAGGGTGAGGCGGGGGAGACCCTATTCAATACACGTCGGACACAATACCGTGCACACCTCTGAAGAATTACCGGGCCCGCAGCCAAAAAGGGCAAAGTGGCTGCGGGCCACACCAGACGATATCGCGGGCCACATACAGCCCGTGGGCCGGACATCCCCCATCCCTGTTCTAGAGCTTTGTTTTACATCTAGACAGCACAGAGAACCACACAGCAGGTGCAGTAATAGGGACACATACAGCAGCAGCGGCTCAGTATTGGGGTATCAGGTGCAGTAATAGGGACACATACGGCAGCAGCGGCTCAGTATTGGGGTATCAGGTGCAGTAATAGGGACACATACGGCAGCAGCGGCTCAGTACTGGGGTATCAGGTGCAGTAATAGGGACACATACGGCAGCAGCGGCTCAGTACTGGTGTTGAGGAGAGCCATAAGATCAAATACTTAATTAACCTCAACACATAAGATAATTGAGGGAAGCAACCCATAACATGTATTGTTTAACCTTACATAAGTTTTCCTCAGACAAAGTAAGACACTTAAGATGGCTGCCATCTCCTCTACCAGAGCCGTGTGCTCTGGTATCCAAGATGAACAATGAAGACACTGAAGATGGCCGCCATTTCCTGTTTTAGCATGCCGCATGGTCTGGTATCCAAGATGACGCCCATCCTGATGACCTCATGGATCCACCCACAGCGACGCCCACCCTGATGACCTCACGGACCAACCCACCTTGATGACCTCATGGATCCGCCCATGGACTTGCTCATGCCCAACCCACTAACCAATGGAATACATCCGATCACTCCCATTTTAGAGCTAACCGAGCCCCCTTACAGGAGATATATAACATTGTGTTTGACTAAAACTTTTTCTTGGAGCTGAGCCACACATTGATCAAGGAGAGTTACAGCTGACTGTGTCTGGTGTATTTCTTTAGTGCACATGATCAATATCCATTAGGCCAGGAGTAGGCAACTAGAGAATTGAACATTTATATTAATTGTTCAACCCTAATATTTTGGCGCCCAACGTGGGGCCAGCAGAGGAGAGCCCTGAACCCTGAAAACCGGCGGGTGGAACGGCTGGATGCACTGAGTACCCCGAATCTGGAGACTGATCACCTCCTTAACAGAGCACGATAAGTCTGCTGATTTTTTATAATCTGTAGTCTTTACCTGTGTCCTTCGGGGTATCCTGTGCAGATTGCCTGACCGTGTCCGGTTTCCTTGGTATCTGTAAGACGGCAGAAGGGTCTCTCCGCTGCTGGTCATTTAATTGCAAGAACCGTCACATGTTTTAGTTGCCTACTGCCTGTTACATGTTGTGAAGAGGGGAGATGAATAGTAGTTAGAAAAAAAAAAAAAAAAGCAAGTGTTTACAGAGGGCTAGAGGCAAGTGATAAAACGGGAAAAACAGGTTTTTACACTGGTAGTTAGGAGAAGCATTGTGTTTGGAACAGGACAGGTTTCTAGGAAAGAATAAGCAAGTGTAGGAAAAAAATAATAATTTTTGTCTGTGGTATACGGTTGTCGCCTGTGATAAGATTTTCAGTTCTGTACAAGAGAGACTAGGACCTGGAGTGAATTGACTCGGCCTAGGAAGGCCCGGTAAAGCTTGGAGCGAATTGGCTCAGTTCGGGCATAATAAATTGTGTAGCGGCTCATTGAAACTTGGAGCGAATTGGCTCAGTTCGAGCCAATTAAATTTATAGTTTTTCTTTTTTTTTTTGCCCCGTGACATCGAGTGAGTTGACTCTGCACGGGGACCGGTAAGTTAGGGAGCAATTTGACAAAGTAGGGAATAATTGGTTTGTAAAGTACGGAGCACGGAAGTCAGACAGGGACCACGTGACAAGAAGCAATAGGAACTGAGTACTGCAGACTCAGTTCCCTTTAGAATCTCAGGTTTGAGTCATCTCCCCCGTCTTATTGTTTGTTTGGTGTTTGTTATCTTGATAGATAGATATATATATACTGTATATCTATAGAAAGATGGAGAAATTAATGCAGTTCTGCCGTATAGGCACTAAGCCAAATTCAGATGGCAAGTTAGACTCATGCACATTAGTAGCGACTCGTGAAGGGAAGAGTCATATTAAGCAATGTAAAAAGCTTATGAAGTTGTGTGGAATGCCAGAAGGGGGAAGGTTGCAGCCCCTGGACTGGAAGCTTGTCTTGAAAGAAAGAAAAGGTATCCTAGAAGATAATGGATTGTTGTCTACTGCTAGGGCATGGGAAAGAGTCTCTGAAAGTCTGTATAGAGAAAATTGGATAGAGGAGGAAAGGAAAAAAAGAGGTAGAGTTTTGACCTATGTGTATTACAAAAATATATCCTGTGAGCGGCCACCACCGTATAATGGTGGCCCAGAGCCATGTGCTAAATGTAATGGTGGCCATTTTGTTAATGGCGAATGTGTTAAATGTAATAGCAGCCAAAATGGTGGCCCAGAGCCATGTGGTAAATGTAATGGTGGCCATTTTGTTAATGGCGAATGTGTTAAATGTAATAGCAGCCAAAATGGTGGCCCAGAGCCAGGTGCTAAATGTAATGGTGGCCATCTTGTTGGTGGTAAATATAATTCTGATGGCGGCCATCTTGTTGGTGGTAAATATAATTCTGATGGCGGCCATCTTGTTGGTGGTAAATATAATTCTAATGGCGGCCATCTTGTTGGTGGTAAATATAATTCTGATGGCGGCCATCTTGTTGGTGGTAAATATAATTCTAATGGCGGCCATCTTGTTGGTGGTAAATATAATTCTGACGGCGGACATCTTGTTGGTGGTAAATATAATGCTGACGGCGGCCATTTTGTGGATGGCAAAGGTGTTAATGCTGACGGCGGCCATTTCGTGGATGGCAAATGTAATTCTGACGGCGGCCATGTTGTGGATGGCGAATGTGCTGCTCCTGGTGGTGAACATCTCAGATTAAGGCTACACGCCACATCACCAAATCCTTGTTACCCAGTAATGACCACTAATGGCCAATACTATATTCCTTCGGGAAGTGAACAGGCTTTACCCATGTTTCCTGTCTCAGTTGTTTCCAATGGGGCACCAACCCTTTCCCCTATCACTCCTGTTGTGAATCCAGCAGTCCTCCCACCTGGATCGTCCCCAGCACCTACCCTTTCTACTATCACTTCCAATGCCAATTTAGCCGCACACCCACATGAGATGCTCCAAGCAGCGGCCTCTCCTCCCAATGCTTCCACAACAGCACTCTCACGCAGCCTACATAACCCTATGCCCAGTACCTCACAGGCTGTCTCGCAGCCAAGCGCACACCTGTATGGGACGGTGGCGACTGTATCAAGGGGGGGCTCAATGTGGGAGGGGGATACCAATAGCACAGGAAGCACAAAGGGGAGGGAATGTTGGCAACCTATTTTTGAAAAAGAACTTCCTGAGGGACCCTTGTTAGTGGTGGGAAAGGGTGACATAACAACAATGGAGACAGACGCTATTGTTAATGCTGCCAATTCTCGGTTAGAGCACAATGGAGGTGTAGCTAGAGCTATAGTGGAAGCAGGAGGGGCGACTATTCAAGCTGACAGTCATATCATTGTTGAGTCACGTGGTCAGATAGCTGTTGGGGACATAGCGGTGACTAAAGCTGGCAATCTTCCATGTAGAATGATCATACATGCTGTGACCCCTACTTATGACCCTATTCATCCAGACGTTAGTGCTCAACAACTTCGTGCAGCAATAACTCGCATTTTAGAGTATGCAAATATTAGTGAGTACATTGAGACCTTGACAATTCCCGCCATTGGTGTTGGCATTTTCGGTTTCCCTGTTCATGCATGTACAAGGGAAATTGTTGAAATTATAATAAACAAGTGTAGCCCCCCAAGCATTTGCTGCCTCTCTGAAATCAGGTTAATTAGTAATGAGGACAGGACTGTTAAAGCTTTTAAGACTGCCTGCATCACCTGGACCCCACACCATGATACTGGAGCTGCCCAAATAGGGCCCCTCATTCCAGGACTGTTACCTCCTCCTGCTCCTCATAAACAAGGGATTACATCTGTACTCGCGGTGCCATCTCTACTCCCGCCTCAGGTGCCACCACCAACAGTGCCGATGCTCATGTCTGAAGAGCCCACCCTCTATGTCAAGTTTACACCCCAGCAAGCTGCTACTCTGTTGAACCAGCTTCCAGATCCAGAAAAACAGCCGATGCCTTTCTACAGGAGCATGCTTCAAATACAAAGGAATTACTCAGCCACGTGGCAAGATCTCATTTCCCTGGCAAATCTTAAAGCGGGCGATGCATATTGGCCTGTTATGGAGGCCGCATTCAATGATGCCTCACTTGCCAGTGACACCACATGGGACTCTGGTATTTTGTTTTGCCAACAACTTAAGACATGGGCCTCGGATAAGTTGGCGGATCAGTCAACATCTTTCAAGGATGTCACGCAGGAACCAGGGGAATCAGTGGAGAGATATCATGCTCGTTTAGCCCAAATGTTTAATGACCTTGGCTTCAGTAACCAAATAAAAGTTCAACGGACACTGCTCGTCTCCTCTTTTGTTGAAGGCCTACGAGAAGCCCTGAGGAAGCAATTTCAAGCAATCAGACCTGAATATGCTACATTGGATCCTAAGGATATTTTAACAATAGCTAAGGGATTCGAAAAAACACTCCCTGAGAAATTGATACCCTCAAACAAAAAGACCCATATTCTATGGACTGATGTACAATATCAAAACCAGCAACTTCTATCACCTCGTAGCAAAGACGTCTGCTTCAATTGTGGCAACCCAGGTCACCGAAAACGAGATTGTAGAGTCCCTTTCCCAAGACGCAGATTCAGGAATCACAACGATGATAATCGCAGATTCAACTATCCTCGTTACAATGACCAATACTACGAACGACCACTACAAGCTCAGATGCATCCCGATGTCAATCACACCGCAGCTCTGATGGATCTAAGTACCCGATAGGACAAGGGCAAGCCCGTGTCCACTACTTTGGCTTCCATGTCTGGTCCTGTAGCCAAAGTAACTATCAACGTTCAAGGCAAACCCTTACCGTTTCTTGTGGATACAGGTGCAGCCAGAAGTGTTATCAGATTACAGGACCTGCCTTTTCCCGATCTGATATCCTCTGAAGCCGTGACATGCGTGGGAGTGGATGGCAAGCCTACTTCTAACAAGCTCACCCGCAAGATACAGGTTGGACCATACGAAGATATGTTTATGCGTCTAGTAGTGTCCCCCACTTGTCCTACCAACCTTCTGGGAGCAGACCTTCTCCAAAAGCTGAGAGCAACTATAGCTTATTCATCAGATGGTCTCACCATCACCATCACTGACCCGCTCGATCCGAGCGAAGAGTGTCAACTTCAAGCTGCACCTCTGCTTATGATGATGGATGAAGCTGCTAAAACAGTCTCGAGTGTTCCGCCAGAAGTAATGTCACAAGTTCCATCTACTCTATGGTCTACTGGCCCTGAAGATATTGGACGTCTTGCTGTGCCCCCGGTGCGGGTCATTCTTAAACCTGGAGCTCAGCTTCCAAGGGTGCCCCAATATCCACTCAAATCTGTCCAAGAAGAGTCTTTAGCCACTCAAATTAAGACTCTCTTGGAGAACGGGGCACTAGTCAAATGTAACTCTCCCTGTAACACACCTTTGTTTCCAGTAAAGAAGGAGGAACTAAAAAAAGGATGAAGATGGAGTCTGGAGGGTGAACACAAAGGTCTACCCCGTAATCTGTACCCCTCAGTGACAGAATGGGCACACGGTATCACCCACAGAGGCAAGAATCGGATGAATGACCTGATTTGGAAGACCTACATGGCACCTGGGATTTCTACTGTCACCCAAAAATATTGCAAGTCCTGCCTTGTGTGTGCAACATGCAATCCAGCACCGCCTCAGAAACATTTGGCTAAACCACTATCCCTTTCAGAGAGTTCAGATCGATCGTATTCAAATGCCAAAAGTAGGGAAGTGCGAGTATGTACTGGAAGTGACTGACATGTTCTCAGGATGGCCCGAAGCCTATCCAGTAACCAACATGACTGCCAGAGTGACTGTTAAGAGACTGATGCATGAAGTAGTAAGCAGATATGGGGTCCCAGAGGTAATTGAGAGTGACCAAGGACCTGCGTTCACTGCAGCACTGACTAAGGAACTATGGACATTGGTGGGAGCTGATTTGGGTTTACATACTCCATATCACCCTCAGAGCAGTGGGAAAGTAGAAAGATTGAATGGCACCTTGAAAAATAAAATACTGAAAGCCAGTCAGGAGGTCAGACTTGGACAGACATTTTGCACGTTGCCTTATACTCCGTCAGAAACACTCCAAGGGGTCCCACTAAACTCACACCATACGAGATTCTTTTTGGGGGGCCTCCGAGATTGGGTCAATATTTTCCACAACAGCTAGCCTTAGGAAGTGATACTCTTGTAAATTATGTAATTGTTGTTGCTAAAGAACTGTCAGTAACACATGTACAAGTTTTATCATCCATTCCAGGTCCAGATTCCAGTGACGGTACCCATACTTTCCAACCTGGTGATTACGTGCTGGTAAAGACGTTCATCAGAAGGACATCCCTGGAGTTGACCTTTGAGGGTCCCTACCAAGCGCTCCTGACTACTCCTACTTCGGTCAGGGTTGCTGAGCGCCTCCTGGATCCATCTCTCACATTGTAAATTTGTTAGACAGTTAGGGACAGAGTAGGATCTGACCCGCTTGTCAAAGTCCAGCTACAAAGGGAGGTTTTCCACAAGGGAAAACTTGTCTCAAACTGGTGAAAACTCCAATTTCCCCCCCCGGGCAAGACGGTCAGATCTAGGATGTGTACAACAGGGTTAGTCGCACATGTGTATTTTATGTAAGCATGGAGATGGGAGATTGGAGAGTAATAGATCCAGCAGGTAGGGAAGTCCCGAGGACACTGGTAACACGCTCCGATATACCTCCGCAGTATACCCATAATTAGTCACACATTCTCTGGTGTCTATAGCATCCATATTGTCATGAAGCTTCCGATGTCATAATAACACTTAACATCGATGGGTTAGGGAACCACGGTGGGATCAAGATAAAAGAAAAGGTTAATAAAGTATTTAGGGGGGACTGTTGAGAAGAGCCATAAGATCAAATACTTAATTAACCTCAACACATAAGATAATTGAGGGAAGCAACCCATAACATGTATTGTTTAACCTTACATAAGTTTTCCTCAGACAAAGTAAGACACTTAAGATGGCTGCCATATCCTCTACCAGAGCCGTGTGCTCTGGTATCCAAGATGAACAATGAAGACACTGAAGATGGCCGCCATTTCCTGTTTTAGCATGCCGCATGGTCTGGTATCCAAGATGACGCCCATCCTGATGACCTCATGGATCCACCCACAGCGACGCCCACCCTGATGACCTCACGGACCAACCCACCTTGATGACCTCATGGATCCGCCCATGGACTTGCTCATGCCCAACCCACTAACCAATGGAATACATCCGATCACTCCCATTTTAGAGCTAACCGAGCCCCCTTACAGGAGATATATAACATTGTGTTTGACTAAAACTTTTTCTTGGAGCTGAGCCACACATTGATCAAGGAGAGTTACAGCTGACTGTGTCTGGTGTATTTCTTTAGTGCACATGATCAATATCCATTAGGCCAGGAGTAGGCAACTAGAGAATTGAACATTTATATTAATTGTTCAACCCTAATACTGGGGTATCAGGTGCAGTAACAGGGACACATACGGCAGCAGCGGCTCAGTATTGGGGTATCAGGGGCAGTAATGACACATACGGCAGCAGCGGCTCAGTGTTGGGGTATGTAATAATTATAGGGGATAACTCAGGAGACTCTTTGCGTGGAACAAGGCAACTACAGGACACAGTTTTATAAGTGGTAAAGTCTATATTATCACACGGTGATTCAAACAGGTGCAGAGAGAAACTCAAGTCCACAACACTTGGTGCAAATATCAAATGCAGCTCAGCAGTCTATAGGAAACTTCAGAGGAAAATGCAGTCACGCAGAAAGTCTATGAAGCACAATTATTCTTGAGGATACTTGACACGAATAAGTTCTTGCTTAGTCAAAAACACAGATAGATATGCTTATAAGGCAGTTCAAATAATATCTTAGCTCAACCAGGGAGGTCTGGGTAATAGTCTCAGGTTCTTGCAGAGCAGAAACAGCTTACATGTCCAGCAAATGCAGATGGAAGTAAAACACGAGCAGCAGATGAAGGAGGATTACTGGAACTGGTGTATGCAGCAGGAACTCAGAGCAGAGTAGCAGGATCACCACAAAGGTTCACAGGAGCAGGTATATAGACAGGGAGTCACCAGAGGTCAAGAGCTGGATGCAAGGCAGAATACTCTAGCACAGACTGAAGGCTGGGGTGGAGTTTTATAGCAGGAAGACACAGTGCACATGAGACCAAAGACACCATCTTGGAAAAGGGCAGTAATGCACAAAAAGGTAATAAAAAATGTTCAGAGTCCTGACATTACTCCCTCCTTAGAAGCGGCCTCAGGACGATCCTGGACCTGGTTTCTCAGGGAATCTCTGATGAAAACGAGAAATCTTCTGTTGGGCATTGATGTTTTCCACAGGTTCCCAAGAGTCTTCCTCAGGGGAATATCCCTGCCATCTTATCAGATATTGGAGGTGATTCCTGCGAATCCTGGAATCAATAATTTCCTCCACCACAAATTGTTCTTGCCCATCAATCACCACAGGCTGCATAGGTGGCACAACACATCCCTGGAAGGTATTAGGAGATACAGGCTTTAGTAAAGATACATGAAAAACTGGGTGTACCTTCATAGTACTAGGCAGCTTCAGCCGGCAGGCCACAGAGCTCACAATACTGTTGATCTTGAAAGGGCCAATGAATTTCTGGACAAGTTTTTGTGAAGGAACGTTTAACTTCAGATTCTTAGTTGCTAAGCACACGGAATCTCCTACCTTGAACATCGGTGCAGGTTTACGGAATCTATCAGCCGATATCTTATAACGTTCTTGAGCTGTGGTCAGGGATTCCTTCAGAACCTCCAGATTTTGCCTCATCGCAGTCAGCCTTTCCTCCACTGCCGGAACCGGAGAATTAATTGGAGACCTAGGTGAGATACACGGATGATAACCCAGATTGGCAAAGGAAGGTGTAAATTTAGTGGAGGCGCTCTGAGAATAGTTATATGAAAATTCGGCTAATGGCAGCAACTCCAAGCAATCATCCTGGAGATGGCTGACATAGCATCTTAGATATTGTTCCAGGTCTGGTTGGTACGCTCAGTCTGACCATTTGTCTGGGGATGGTAAGTGGAAGAGAGACAGACATTAATATTGAGTGCAGAGCAAACCCCTTTCAGAATCTTGACGTGAACTGCACTCCACGGTCAGAGATGATCTCATCCGGAACCCCATGCAACCGAAAGACATTCTGTATAACCAAGTTCACTGTATCTTTAGCTGAGGGGAGGCCGGTGCACGGAACAAAATGAGCAGCTTTAGTCAGGCGATCAACTACCACCATGATTGTATTCATGCCCCCCGATGTAGGCAGCTCCACAATAAAGTCCATTGATATAGACCCCCAAGGGCGGGACCGAACAGGTAATGGTTGTAGAAGACCTGTAGGTGCCACATGAGGAGTCTTGTAACGAGCACATACCTCACAAGAGAGAACATAGTTCTTGGTGTCCTTCAGGCAAGTTGGCCACCAGAAGAATCGGCTCAGGAACTCTTTTGTCTTCTGTACCCCCCTGTGACCAGCCAACTTGGAGTCATGTACCAACTTGAGGATCTGCAGACGGACCTCAGGGACGTAGATACGTCGATCTCTGAACCACATGCCACCCTTTAAGACAAGATTAATATCCACAGGTGGGTTGGCCTGATCATGGATAACTCCGATGAAATTGGCATCAGATAGAATGGTCTTGGATGGGGCTCCAGGTACGGAATCCGCAGCATGGATTCGGGATAAAGCATCAGCCTTCCCTTTACGAGAACCTGGACGGTGCGAGATAACAAAGTTAAATTGATTTAAAAATAAGTTGCAACGAGCCTGATGAGGAGAAAGACATCTAGCGGATCTAAGGAACTCTAAATTACGATGGTCAGTTAGCACTATGATCTGTTGTGCAGCTCCTTGCAGATGATGCCTCCATTCTTTGAAAGCCACAATAATAGCCAGCAATTCCTTGTCTCCCACCTCGTAATTCTTCTCTGCTGAGGTTAGTCTACGGGAAAAGAAAGCACAAGGATGTAGCAGACCCTTCTCTCCAGTTCTTTGGGAGAGAATAGCCCCCAAAGCATTATCAGAAGCGTCCACCTCCACAATGAATGAAAGTGTTGGATCTGGGTGTATCAACAACGGTGCTGTGGTGAAACAGATCTTAAGCCGATCAAAAGCTTCTTGAGCCTGTGATGACCACTTAAAGAGCTTTTCCTTCTTTGTCAAGGAAGTAATGGGACTGACAATATCAGAAAAATTTCGAATGAAGCGTCTGTAGAAATTTGCAAAACCAATAAAACGTTGGACCTCCTTAGCGTTCTTGGGTACCGGCACCAAATTATAAGCCCCACGAAGATCCAGTTTAGAGAACACCTTAGCATGGCGGACTCTTTCCAGTAATTCAGGAATCAGAGGCAAAGGGTAATGGTTTTGTACGGTTACCTTATTGAGTTCCTGATAGTCAACACAGGGTCTCAGGGTCCCATCCTTCTTTACAAAAAGATAGGTGCCCCTGCTGGTGAGGAAGAATGACGTATGAAGCCTTTGGCCAGATTTTCACCAATATACTCCTTTAAGGCTTGAAGCTCAGGTGCCGCCAAAGGGTATACGTTACCAAAAGGAATAGCTGCCCCAGGAAGCAACTCAATGGGACAGTCATAATGCCTGTGTGGAGGAAGCTGATCTGCATTCTTCTTGTCACAGATGTCAGAGAACTCTTTATATGCTGGAGGTAAAGAAAATACCTGTACATGTGGTTCCGTAGCCGTGGACTCAGGGACAGCTTCTGTTAACACTGAGTTGCTCCTTGTTGGAAAGATAATCTCCTTGGTCTCCCAGTTGATAATTGGGTTCTGAGAACGCAACCAAGGAATGCCTAAGATCACAGGAAAATGAAAAGAAATTAGCAAGAAAGAAAGTTGCTCCTGATGATTAGGCTCCAACAAAATTTCAAGGGGTACGGTCTCCTGTTCCACAGGCCCAGAGATTAAAGGTGACCCATCCACTGTTTCCATGGTAATTGGAGCGGTTCTTTGCTGAATTTCAATACCATGTTCCTTGGCAAATGCGATATCCATGAAATTGCCACCTGCACCAGAGTCAATCATAGCTGCACTGGAAATCCACTGTCCTGAACACAGGATCTTAATAGGGAGAGAACAGTGAGTCCTGACAGGGTATCAGGTGCAGTAATAGGGACAAATACGGTAGCAGCGGCTCAGTATTGGGGTATCAGGTGCAGTAATAGGGACACATATGACAGCAGCGGCTCAGTATTGGGGTATCAGGGGCAGTAATAGGGACTCATACAGCTGAAGCAGCTCAGAATTGGAGTATCAGGGGCAGTAATAGAGGCACATACGGCTGCAGCGGCTCAGTATTGGGGTATCAGGTGGAGTAATCATGACACAACGGAGCAGTGGCTCAGAATTGGGGTATCAGGGGCAGTAATAGGGACACATACGGCAGCAGCGGCTCAGTATTGGGATATCAGCAGGATGAGGAGTTTGTGCAGGTTGGGAATAGATGGTGATGGGGCTGGAATATGAGAAGTGAAATGTGTCTGTTGTATTCTCTGCAGCCAAGTCCTGGCTGGGATAAGTTGTTCCCATAGGCACTCTATTGCACAAGGCAGCCCCCATAGGCAGACTCTGTAGCAAAAGGCAGCACCCAATAGGCAGACCCTGTAGTATAAGGTAGCACCCCCATAGGCAGACTATAGCACAAGGCAGTAGACCTCATCAATGCGGTCAGCTGTATCGGCTAAATGCCAAAACAGCCGACTTTGCGATGACGGACGGGGGGGCTCACTACTGGCACTGGGGCCCCCCGCCTGCTCAGGGGCCCCATAGCGGCAGAGCAGAGAGATCGATTCAACCTGCGCTGCTGCAGAATGTAACTATCGGCACGCTGTGCATGCCAATAGTTACAGTAGCGTAGCTCCGGGTGGGCCCCCTCTGAGCACCGGGCCCACCGCACCCTCTTTCCCCCCCCCGGTAGCTACGCTACTGTGTGTAGATCATTACACCAAGGAATTTAGTAGCAAATCAATTCTACAAACATGAACATGAAGGCAAGGACGCAGGAGTACAAGTAAGAATGACAAAGACCCTCCGAGGACATCACTATCTGTCATCACACACTAATCTCGATCTCCACCTGCCAGGAGAACCAGTACAGATAAAATGGTTTGCATTACTTTACCAATCCATCTCTCTGACACTTCTGACAGCTCCACAATTGTGTTTGATCAGGCTGCATGTGTGGATCAAACAATTTTGCTTTTTATGATGTCTCCGACTTCTTCCAATTCCCCTCATAACAAGGAGATTGATGCTGTTTATCTTGTCATGCAGCTGAACAGAAAGCTGAATTACTGGAGGAAGAAATCCAAAAAGGTACTATAAGCAGCGAGCATGCTAGTCGGGGCAATCAGAGGCTAGGAAAAAACTGCAGGAATAATTCATTGTAGGCTTCTAACACAAGGAATTAACTCCTTCATCCATCGCTGGGAGATAGGTGTAGGCATAGAGCTTCCGCTAGACTTGTGACCCAGACAATTCATGATGACCCATGGAAGCCAATATAGTACGGAGGAATATCAGAGCATTGTACCAAGGATAAACTTCAAGGGAGTTCATCAGAGGCTTCTTAAAGCAAAGTTTTCTGGTGTGAAAAGGACACAATTTCTTTGCACATTGCTTTTTGCATAATTTTTTTTTTTTTTACTATTTGCAATTTTACTCTGCTCTCACTGCTTCAAAAAAGTGGGAGAAAAAGGCATCGTAATATCCTAATGTACCTGATAAAAATATGAACCAGTTTTGCAACTAGCAGGGGTTGTCCCACAATTAAATATTGCAATAGAACATGCAAAATGTAATAATTTTTGAATTGTAATCTTTATATAAAAGAAAAAAAATGCTTCCCTGACTAGGTATTGGTGCTACATACTTGGCAGGGTTGGTAATGTGTGTACTTCCCAGTGGTCACACATGCTCAGTAGGTCTGTCCCACCGTTCAGATCCTATTATGGAAGTTCATTAGCGGTGTGTCATTTTAACTCCAAGCAGAGCCACAATTCAATTCCAAGCCAATTTGCGTGATACTTCACATATTGTTTCTCCACACTGGAATATTATTATTACTAGGGTTGAGCGACCTTTAGTTTTTTAGGGTCGAGTCGGGTTTTGTCAAACCCGACTGTCTTAAAAGTCGAGTCGAGTGAAATCGGCCGACCACCGTGAAAAATCGGGTTTCGGCCGAAACACGAAACCCAATGAAGGAAACATATTTTTTTTTTTCTCGCTCTCTCTCTCTCTCTCCCCCTCCGTCCCAGCACAGAAAATTTCATACTGCACATTCCAAATCCCTACTGCGCACAAGCGATAACATGACGATAGGCGTTCACTCCCCTAAGACCTATGTCATCACTCTGCCCACGCTCATTCATTGGCTGAAAAAATGGTGCTAAATGCGTCATACGAAACGCGACTTTGGCCAAGATCGCGTACCGCATGGACGACCCCGCACAGGGATCGGGTCGGGTTTCATGAGACGCCGACTTTGCCAAAAGTCGGCGACTTATGAAAATGAACGACCCGTTTCGCTCAACCCTAATTATTACCAGACAGGTATCATTTGCATTCTAGTTTCAGCAGTCAAATGTTTTTGTAGGTTTCCTTTAAAAGAGGTAAGGGGAGCTCTCTTTCCAATTTAATAGGGTTCCTGACTTTTAGAACTTAACTAAAACAGCCTTCCTTTGGTATCGATGTATACGTCTTTTTTCAGGCAGAATGAAAAAACAAAATGTAGCAGCCTCACCAACCTCAGTATTCCCAGCAGCAGCTCCCACTTGTATTAAACGTGTTCACCAAACACACACCTCTGATATGTTCCCGCACACTTCCATTTGTGGTGCAGACTAACTAGCAGTCTCCGCACACTGCTGCGCTAACCCAGCTGCTGTAAACTCCGGACTAGATCATAGGAATGACTTTTCCCCAGTCTGGTTCTTTTGGTTACTCAAAAGTCCCATACCCAAAATCTAGGTGCTACTGGTACATCTTACATTACTGATACTACCATCCTGGACCTTACCTTCTGTCAAACATAAATATAATACATTTTCTTTTGGGACTAACAAAATTTAGATAAAATACAAATTTATTGAAAAATGGCAATTAAAATATAAATAAATATATCAATTAGCCAGCAGATGGATGGCACCATGTGAATAAATAGGGAAAGGTATGAACATATAAATTACCGTAGTAGCCCCAAATGGAGTATTCATCAAATGATAAGATATACAATTTCCCAAAAGAATGTTACCCATCATGTATATGACAAATAGATGTGGTTTCAATACCTTTTGGAAATTGTCGGTCTTATTTGATGAATTTGTTATGTGGTGCCATCTACTGGCTAAATGATATATTTGTATTCTAAATTAGCATTTTTCAATAAATTGTGTTTTATCCAAATGTTAATACACATTGTGTTAATCCCATTAGTACACTGTGTTCAGAATTATTAGGCAAGTTGTATTTTGATCACATGACACTTTTTATACATGTTGTCCTACTCCAAGCTGTTCAGGCTTGAGAGCCAACTACCAATTAAGTAAATCAGGTGATGTGCATCTCTGTAATGAGGAGGGGTGTTGTCTAATGACATCAGAACCCTATATAAGGTGTGCTTAATTATTAGTCAACTTCCTTTCCTTTGGCAAAATGAGTCAGAAGAGAGATTTGATGGGCTCTGAAAAGTCCAAAATTGTGAGATGTCTTGCAGAGGGATGCAGCAGTCTTGAAATTGCCAAACTTTTGAAGCTTGATCACCGAACAATCAAGCGTTTCATGGCAAATAGCCAACAGGGTTGTAAAAAGCGTGTTGGGCAAAAAAGGCGCAAAATAACTGCCCATGAATTGAGGAAAATCAAGCGTGAAGCTGCCAAGATGCCATTTGCCACCAGTTTTGCCATATTTCAGAGCTGCAACGTTACTGGAGTAACAAAAAACACAAGGTGTGCGATACTCAGGGACACGGCCAAGGTAAGGAAGGCTGAAAAACGACCACCTTTGAACAAGAAACAAGATAAAACGTCAAGACTGGGCCAAGAAATATCTTAAGACTGACTTTTCAAAGGTTTTATGGACTGATGAAATGAGAGTGACTCTTGATGGGCCAGAGGCTGGATCAGTAAAGGGCAGAGAGCTCCACTCCGACGCCAGCAAGGTGGAGGTGGGGGACTGGTATGGGCTGGTATCAAAGATGAACTTGTGGGACCTTTTCAGGTTGAGGATGGAGTGAAGCTCAACTCCCAGACCTACTGCCAGTTTCTGGAAGACAACTTCTTCAAGCAGTGGTACAGGAAGAAGTCGGTATCGTTCAATAAAAACATGATTTTCATGCAGGACAATGCTCCATCACATGCCTCCAACTACTCCACAGCATGGCTGACCAGTAAAGGTCTCAAAGAAGAAAAAATAATGACATGGCCCCCTTGTTCACCTGATCTGAATCCATAGAGAACCTGTGGTCCCTCATAAAATGTCAGATCTAGAGGGAGGGAAAACAGTCCACCTCTCGGAACTGTCTGGGAGGCTGTGGTGGCTGCTGCACGCAATGTTGGTCGTAAACAGATCAAGCAACTGACAGAATCTATGGATGGAAGGCTGCTGAGTGTCATTATAAAGAAAGGTGGCTATATTGGTCACTAATTTTTTTGGGTTTTGTTTTTGCATGTCAGAAATGTTTATTTCTAAATTTTATGCAGTTATATTGGTTTACCTGGTGAAAATAAACAAGTGAGATGGGAATATATTTGGTTTTTATTAAGTTGCCTAATAACTCTGCACAGTAAGGGTATGTGCACACGTCCGGATTTCTTGCAGAAATTTCCTGAAGAAAAACGGAAATTTTCTGCAAGAAATCCGCATTTTTTTTTTGCGTTTTTTTTAGCATTCTGCAAGCGTAATTAGCTTGCAGAATGCTAGAGTTTTCCAAGCGATCTGTAGCATCGCTTGGAAAACTGACTGACAGGTTGGTCACACTTGTCAAACATACTGTTTGACAAGTGTGACCAACTTTTTACTATAGATGCAGCCTATGCAGCATCAATAGTAAAAGATAGAATGTTTAAAAATAATAAAAAAAATGCTTATACTCACCCAGACGATCTCCTCAGCGGCGTCCGTTCCTCTTCCTATAGCTGGTGTGCGCGCAGGACCTTTTATGACGTCGCGGTCATGTGAGCGGTCACATGACCGCTCACGACCAATCACAAGACAGTGACGTCATCACATGTCCTTCACCGCACACCAGCTATGAGAACCGAAGCGGCAGCATGCAGCGGTGAGGCGGGAACACTGCGGGGGACATCGAAGGTGAGTATAGGACTATTTTTTATTTTAATTCTTTTATTTTTGGCCAATTATATGGTGCCCAGTGCGTGGAGGAGAGTCTCCTCTCCTCCACCCTGGGTACCAACCGCACATAATCTGCTTACTTCCCGCATGGTGTGCACAGCCCCGTGCGGGAAGTAAGCAGATCAATGGACTCCTACGTGTGCGGAATCCCCGCAATTCCGCATTTTTAATGAACATGTTGCTTTTTTTTCCGCGATGCGATTTTTTCGTGGAAAAAATCGCAACATTTGCACAAAAAATGCGGAATACACGGTAAATAATAGGAGGCATATGTTAGCGTTTTTTTCGCGTTTTTATAGCGAAAAAACGCGAAAAAAACGCTAAAAATCCTGAACGTGTGCACATGGCCTAATACTTACCTGCACAAACAGATATCCTCCTAAGATAGCCAAATCTAAAAAAAACCAAAAACACTCCAACTTCCAAAAATATTAAGCTTTGATATTTGAGTCTTTTGGGTTGATTGAGAACATAGTTGTTGATCAATAATAAAAATAATCCTCTCAAAAAATACAACTTGCCTAATAATTCTGCACACAGTGTAGTTCATGTGAATATTTTGTTATCTGATCTGCTTCCTCATGGTGTTAAACCATATATACCAGTCCCATAGTGGTGGCACATACCGTATTTACTATGGTATAAATTACCGACTTGCATTTACAATTATTATTCGCCATGTACTTGGATCGATTGCGCATGTTGATTTACCCTGACACACTGACCAGACCCCAAACAATTACGGTAAAGTTGGCAAGTGAATGTGCTCTCACACAAATCTGTCACTGTCAGGTCCGCCTGACAGCTGTTGGCTTACCTTGGTGACGAGAAACAGAAAGAACGCTCCCGCTCAGGAGCAGAGCGATACTGGTACCCGATCTGTGCATCAGAGCTGCAGAGCAATTCAGCTAGAATGGCGAAGGACCTGACACAGATCTTTGCGAGAGCAATCCACTATCGGCACTTGCCAACTCTAATTTTTTGGGGCTGGGAATGCGATTCTTTGGGGGTGTTTGTCTGCTTTCTTTGATGAAGGATGAAGCCCTGCTGTATTATTTAAACCTTGTAGCTAAATTGGACTATAAGACTTATTTTTCCCAAAATCATAAATACTGTATAACAGAATGAGGAACATGTATACCAGGATTGGAATCATATATACCAGGATTGGAATCATATATACCCAGATGGGGATCATAAAAACTGTATACTAGGATGGGGATCATATATACTAGATACCAAGACGGGGGCCATATATACCAGGATGGGGATCATATATACTGTATACCAGGATGAGGATCATATATACTATATACCAGAATGGGGGTCATATATACTAGGATGGGTAACATATACTGTGTACTAGGATGGGGGCCATATATATCAGGATGGGGATAATAATAATCTTTATTTATATAGCGCCAACATATTCCGCGGCGCTTTACAGTTTAACAGTTTCAAACAACAATCATAGGTAACAATGTTAGCAATACAATAATAAAGCAAAATAAGATGACCCTGCTCGTGAGAGCTTACAATCTACAATGAGGTGGGGGAGATACAAAGTACAGGTGTGTATTTACAATGATGTATTTACAATGATGGTCCAGCCATCTTCAGGGGGTGGAGGATGGATGGAGATAGTGAAAGGGCTACACACACACAAGCATAAAATGACCTTGATTAGTTAATGTGGTAGGCAGCTCTGAACAAATGTGTTTTGAGGGCGCGCCTAAAACTATGCAAGTTATGGATGGTCCTAATATCTTGTGGTAGAGCATTCCAGAGGATTGGTGCAGCACGGGAGAAGTCTTGGAGTCGGAAGGTACGGATTAATGCTGAGGTTAGTCGAAAGTCATTTGCAGAGCGCAGCGGTTGGTTAGGCCGATAGACCGAAATGAGGGAGATGTATGGGGGTGCCGCACTGTGGAGAGCACAAGTGCTTTGAATTGTATCCTGTAATGAATGGGCAGCCAGTGTAATGACTGGCGAAGAGCGGATGCATCTGTGAAACGATTAGCCAGATGGACAACCCTGGCTGCTGCATTAAGGATGGACTGGAGAGGGGAAAGTCGAGTAAGGGGGGAGGCCAATTAATAGAGCATTGCAGTAGTCCAGGCGGGAGTGGATCAGGGTGACAGTGAGGGTTTTTATTGTCTCCATGGTAAGATAAGGGCGGATTCTAGAGATGTTCTTTAGGTGTAAGCGGCACGAGCGGGCAAGAGATTGCATATGGGATGTGAAGGAGAGATCAGAGTAAAAAAAAACACCCAGACAGCGCGCCTGCTGCCGGGGTGTTATTATGGTGCCACCCACGGAGAGGGAAATGTCAGATTTAGGGAGGTTAGTAGAAGGCAGGAGCAGAAGTTGTTCAGTTTTGGAGAGGTTGAGTTTCAGATAGAGAGCGGACATGATGTTGGAGACTGCAGACAGTCAGTGGCGTTCTGTAGTACAGCGGGGGTAAGGTCAGGGGATGACGTGTATAGTTGTGTTTCATCAGCATAAAGATGGTACTGAAAGCCAAATCTGCTGATGGTCTGTCCAATTGGGGCTGTGTAGAGGGAGAAGAGAAGGGGGCCAAGGACTGAGCCCTGGGGTACCCCGACAGTGAGAGGAAGAGGAGATGAAGTGGAACCAGAGAACAGAACACTGAAGGAGCGGTCAGAAAGATAGGAGAACCAGGAGAGAGCAGTGTCCTTAATGTCTAATGACTGGAGCCTAGAGAGTAGGAGAGGGTGGTCAACAGTGTCAAAAGCTGCAGAAAGGTCGAGAAGAATGAGCAGAAAGTGGTCCCCGTTACATTTTGCTGTCAGGTCATCTTGATGAGTGCGGGAGTAGATCAGGCGCTCCAAGAGTTTAGAGATGAAGGGGAGATTGGAGACCGGTCTGTAGTCGTTTGTGCAGGATGGGTCGAGGGTGGGTTTTTTTTTAGTAATGGAGTAATGATAGAGTGTTTGAAGGAGGAGGGGAAAATGCCAGAGGAGAGGGAGAGATTAAAGATTGTGGTTAGGTGAGTTGTGACAACTGGAGAGAGAGACTGGAGGAGGTGTGAGGGAATGGGGTCAGTAGTGCATGTAGTCGGACGAGAAGAGGAGAGGAGCTTGGAGACTTCTTCTGTGATGGGATCGAAGGCGGAGAGTGAGCCAGGGGAGATGCAGGGAGGGATGGGAGTCATTGCACTTGGTGTCTGGGAGCGGATTTCCTGACGGATATTGTCTATTTTCTCTATAAAGTGGGAGGCCAGGTCATCAGCAAAAATGTCTGTCATAGGGACTTCTGCTTTTGGCCTGAGGAGGGAGTGAAAGGTGTTAAAAAGTTTCTTGGGGTTGCTGGATAGTGAGGAGATCAGGGTGGTGTAGTAGGTCTGTTTGGCGAGGTGAAGGGCAGAGTTATAGGTTCTTAACATAAATTTGAAGTGTGTGAAATCTTCTGGTGTGCGTGTTTTCCTCCATAAGCATTCAGCACTCCTAGAGCATCGCTGGAGAAATCGGGTTTGCGATGTGAGCCAGGGCTGTTTCATTCTGTGTTTGGAGGTTCTGAGGTTGAGGGGAGCTACTTGTTCAAGCGTGCTTCTAAGAGTGTGATTGTAGTGATGTACAGCCAGATCAGGACATGAAAAAGAAGAGATTGGGGCAATGATGAGTGTAGGGAGTCTGAAAGTGTATGAGGGTTAATGGCATGTAGATTTCTGTGTTGTAGGTAGGAGAGTGCTGGGGTGGGGGAGGAATGTTGAGTGTGAAGGATAGAATGTTGTGGTCAGAGAGGGGAAGCGGTGAGTTATCTAGGTAGGAGATTGAACAGAGCCGGACAAAGACCAGGTCCAGGGTATTACCGTCTTTGTGTGTTTCAGAGGTTGAGAGCTGTGAGAGGCCTAGAGAAGTGGTTAGTGATAGAAGCTGGGATGCCGATGTGGAAGTGGGGCTGTTAATGGGGATGTTGAAGTCTCCCAGGGAAAGGGTTGGAAGTTCTGAGGACATGAAGTGCGGCAGCCAGGCTGAGAAGTGGTTCAGGAAGTGGGTGGATGAGCCTGGGGGCCGGTATATGACCGCTACTCTGAGGGAGAGGGGACGAAAGAGCCTGATGGTGTGGACCTCAAAAGAAGGGAATGAGAGTGATGGAACTGGGGGTATAATCTGGAACGTGCATTGTGGGGACAGGAGTATGCCGACTCCACCACCAGGTCTGTTTGTGGGTCTCGGGGAATGGGAGAATTGTAAGCCACCATGAGAAATGGCAGCGGGGGAGAGTGTCAGAGTCCTGGATCCAGGTTTCAGTGAGGGCCAACAGATTCAGAGAGTTGTTCACAAAGTAGTTGTGCAGGAAAGGAAGCTTGTTACATACAGACCGTGGATTCCAAAGGGCACAATTGAAAGAGAGAGGTGAGGGAGTGCAAGTAATATTAATAAGGTTAGTATGGTTTTGATATGAGGTAGGGTAGCGGTTGAAGTTGGGGGATGGGGGACCGGGGTTGGGGGAGATGTCCCCCGAAATCAGTAGGAGTAAGAAGATAAAAAGCAAGTAGTTTTTGGAAGTGTATGAAGTTTTTTTGTGCGGTGTGTTTGGGCAAGATGGGCTGAGGTTTTCCAGAAAGGTGAGAAGTGCATGGGAGTTGTACATGGGAGAGGGAAGGAGAGAGGAGCTGATGTATATGAGTCGTGGTGGAGGGGGGATTGGGCGGTGAAAGTGGATTGCAAGGGAACATAGGAGGATAGGAATAAAGCATTTTGATAGAAGGGAGAGCAGAGTGTGGGTTACCCGACTCCTGCCCTGACTAACTGCCATGGAATGACTGCTGTATCACGAAGCTTATCTTCGTGACGCTTTCCTTCTGGGACGCTTGCGTGCACACCTAAGGATGGTTCTTAATATATAGTCCAGACTGCTGGATCAGGAGAGATGGATTCTGGAACCAGGGTGGGGATAATTTGGCAGCTGGGGCCAGCACACCAGGGGGTGGTTAAATGATCAAACACATTGTGGCTGGCAACATGCTATAACACCTTCACCTGATAGAATCTAGAGTGGCCACAGTAATAGATATACATCAAACAGTGAGTAAATCGTACAATGCAACAAATGAAATATACCAATCATTAAGCAGGCACATTAAAATATGTTGCTAGATGATAGAGTGGCAGATGACAGACAGCAGACAGAAAGCAGATGAAGTGTATACCACTAGTCTTATAGCAGCAGATGAGACAGCAATCAGAGGTAGGAAGTTGCATATATGGGGATCATATATACTGTATACCAGGATGAGGGCCATATATACTAGGATGGGTATCATATACTGTATACTAGGATGAGGGATATATAAAAGGATGGGGGGGCATATATATTAGGATGGAGTAGACATATGTATCAGGATGAAGGATATACACTCACCGGCCACTTTATTAGGTACACCATGCTAGTAATGGGTTGGACCCCCTTTTGCCTTCAGAACTGCCTCAATTCTTCGTGGCATAGATTCAACAAGGTGCTGGAAGCATTCCTCAGAGATTTTGGTCCATATTGACATGATGGCATCACACAGTTGCCGCAGATTTGTCAGCTGCACATCCCAAAGATGCTCCATACAAGGCAGGATGGATCCATGCTTTCATGTTGTTTACGCCAAATTCTGACCCTACCATCCGAATGTCGCAGCAGAAATCGAGACTCATCAGACCAAGCAACGTTTTTCCAATCTTCTACTGTCCAATTTCGATGAGCTTGTACAAATTGTAGCCTCAGTTTCCTGTTCTTAGCTGAAAAGGAGTGGTACCCGGTGTGGTCTTCTGCTGCTGTAGCCCATCTGCCTCAAAGTTCGACGCACTCTGCGTTCAGAGATGCTCTTAGGCCTACCTTGGTTGTAACGGGTGGCGATTTGAGTCACTGTTGCCTTTCTATCAGCTCGAACCAGTCTGCCCATTCTCCTCTGACCTCTGGCATCAACAAGGCATTTCCGCCCACAGAACTGCCGCTCACTGGATTTTTTTTCTTTTTCGGACCATTCTCTGTAAACCCTAGAGATGGTTGTGCGTGAAAATCCCAGTAGATCAGCAGTTTCTGAAATACTCAGACCAGCCCTTCTGGCACCAACAACCATGCCACGTTCAAAGGCACTCAAATCACCTTTCTTCCCCATACTGATGCTCGGTTTGAACTGCAGGAGATTGTCTTGACCATGTCTACATGCCTAAATGCACTGAGTTGCCGCCATGTGATTGGCTGATTAGAAATTAAGTGTTAACAAGAAGTTGGACAGGTGTACCTAATAAAGTGGCCGGTGAGTGTATATACCAGGATGATGATCAAATATACCAGGAGGGAGATGAGATGGAAAACAGGATGGGAGACATATCTGGAAGGGGTACAAGATGGGGGACATTAGTACAGAATTGGGGGAGATTATTCCCATAAAAAGTGTAAGCTAAGCAGCAGATCCTCCCCATAACAGTGCATCATGACCATATTTTTTGCTTCAATTTTTTTTTCCCCCATTTTCCTCCTCTAAAGCCTAGGTGTGTCTTATGGTCCACTGTGTCAAAAACCCCTCAGATAATTGTGTGCACATTATGCATTCATCTCCACATTAAATGTTACACTGTGGCTCAGTGGTTAGCACTGTTGCTTTGCTGCGCTGGTGTCCTTGGTACAATCCCACCAAAGACAACATCTGCCAGGAGTTTGTATGTTCTCCCCATGTTTGCGTAGTTTCCTCTGGGTTCTCCGGTTTCCTGCCACATTCCAAAGACCATACCAATAGGGAATATAGATTGTGAGCGAAGGTGAGGTTAGTAAAGTGCTGTGGAATTAATGATGCCATATAAAGGAAGTAATACACAAATAATGATAAATAAATCTGGTGTAAAATTTTAAGTTCAGCCTACTCCTCTAATTTTTCAATCCATAGTTTTCACAGTAAAATATGTATACATGCATGTTTGTCCCCCCCACAAGTCAGAGCCAGACGTCACAACATTGTGACAATTTACTTTATTATATAGCTATACAGGAAAATCTCATACAATTCACTATCAATGGGATTACAAAAGTAATCAGTGGGATTAATTTGCAGAAACATAAAAAAAAAAAAAATTGCATTGATTTCATTAATTTTTTTTCCAGTTTTTATCAAAAAATTAAAAGCAATTACAGTCCTGTTCAGAACCACCAGACAACCAACAAAAATGCACTACAATATTATTTTATTTAGTTACAGAATAATCTATATATCAGTACAGGTTGCAGGAAAGGGAAAAAAAAAAAAAGTTAGTGCTATATACAAGTGTTATCTTTTTTTTTTTTGTCTTCTTTTTAACCGCTCTTTACAAATTGAAGTCAGGATGAACAATTTATTTTAGGACCAAATGCGTAGAAAGCATCGGGTAAAGGCTAGAATAAGAGAATGATCAAAATCCGACTGTTGGGGGAGGGGAGAACAGAAAGTGATTACGTGGGAAGTCTTGTTCCTGGAGCACGGTATACAGAAGGATGGATCAACCTGCGACTTGACGGGTTCCAAAGGCAAAAGCGATGTATAGTAAGATTGTTCTATGACACTATGCCAATCTATTGTTAAGAGTCTATAATAATGCATTTTATATATTTATTTATTATTATTTTTTTTAATTAAATATATCCTACACGTATTTGTAATTTCGACCAGGAAGGCTTTTCTCCCTAGTGGAAAAAAAAAAATATAAAAAAATGTTTATATATCTTTACAGTTTTTGTATTTCTTTTTTTTGTTTTTTTTTTTAAATGAAATATAGCTTCATGCTTTAGTGCTGTGCAAATTCATTATAGCATGTCGTAAATTATCCGTATGAAATGACAAAATGGCGTCTTGGTTTGTTTTTTTCCAGTTGGAATCTTAATATCCTCGCAAGCACTAGTATAAATGCATGTTACAATATCGAAAAAAAATAAAATAAAAATAAAACTAGTACTATGGCTGAGATCTGTGGTCTTCGGAGAGTGAGCGTCGCTTACCGGTTAAAGCGTGGAGATCGGACAGCAGGTTACGGATGAGGAGTATTTAGTCTTTTTTTTTTTACTTCTTCACTGAAAACATCAACGTTTGATTTTAAAAACACAAAGTTGATTAATAAATGACGTCTGCTAATATCTCTGCACGATAATAAGGATAATAAAAGGCTTATGGACTACAGGAAAATTAACCCTCCCCATATTAAGGCTAGGAAAGGCACTCCTCTCGAATGCTTGGTATGAGCATGCATGCAACGGGATGCTTGAGATAAGAGTGCGCCAATAGTACATTACCAATGACTCTCCAGCGCCCTCTGCAGAGCGCTTTCAGATTACAGGCACATTTTGCTTTGCTCCTTCCATATAAATGGCCGTTTCTCCAGTTTACTACCCTGTAAGGTAGGAGTCACTTCTCGAACGCTTCTGATTTCGGCCGGATTCCACGTCTTGGTTTCCAGTGTAGAACTCGTCTTGTAGATGGTGGTTATCAAGTATGGCTACAGCTATCTATTGTGGAGGTCGGTGACCGGACGTCAGTGCATCTGCGCGTAGATAGCCTGGAATCAGTGATATCACTGTAGTATGTGCTGCAGCAAGGATGAGTACTGTTGTAGAAGAGAACAGATTGACTTTTGTGTTTGTTTTATACCCCTGGAGACTGAATGCATTAAAAATGGATATACTATAACAAACTACAAAGTTACTCTGCAAGATAAACAAAAATAAACTTAAGATCGGTATGAGCATGTCCTCGAGTCTCTTACAATGAAGAGAAATCTATGAGTGTTCATGTAATATATCACTTCCGTGGAGATTATGACAGGGTGTTGATCTAAGGTTCTCTGAAGCAATGGGTCTCCTCTATTCCAGCAGCATGATAGACAAGGACTATATTACATCACACTTTGCAGACACATCGGCATTTACAGAATTACACAGCAATTGCTCTCTCCGGTCTTCTCGCGGTTTCTTTGACCTGAAAAATAAATTACAAACGTAATTTACAGAAAAACCATACATTGGATCTGAAAAAACCCAACCCGTAACCCCTCTACAAACCCCCCCCCCCCCCCGCCTGTTTTCATCTTCACGACCAAGCAAATTTTCACAATTCCGATCACTGTCACTTTATTTGGTAGAAACTCCGGAACGTTTCAACGGATCCCTCTGACTTGGAGACTGTTTTTTGGTGACATACTGTCATTCACGATAGTGGTTAAATGACTTGCATTTTTTGGGGAAAAAAAACCCAAAAATTTGGAGAAAATGGTGAAAATTTTGCAAATTCTTGAATTTTTATGCCTTTAAATCAGAGCGTCATATTGCACAAAATAGCGAATAAATAACATTTTCCACATGTCTACTTTCCTTTTCCCAATCTTGTACAATTTTTTTTTTTTTGTTAGGAAGTTATAAGGGTAAAAAGTTGACCAGCGATCTCATTTTTCCAACAAAATTTACAAAACCTTTTTTTTTTTTTTTTGTAGGGACCGCATCACATATTAAGTGACAGATGCCTAGAGACAGAAAATACCCCAAAGTGACACCATTGTAAAAACTATACCCTTCAAAGTCCCAAAACCACATTCAAGAAGTTTATTAACCCTTCAGGTGCTTTACAGGAATTAATGGAATGTGGAAGGAAAAAAAAAATTCAACTTTTTTTTTTTTTTTTTCACAAAAATTTTACTTTAGACTCAATTTTCACAATGGTAACAGGAAAAAAAATTAACCCCAAAAATTGTTGTACACTTTTTTCTGAGCATGCAGATACCCTGTATGTGGGGTAAAACTACTGTTTGGGCACACGGCAGGACTCTGAAGGGAAGGAGAACAGTGTGAATTTCTGATTGAAGAATTTGCTGAAATAATTAGCGGACACAGTGTTTGCAGTGCTCCTGATGCACCTAAACAGTGGAAATCCCCAACAAGTGACACCATTTTGGAAACTAGACCCCTTCGGGAACTTATCTAGATCTGTATTGAGCACCTTGAACCCACACAGGTGCTTCACAGACGTTTATAACGTTAAGCCGTGAAAATAATAAATAAATAAAATCACATTTTTTAACACAAAAATGTTATTTTAACCCAATTTTTTTATTTTCATGAGGGTAACAGGAGAAAATGGACCACAAACATTGCTGTGCAAGTTCTCCTTAGTACACAGATACCCCATATGTGTACCTTTTGAAGTACAGTGCAAAGGTCAGAAGGGAAGATGCACCATACTGGAGTTCAGATTTTGCTGGACTGGTTTGAGTGTGCAATGTCACAGCCCCCGAGGTGTCAGCACAGGTGAACCCCCCCCATAAGTGACCCCATTTTACAAACTACACTTCTTAGTTGATTTAATTTAGGGGTGGAGTGAACATGTTGATGCCACAGGCATGTCACAGAAAGTTATACCATTGGGTAGTGAAGAAAATTGCATTTTTAACACCAAAATTTAGTTTTTGCCCAGAGTTCATCACATTTTCACAAGGAGAAATGAGTAAAACAGTCCCACACTTTCTGCTGAATGTAGAAATACCCCACTTGTGGCTGTACCGCACTGATTAGCCATGCGGCGATATTCGGAATGGACGGAGCGATATTTTCCTCCTGGAGCGTAAATTTTCATAGAATAGTTTGCGGACTCCATATACAGAGCCCCTAAGTACTAGAAAAGCAGAATTCCCCCTCAACTGACCCCATTTTGGAAATTAGACTCCTTTGGGAACTTAGCTACAGGTGTAGTGACAATTTTGACTCCACGGGTGTGTTCCAGAAACAAGAAGCAGAGGATGTAAAACCTGCAAACGGTCGTTGTAGTGACCAATATATTGTAGTGACCAGTACGTTGTGCCCAGTTCATGCTTATGGAGACTTACACCTGTAAATTAGGGGGGGCTGTCAACGCTACAGAAATGCCAAACATGTAGACGCTAAATGTGGTTTAGGCACACTGGGGCTCAGATGGGAGAAGGGCAATTGGATGCGGGAGAGCAGAATTTGTTGAATTTCTTTTTTGGGGCCAGGAGCCATTTCGCTTTTCCAGAGTCTTTGTACTACCAGTAAAGTGGAAGCCCCCTATATTTCCGATAACAGATGACAGATCTGAAAAGGGACTTGCTATTTTTGTGGATTGATTTGAACCTTTTATTGGGAACATTTTACATAACGCTTGGTATAATTTATCCAGGGCTCTATGCTGAGCACTTACTTTAAGGTTTCCATCTAAATCTCTGAGTGACGCGATTCAGATGAAACCCCCCGAGGGATCCATTCTCTATAATGAGGCAACACTCTGGCCTCTGTCTGGCCTCTGTTCAGCATTGCCTTTTTCAAAAGTGCGCAAAATCCTAAAACAACGGGCACCGCCGGATCACAGGTTCTATGGCGTCCTCATTATAGGGAATCTTCCGCCAGGGGTTCTGCCTGAATCACGTATTTCAGAAATTTACATGGAAACCCCAATGCAAGCACAGGATAAATGTGAACAAAGCCTTACTGTGATCTTTGGGAGGCAGAATAAACAAATCAACAGCAGGTGAAGATTTGGTTTTATTTTTTCATGCCATTTCTCGTACAGTATAAGTATTTAGACGACTTATTCTTTGGGTCGATGTGATTACAGTGATACCAGATTTATATAGTGTTCTTATGTTTGGCTGCTGTCACAGTAAAATACGCTTTTTACTGCAAAAACTAGTTTTTGCATCATTTTGAAAACTAATTTGTCTATATTTCAGCTGAACTAGTCATGCGAGTGCTTGTTTTTGGCAGGACAAGTTGACGTTTTTATTGGTATCATTTTCAGTCACAACATTTTTTGATCGCCTTTTATTCCGATTTTTGGTAGGCAGAATGAACAAAAACCAGCAATTCAGGAATAGTTTGTGTTTTTTTTGGTGCTGTTCTGTGTGTAGTAAAATTGATAAGGCAGCTCTATTTTTAAGGTCAGCACAATTACAACGATACGATTTTTTTAAAAGTTTTGACACCGTTACACAAACTATTTTATATATAAAAAAAATTATTTTTGCATTGCTTTATTCTGAGCACTATAACTTTCATTTTTTGGCTGATGGAGCTTTATGGTGGCTTGTTTTTTATGGGACAAGAGGATGTTTTCAGGGGTACCATTTTTAATTTACATTAGTCTTTTTATCTAATTTAGTCCACTTTTTGTTCAGCGGTATGATAAAGTATCTTGTTTTGCCTTTTTTTTTTTTAATGGGGTTCACTGAAGGGATAAACTAGTGGGACAGTTTTATAGGTCAACTTGTTCCAGACGTGGCGATGCCAAATGTGTACTTTCATGGCTTATTTTTTTTATAGATTTATTTATGGGTTCAATATATATTTTTACTATTTTGTGTTTTATTTTTATTTTTTTACCTGTTTACTTAGTCTCACTATGGGACTTTCACGGTTTGCAGTCTGATCGCTGTTATAAAGCATTGTAATGCAGTAGTATTGCTATACCTTATAACCTGTCAGCCATGTAGACACAAGTTAGTTAGATCATGCACTGCGCATAATCTAAATATTTCGCCAGTGTCTGATGACCCAGAGAGCTCGCTCCCTCTGCCCGCCTTCTAAATGCTGCTATCGGTATCAGCAGCCAAAATCACCTTTACGTTTCCATATATCCAAGGTTCATAAGTACCTACCGACCTGAACGTATGGATCCGTCCAAGGTCGTAAAGGGGATAAAGGGAATCTGTTAGCAGGTTTTCGCTATGTAACATGAGACCAGCATACTGTAGGGGCAGAGGGCCTGATTCCACTGATGGATCACTTACTGGGCTGCTATGTGTAGTTTTGAAAGAATCCTTGTTTGTCTGATGTAGCAGAGTTAAGAGCTGTGAGCTCTGTATAACCCCACACACAGCACTGACCGGCAGCTTCTTGTGTACACTGTGAATGGTCAGCAAGCTGCCAATCAGTGGTGGGGGCGGGGCAATACAGATTAGCCTGACTGACTGGCACGTGACATGTAGTCCTGTAGTGCCAATTTCCTGCTGAAAAAATACCGATTGTATTGAAACTAAGGGGTAAAGTTTCTAATTATGGAGAGTGACATGACTGACGTGCCAGGATAAGACGACATGTGTCATGCATGCTCCTCTGGAAAATTAAATATGCAAATGGTCGCTTCATTTAGGAAGAGAACTGGAACTCTATCGCCACCTATGGGAAGTAACAATCCTAAAACGTTAATAACTCTTTATTGACCCTTGTCACATGAATTAGGATAAAAGCCAAACCAGAACCTCAAATTGCAGACACGTGTTTTGGGGTGATGCCTGTCATCAAGCCGCTACGCCTCCTTACCCTGGCATATCGGACATGTCACTCTCCATAAGGAAAAACGTTCCCTCATTTAAAAATGAACCCCAATATTAATATGGCTAATCTGGTTGTCTCTGTTTATGGACATATATCTGTAAATCTCAGGACACTACCTCCATATTCAGTTCAATAAAGGTACCTTCACACTGAACAACTTAACAACGATAACGATAGCGATCCGTGACGTTGCAGCGTCCTGGATAGCGATATCGTTGTGTTTGACACGCAGCAGCGATCAGGATCCTGCTGTGACATCGTTGGTCGGAGCTAGAAGGCCAGCACCTTATTTCGTCGCTGGATCTCCCGCAGACATCGCTGAGTCGGCATGTGTGACGCCGATTCAGCGATGTCTTCACTGGTAACCAGGGTAAACATCGGGTTACTAAGCGCAGGGCCGCGCTTAGTAACCCGATATTTACCCTGGTTACCAGTGTAAATGTAAAAAAAAATACAAACACTACATACTTACATTCCGGTGTCTGTCGGGTCCCCCGGCGTTCTGCTTCCCTGCACTGTGTCAGCGCCGGCTGGCCGTAAAGCAGGGCACAGCGGTGAAGTCACCGCTCTGCTTTACGGCCGGCGCTTACACAGTGCAGGGAAGCAGAACGCCGGGGGACCCGACAGACACCGGAATGTAAGTATGTAGTGTTTGTTTTTTTTTACATTTACACTGGTAACCAGGTTAAATATCGGGTTACTAAGCGCGGCCCTCGCTTAGTAACCCGATGTTTACTCTGGTTACCCGGGGACTTCGGTATCGTTGGTCGCTGGAGAGCCGTCTGTGTGACAGCTCTCCAGCGACCACACAGCGACGCTGCAGCGATCGGCATCGTTGTCTAGATCGCTGCAGCGTCGCTAAATGTGACGGTACCTTAACTCTTGGCATAGTGTGGCCGCGGACCACTCTTGCTTGTGAGCACCAATAGAGCCTGATCTGTAACCAGCTGCTCCCCCAACTGTATAATATGAAGGCAGTGTCCTAAGATTTACAGATCTCATATGTCCATAAACTAAGAAAAGCAGATTAGCCATATTAAAATTGGAATGAATCCCTAATTGAGGAATCAGTACTCCGTGGGCTGACCCCAGTGCCAATAATTCAGAATCCGTGGCAGTCTGGTTAATCTCCTAATAGGCAGTGGGGATGCATATTGGAAGCATCTAATACTAATCCCCCCAAAAAGGTCAAAATAATTAGTAGCTAGAACAATATCTATTTACCAATATACACTTTGATTTTAAATAGCACAATTCTTAATTTGGGAAATAATACATTTTTTAATATCCCAGAATCATTAGTTAGGGTTTATTTGCCTCACGGCAATCTGTATGTTTAATTATTAAACCCTATGCAGAATCTCAATTGAACAGTTGGGGAATATGCAATTAGTCACCTACATATTTAATCTTATCTGCAAATTACCACTAGGGCCGCAGGTAAATAGCTCATTTCCCAACAGGTTTTCTTTAAAAAAGTTTTCCTTACATCTGTATCCTAGCCACAGGATAAGCGGTAAGATAGCTGGGAGCTGCACAAATAACCAGTAACAGGACGGGTGAGTGTCTCTACTCTCATGTTCTTTTGGGCATTTTGTACAGTGCGGTCGTGAACTGCCACTCCACACATTCATTGTAGGAGTTAAGATGGTTTTACAACAGGCGGTGAGCAGTGCTGGTGACAATGCTGTGTCATATGTCTGGGTTTGAGCCCTTGAGCTTGTGTTTTGTGGTTGGCTTCTCTGTCCGCCGAGCCACAGAAGATCAATTTTTTTCTCCTGGTGTACACCCTTTTCTCCTGTTTAGTTTGTTATCCTTGCAGTAGTCTTTTTAGAGTAAGGCTACGTTCACATTTGCGTTGTGCACCGCAGCGTCGGCGCCGCAACGCACAACGCAAACAAAAACGCAGCAAAACGCATGCACAACGCTGCGTTTTGCGCCGCATGCGTCCTTTTTTGATTGATTTTGGACGCAGCAAAAATGCAACTTGCTGCGTCCTCTGCGCCCGGACGCATGTTAAATATAGGGGCGCAGACCGCAAATGTGAACGTAGACTAACAGGTGTATTCATTAAAGCATTTGTATGCCACATCACCTTTTGAGTGCGGCTTTATATATTTTTACCCTGCTGGTGATAGTCTCATTTGGATGTGTAGCCATACTGCTGTAGTTTAAGCCAGTCAGTAAAAGACCAGCCAGGTTTCATCTCTGCTGTTTATGTTCTGAACTTATCTTCGGTTTCTTTATAGAAAGTACCGTAGAGGACATATTCTCTAATTTTGTATCCTTTATTTTGTATTTCATGGTCTGTTTTACTCACTCTGGGATCTTTCTATTTCAGCACTTTCCCTTCTGTAGGTGACTTGCACTCTGCTCTGCCCTCCGGTTCTTTAGGAGGAACGTGAAAAGCTCAAAGACCTTTCAGGTAGCACACCTCCGAGTTGCCATCGTACAGACTGTGGTTATGCCCCCTGACGAAGGTGTGATCGCCGAAACGTGCGTTGGGGCGGAAGCGCGTCTCCAGTACTCCAGTCCTCTGTGCGGTGGGTACCTTGCTGCAGCAGCATTTACTATTTCGGTTTAATAGACTATGGCACACATATGTGACAGTATTATAGCGGCTATGGTCTGTTTGCCTGTGTATATTTTGTGAACGGTTGCTGTTAGCTCTGTTTCCCTCGTTGCATGGTCTAACTACTTTTTGTTTGGTTTACTTAGTTTATTATATATTATTTTTGCTTATTTTTTCTGTCTCTACATATACACAATTCTTAAACTAGGAGGACTGTGAGTCCTGGTTGCGCTCTTCCTGCTAATCCTTCAGCAGTGTTTTCTGTGTTGCTACTACCTTCCCTCCCTTCACCTGATTTTTATATTGTCAAATATTCTCAATAAAGTTTATAGTGTTTTTATCACATTTGGTCTGACCAGTTATCATCTTTTTCGGTTTGTTGTTAGACTGTGGTTAGGGCAATCTCAGTTCACGCAGCAACCACTAGGTACTGCGGGGTCAGGATCTCTAGTCCCTACAGGAACCAGAAGGGTCAGTTGCAGTTTTTATTGTGTTACCCATTTTCCCCCAGAGTGAATGGCTACACAATCATAAATGCTTTGGCGCACAGATGCTAGATGGGCTTGCAGGTATCTGCGCACCTGTCTGACTGTGTACATCAGTGACACTCACTTCCTGGGGCGTGATTGACAACCCCTTTAAAGCAAAGAGCCATGAGAGTTCATCAGATTCTCTATGGAAGTTATTGTAAATTTAAAGGCCACAAATGTTTAGCAGATGTGGATTCCACTAATGGTTCCCATATCTCAAGAACACCACCTTGTCACACGTTACTTTCAAGTGAACAGGATATACTCGTAAGGCCACCTCCTCTCTACCTCTGCCAGGACCCCGTTCTTGAAATAAACGGGGTCTCATGGGTGGTATTTGAATCTAATATGCATTTTGTGGCATATCCTGTTAAGACGCCATAAACGTAAAAGATAGAAATACCCCTTTAAATTGATAATGGCAATTGTTAATTGCAAGTTCACTTAGTCATTTCTGTTAGTGGCCACCTTCCTTCTGCACCATAGGAATCTACTTTCTCGGAGGCGTCTCTGCTCCAGAGCCACCGTTTTTTTTAATCAGATGTACCGTATATTAGAGAACATGCCAATCCCTAATATACCAGAATACTGCAATACCCCCAGGAATAATCTGTCTCCCCTGTCACCTGGCAGCATCTCCGGGGGTCCAGAAAATAACATAACAAGGACATTCTAAAAACCCGATAGAGAGGTGGTGATTGTGACAGTTTATTCTGACTATGAGAGCCCCCGTCATCGCTCCGTGAAGGGGCTGCCCTTTCAGCAAAATGCCTTGTTAAAGTTCAGCAAGTAAATTAGACGTTCCTGGCAGGGAATCACGCCAGCAACTTAATGCTGGGGAAATGTCAAGTCACTGATCAGTCTGGAATGTGAAAGAAAAATGAATATTAAATATTAGGAATCATCAAATAAATGAGAGATAATGAAGCAGAAAATCCGGCTCATGTGCTGCAAGGATAGAAGGCTGCGGGCTGGGTGGGGGGCATAATGATGAGAACGGAGACCGGCAGAGAGGGGCTGTACGGACCTGTCATATCTGTAAGGCTGATCCCCCATTACCTCAATATGTGCCTGTATGGATGATGGGTCATCTATCCCAGACACATCTTGGTTGGCCGTATGGCCATACATTGCAGACCTTGTAACCCCTCGTAGTGCTCCATATTCCCATACGTCCTACGAGAAGGGTCTCAGTGCAGCCGACAGCCCCCCATAGTGTCAGCGAAGACTGAGTGCTGAGGAGCTGTCTATAGTCAGACACTAATCACCGAGACAAGCCATGCATTACTAAGGAGATTGCAGCCATGATCTCACTGGATCAGATTTGCAATGATCAAGTCCCTGTTCTTGGTCTCATTCTGTATGTGGAGTAAGCTGCCGCCACACACTGCTGCTGGACACTTATCTGCCCTGAGAACTAAAGGATCAGGCATGTTGAAATCCAGCAGCCCAATCCTTCTACCGGCAGAAGTTTCATCTAAGATTCATTTTAGGTTTTCAGCCACCTTATTACTAATGATAGATGAAAATAGGGGAGAAAGACCACCCTAAAGCAAGAGAAATTCTAAAAAAAACAAACAAAAAACACATGGGGATACAGATCCGGAATCAGCATTAGGAGAAATTGACCCTTTTCCTTCACAGCCTCTTTTACGACAGATTCCCTCAGATTATTATTATTATTTATTGTTATAGCGCCATTAATTCCATGGCGCTTTACATGTGAGGAGGGGTATACATAATAAAAACAAGTACAATAATCTTGAACAATACAAGTCATGACTGGTACAGGAGGAGAGAGGACCCTGCCCGCGAAGGCTCACAATCTACAAGGATGAATCCTTTCCTCCAAAGGTGTAAGACACAGAAAAAAAAAAAAAAAAAAAAGAGTGTACATCATCTCTTTCTACAGAAAGGGTTAATCCAGGTGTGCGAATTCGGAGTTCGGCAGCCTCACTTCTGGTCCTGTGCCGAATACAGTAAGGAGCATTGTGTCGGCACGTCATCAGTGCTTCATATGAAGGGGTCTGGCTGACCATTTCGTTAGCTACGCCAGACCCCCTTAGTCTCAGCGGAGCTGACCGAGAAGAGGGCTGGCTTAACTATTGCATTTTGGAGTCAGCCAGGCCCCATCATATTCAGATCAGGTTTCACGTCGACAGGAAACTCTTCTGCTTTGAACACATCACCAGAAGTGAAGCCAGGGCAGACCAAGAATGATCGGGACAATCGTCCTAACTGAACTACATGAAAGAAGCCCTCTTCCTCCTCCTCCCAATATATTGCTGTCATCTTATTATACAGCACCGTGTACTTACAGTTGCTCATTTTACCGTCTCAATTAATTATTCTCTTCTCCATTAGGTCTATGATTAAAAACGGACTAGCTGAATCCTTCAAAGCGCTATGTAGAAACAGGATGTCTATTTTCCCTGTGTGAGCCATCATTAGAACTACAATCCTACCATCACTGCAAAGTCCCTGGCAGCCCAGCTCCTCCACCTCTAACTTCTGACCCAGTTGCTCTGTTCCTCCTGCCAATGACTTTGCAGTGAAGTAGAATTGTAGTAATGATGACTCATGCAGGGAAATGAGACTTCCTGTTTCTACATAAACTTTAGAAGGATTCAGCTAGTCGGGTTTTAATCATGTGATGTCATATGTAATAGAAAAGAGAAAAATTAACTGGAAAGGGGGGGGGGGCAAAATGAGCAATTGTAAGTACATGGTAATAGAATATGATGACTGCAATATATTAAGAGGATAAAAACTGATGGGAGAAGAGGAGGAGGAGGAGAAGGAGGAAGAGGAGGAGGGCTTCTTTAACAAGTTACACAACTTATGCTGAAATTAGAGATTACGTTTTTCTTTGGATTAACAACCGTTTAGAGCTCTGGGATTTGCCTCATGTGAGCCCAATCATGGAGGGGTTTCCACCATTTCCCACCACTGACCAGGCCTAGACTGGCATGTGACTACCGCCCTGCCATGGTGAGGCAGCCGTCTTATGGTCATGTCTGGAGCCTGAAACGTCCCCTCTGGCTCTCCTCCTGCACTGTGTGCTGTGATCCAGCCTTTGTTGGGGCGCTCCCCGCTCCAGGCATGTGATACACCAGATACACGGACAATAGCCTAGTGTAGTGCTATAGAACAGCCATTGTCCCCGCAGCGCGGTGCCATGCCCAGAATTATTGCTCTCATTTACAATCTGACAAGGCTTCAGTTCTCGTTACATACCTGGAGAGAAGTAAGAAGAGCATTGTAATCCTAGCTTATAATGCAAACCTGGAATCTGGATACACGGACTCCACATCGCTGCTCAGCAGATCCAAAGATTACGCAGCAGCTGCGGCACGCCGAGGAAACAATGCTGCATAATGGCCATAAGTGGAACTGGACCAAGATTAATGATTACTGGTACTTAATCTTCAGCCAGGAGGGGTTACAGGACAAGTCCATAAATCAGGGCAATTCTAACATGCCCTTATAAAAATCAACAATCTGGATATCGGAGATTCCACTTCTCAGAAACTAATGGCTCCGTTAGATTATTGGTCTGGATCGGCCAAACAACCGACGATTTACAAATTGAATCAATTGGTCATTTACTGGCCTGTATAGACAATCCAAGCAGAATTACTGTTAATTTGATGGATCTGTGCATAGAATATCAGGTTATCGGCTGCACGTCGCTTCTTTACACAGGGCGTTGTGATGCAGAGAATGAGCGCTTTTCTTCGTTCACTGGTTGATTGTCGACCTGTTTAAATAGGCTGACAATCATGATCAAGTGTTCCCATATTATTGGCTCATCTAAAGGTGTCATAAATGGATCTGCCTGACCAGAAGTGAAGGTTCGGTGTCTTATCTGCGTACTGTGCCCACTCAGAAGTTCAAGGACCCAATGTAAAGTCTACAACAGGACTCGTGGGAACCAAGACATGGAAGCAACAAATCTCCACCCTTAATATTACACCCTCTGCCCAGTATTTACATGGATATAACTGGATTCAGTAACTTATGCTGACAAAGCGACAGGAAAACCAAAGCTGCCATATTGTGCTCTAGACCAAGAGTTAGGTCATTGTCTTCATGTAAAACCACGCACCTTGAGAATTTGGCTCTGGCAACGTCTCTCTGGCAACCAAGTGCATCACTGTTGTCTTGCCAAGTGGAAGTTTTAATGCTGTATGGACCAAAGAAAAGAAACAGTATCAGAAGCACAAGAACACTATGAGGGATTGATTATAGCAAGGACCTTAGATCTCACCGAGCCGGGCTCATCGGTGGGCCGAGCACCACAAGGGGCAGAAAGCAGCAGAAGGGACAACTTTACTATAGAGCCCAGCCCGAACCTGGCAATATTAGTGTTGGATTTCACAAAAATGTATATCTGTGTTGATAATTACATACTGGATCCATAAAAGCTAGAATTTGGAAGATGCAACAAAGAAAGATGTGCCCCTTATATTTAAAAAAAAAAAACCCCATATAAAAGCTAGGCAAGTAACAAAGGGGTTGTCTGGTGAAAACGAGTAATCACTTATCCAAAAGGATCAGACTGCTGGGACACACTGATGGACGGAACGGACACTTCTCGCTGACAGTATTCTCTATCCGTGCTCCAGTCACTACCTATGGGGCGGCCGAGGGCAGCGCTTGGCTTTTAAACCAGCAGTGGCATAAACAATGAATGGGGCCAGTGTGGTGTATCCAAACTAGTGCTTCAGTTTGTAACAACGGAAATAAAAATGCCTCATCCTGCCGACTGGTGGAGGCCGCCTACTGGGATCTGCCCCAATCAATACTTATCACCTATCCTGCCAAAGGCGATAACTTGTCTGCACCAGACAACCCCAGTAATAATAATACTTGTAGAAATTAGTAGTCCAGTTTCTTTAAATATTTAACCCTTATCTCTAAATTTTTCATACTTTAATGCTAATACAATAAGTATTGCGGCAGTGAGGACACGTCTGCAAGTAAAACCCAAACATTGCTATTAGCACTGTGGCCACAAGATGGCGACATTGCACTGCGAGAACCAAGGACAGAGCGGGTTTGTGGGGATGATAGAAGTCAGCTCACCAGGTAATCTTACAATGGATGGATCCCATCAGTGCAGCGACAAAGAACATATATTTCCACTATATACTTTCAGCAGTGCAAAACAAAACTGATTACACGTAGGAAGTGGCTACCAACATCAAGGGTCTGAGGCATGTGCAAGAAACCTAAACAGAGCTAAATGCTAGACAGTGATCAGTATTGTAGAGGATGTACTCCGTGATGTCTGCAGTGTTACATCACATCCAGGAGGGGGACAAGCAACGCCATGAGGCAGCCGCTGGCAGGCTTCTTCTTAGTCTCCTTAAGCTGGTAAACTGGTCATATTATGGAATCCTGGCTGCAGAGCTGAGTTATTTTATTTTTTTTTTTTTAATTTCTCATCTCCATTGTGGAGATATTCGCTTGTAAAGTTAAGGTTATATTTCTCCCTTCAACCAAGGAGGTTGTTGGCTGAGATTCATCTTTGGGGGCGTGCACTTTTTCTCCTGCATGAAGTTGACCAATCATATGCAGGAAGCATCAAACAGGGGGAGGAAAAGAACACACCCCCAGAGAATGTCAGACCCAGCTTTCTGTGAGATGATAGTGACAGACCAGCAGCTCTCCTCCCGAGGTCACACTGATCTTACTGTCGGCATCTACTGTGATTACAATCAGGGGGGAGGTGACGTATAGCAGAGCTGTGTGTCATTACAAACACCTCTGCAGCTGTCCTCTCACAGCGCAGTCAGCTTGGCTCTACTATGCCTTACCCTCACACTTAGGCACCATTCTGTGGGGCCGGTGGGAGAGCTACAGAAGCGTTTGTACTGAAAGCTCTGCAGTACTAGTCTCCCCCGCTCATACTCACAGAAGATGCGGACAGTAAGGTGAGCGTGCCTTCGGGAGGAGAGCAGGACGGTCTCATTACAGGTCTTACCGAATCACACAGAGAAAGCTGGGGGACATGCTATTTCTCTGGCTTGGTTATGGTTTCCGGTTTATGATTGGTCAACGTCATTTAGGGGGAAGAAGAATACATCCCAGAGACAAATTTCTGGTAACTCCCCCTTGTCTAAAGGGATAATTAGATAAACTTTACAAGCCAGTATCTCGCCAACTTAGATGAAATTGAAAAAAAAAATATGTAAAGTTTTTTTCAGTTCTGCAGCCACAGTTCATGCTGTGACCAGTTAAACATGCTCAAACTGATGGAAGGTTCCTTTTCAGTCTATGGACACTTAGAGAAGCATGTATCCTGAGCTAAAACTAATTTCTACAATTGGGTTTCATTCATTACAAATTTTTTACTGTTTGCCTTTTACCACCTCTAACCGGCACGGTGTATTGCTGAATGAGTTCACTGAGTGTCAATCAGTGAGCTCGTTCTGACGAGATCTTACAACTAGTGATGAGAGAACGCACTTGGATTAGGTGTTATCTGAGCATGCTCGTGTGCTAATAGAGTGTCTTCGGAGTGCTCGAATCAACAACATATGCACAGATAACATAACAAACAGGCAATACATGCATGGGTGACCGCAGTCGAACAGCCGCGGGGACTAGAACATAGTATTCGAGCACACTGAAGACACTATTAGCACACGACAGTGCTCTGACAACACCTAAGCACGCTCGCTCATCACTATTTATGGCTCATAACCTCCTTCTGGGCTCCTTTGTGCTTGTTTATGACCACATGAAAGAAAGAGGAGTTGAACTTTGTGGTCATAAATCAGTTCAGAGGAGCTCAAAAGACGGACGATAAGACAAACTGTCCTCTCAGAGCGCGCTCACTGACCGACCCTCAGTTAGCTCATCCTACAGCCAGCAATAGACAGTGTAACATAAAGGCTGTAACAGGCCAAAGGTACAATATTGTTAATTATACCCAATTGGAAAAAATGTTTTTTTAGCCAAAAATAAATACATTAAGGTATTGAAAAAAAGCATTTATGAAAAGCAGAAAACGGCTCATTTTTAGAAAAGACAGTAAAACAAGATTTGGTAAAGCAACTTTTAATGAAGTTTCAATGAAAAAGTTACCTCCTAAAGTCACATTGCCATGGAGAAACCGTCCTTGATAAATGAGTCGGAGAATGCACGGACTGCTGACCTGCTCCTCTTCCCAGTCTGAAAAAGAAAACCAGAGCAGAGACATAATGATCAACAGCGGAGCTCTTTATACAGGCGGAAGCCGACTACAGCAGAGGAAAGCACATTTCTACCGCGTAGCATTTCTCTCGCTATCTTAGTTTATCGATGTCTGAGAATGCCGTGAGACAACCCCCTTCGGGTCTATCAGACCGGCCATAGTGATATATGATATAACATTATATATCTTATTATTGGACAAGAGAACAAAAGAATACAACGTGACAGCCGCAAATAAGTGATGAAAAGGGTGAAATGCTACCAAAATACCTGGTGGCTCCAAAGGGTTAACCTGTGCCGCTTTGGCAAAGTAGCCACCAGTGCCCGCCTCATTGTCTAAACAGGAAAGGTGCACAATGACTGTCCAGTGTGAACAAGGCCCAGATAGGTCGTGGCTCTCACCTCCACCGTTCTGGAAATGTGTGAATACATTGTGTCATCATTCCACATGTCAATGGGCATGTAGACAACCCGACACTGTCCGCACTCATCGGATGGAGGGACACAGCCCGCTGACCAGGGCCATAGTAATGCCCAGCTGTACAACAGAGGAAAACAGATTTCTAATAAAAAAGGCTCCCTGATGGATTTTTCATGGGGAACATAAGACCTTGACTTGATACTTCTATTTATCCTTTCAATGGTTCATTAAAGGGTTCATGAATAAGCTGAACTCCGCATCTCGCTAAAATGTAACACGGAAAGGAGAAAGTGAAGCTAAGCTAATGACCTCAGAGCCGAGCGCAGATTTATCGGCCACATTGGACTCCAGAATCAATGTCACGCTGTCCATGGAATGAGCGCCTAAAGCTGGAGGAAGAAATACCGCAGGCCATGACATGATTATGGATGCTGCTCAGACAGATCTGGAGACGTTTCTTATTTTGGCACCTTATCGGTGACATCAGCTATCCAACGGCGGCCGGTTACGCTGCTACTTGATTCGCTCCGTCTGAACCATACAAACAGCCAGGGTGAAACGATAAGAGAAGGTGGAGGAGGACGAGACGGACAACGACGACGACTAGGAAGAGGAGAAGGACGACGACGACGAGGAAGAGGAGAAGGACAACGACGACGAAGAGGAGAAGGACAACGACGAGGAAGAGGACGACGAGGAGGAAGAGGAGAAGGACGACGAGGAGAAGGACGAGGAGGAGGAGAAGGACGAGGAGGAGGAGGAAAAGGACGAGGAGGAAGAGGAAAAGGACGAGGAGGAAGAGGAGAAGGACGAGGAGGAAGAGGAGAAGGACGAGGAGGAAGAGGAGAAGGACGAGGAGGAAGAGGAGAAGGACGAGGAGGAAGAGGAGGAAGAGGAGAAGGACGAGGAGGAAGAGGAGAAGGACGAGGAGGAAGAGGAGAAGGACGAGGAGGAAGAGGAGAAGGACGAGGAGGAAGAGGAGAAGGACGAGGAGGAAGAGGAGAAGGACGAGGAGGAAGAGGAGAAGGACGAGGAGGAAGAGGAGAAGGACGAGGAGGAAGAGGAGAAGGACGAGGAGGAAGAGGAGAAGGACGAGGAGGAAGAGGAGAAGGACGAGGAGGAGAAGGACGAGGAGGAGAAGGACGAGGAGGAGGAGAACGAGGAGGAGAAGGACGAGGAGAAGGACGAGGAGGAAGAGGAGAAGGACGAGGAGGAAGAGCAGAAGGACGAGGAGGAAGAGGAGAAGGACGAGGAGGAAGAGGAGAAGGACGAGGAGGAAGAGGAGAAGGACGAGGAGGAAGAGGAGAAGGACGAGGAGGAAGAGGAGAAGGACGAGGAGGAAGAGGAGAAGGACGAGGAGGAAGAGGAGAAGGACGAGGAGGAAGAGGAGAAGGACGAGGAGGAAGAGGAGAAGGACGAGGAGGAAGAGGAGAAGGACGAGGAGGAAGAGGAGAAGGACGAGGAGGAAGAGGAGAAGGACGAGGAGGAAGAGGAGAAGGACGAGGAGGAAGAGGAGAAGGACGAGGAGGAAGAGGAGAAGGACGAGGAGGAAGAGGAGAAGGACGAGGAGGAAGAGGAGAAGGACGAGGAGGAGAAGGACGAGGACGAGGAGAGACGCTTCAGCTATTTGCTCTGGAAAAATAAATCAGACGCAGGATGTAAACCTGACAGCAGCCCCGGAATGGAGACCACGGCTCTGCAGACACTGCCAGCAGCATGGGATAAGTACAGCACGCATCCCAGCGTGAGCGATCAAAGCAAAACTGTGAATGATCACATTCAGAAACTAAGATATGTTCTACACTCTACAGCAAAGCTAAGACAGAGGAGATGTCCATTGATAAGATGGTGGGAGTCTCGTCCGGTTGTAAGAAGTAATCACCTACAGGAACTCTACAGTAGGGGTCTGTCTGCAGAGACCCCCGCCAAACACTCAGAATTTATCAAAAGAAAGTTTATGAAACTCCCTCAACATTTATGATTATAGAATAGAAAAATAAATGAATGTACTAAAATGCTTTAAATGCAATCCAGTCAAGAGTTATGGCATTTACACAGCATGGCGCCACCTGGTGGTTACAGTGTATAGCGTTATTAACCGGGGAGTGAATATATGCAGGGACTGAATTAACTGATTAAGTCCCTGCCTTGAGGGCTCAACCAGTGCAAAGAAAGTGGGATCAAGGGGTAATCCCAGTACATGGTCCATAAGCATACATATATTTGTAAGATGCCTATATACCCTACATTGGAATATTGGGAGCTTCTCCTTTAAATACACTAGACAGTACACTACAGTACTAGCGAAACCGACTCCATGTCCAGGATTTATCTGTAACCTCAGATCACTGTTTGGGTGCAAACAGAAAAAGAAATGAAATCTGTTTAGCAAACACCCACGGAGATGTTGGAATAATTACTGTAGAACACAATGCACAAGTCTATACTAGTCCGTGCCCTCCGCCGGCAGGCTCCAGTCTCTGCCCTCCACCGTTATGGGCTGTGCCACCCATACACCGGCTCATTTTGCATATATCAGAGGGAAATTGTGTGTCAGGACTGTCTATGGCGGGGGCTGTAGGTTGGCAGGGCTTAGAAGGTTATTAAACACAATGGCTATATAGGTTTCTATACATTACATGTTTTCAAGTACCTTTATCAAAATCCTACCGGCACCAACACCAGGATAAAACTTGTCTAGTATAAATGGCAGGTTTCGCCAGCAGTCTAATGAGTGTGCCCCCTCCGATTGTGCCCTGATAGATGCTGGGGACTGAAAAATCAGATTTAGGCCTGACGATCCTTTTGAGGTCACGTAGCAGTATAGCCTACGGTCAGCGGCTGTTGGGGCTTACGTCTGAAGCTCTGGAAAACGGGATCTTGGTGCCAAAACCAAATAGGTGGATATGACCGAAAATGATGCCCAATAGAGCCATAAAGTGACTCCATCTGCAGTCAATGGCCCCATTCGAGCAAAGTCACATTTCCAGCAGGGATTCAGACATGACCCCCAACGAAACAACTGTACATAGGCAAAAAAGCCATGTGAACCCAGCCATAGAGAGGACTGGCTGTGGCTCTACCCGAGAACACAGAAGCACATGGGCAGCTGAGCCACGCACAGGACATCTCCCGGGTAGTCTCCAATGATCTAGATGAGGAGCCAAACCCCAGGGCCACCGTGAACACAGGTCATACTGCCACAGCGCCATACATACAGGTGTTCTTGGTACTTCAACTGGAATGTAATATATTGCATTGTAAATGGGGCCCTCCCAATTGGTGAGGACCCAGGACCCCTAATAGTCATACAAAGACTAGTTTACGATGGAGTCTTACAATACCAAGTAGAGTTGAGTTTGATAAACGTGGTTGTAGCAGTCTTCTGTATAGGATGTTTACGGGCTGACCAGGGACTGAGTGTCCTCACTGGGACAGTGCTTGGAGAACGTCTACACCTTCCTATATTACGTTCCTCTCGTAGTATTGTATAGTCTCAGCCGATCACCGCAGACAGTCACAAAGACAGAATATCTTGATATGAGGTTTTTGCATCGAGACGGGTTTCATTTGCAGAGAGTAAACATTTTGGCTATTGAAGACGTAATCACGAGAAGATAATACTTAATTGGATGTTTCTTTGGAAACAAGGCCAAGTTCGTGAGGTTTCAAATTATAGTTCTCAGTGGTGGATCCGCAGGTTACACATCAGTAAACTACAGAAACAGACAGCGGGGAGATGAGAGCAGAGCAGCTCCAGGTGAATGTGGATGCTGCAGCCTAGACCCTAAGGCCGAGCTCACAACCACTGGCACTTGTGGGTGCTCACCTTGGACATAAAACCTTTGGTGACGGCAGATGGAAGGGAATCGTTAGCTCAGTGGCTGCTGTGACCAAACCCTACCATCCATCTGCCATTGGTTAGATGAGGGTGGGCAAGGTAAGGGGCAGACCATGTGCTAGGATGGTAACCTTCATCACAAAGATAACCAGTTGGGTATAATACTAATGCCAAGCTATGTACTGAGCAACGTATGTGGCTACGACTGGGCTAGTAAGGTGTGCAGAGCCCATGCATGAAGGGAAATTGAACCTGGCATCAAGCGCAATATTTCTTCCATACTAAGTAACTACATTTAGGCCCTACATGATATTGTTTGGCCCTAGTGACCATTTCCTTTTAAGACTCTAAGGGTCCATGAATTGGTATTGATGAGATATTCTGGATTCACAAAGAGGCGTGTGGTGTGCCTGGCTACAAACCCTATTACGGTCAATGCTAGAGTGAGATTTTTGGGGCAGCAAAAGGTGTCCCTAGTCATGAATTTGACAAGTTAAGCTCCCAAAGACCCCGTCCTGCCCACTTTGTCGAAGGTGGGCAAAAATGTTGTGAGAACACCAAAAGTTGCAAAATTTTAGCGCAGCCTTGGAGTTGCACGAAAATGTCATCATTTTTCAAGGTTTTTTAACAGAAGATCGATGTAAACGTGTTGATGAATCGAGCCTTTTCTACTATATAATTGTCTAAGGGGTTCTGTCCTCCTGTCTGTCCTCCTGTCTGTCACGGATATTCATTACATTTGAACAGGTGCTGAACCTTAGAGTCACCAATCCTATACAGTCAAGCAAAAAAGGCAGCACACTGCAGCTCTAACACATGCAAACATGAAACACAGAAATTTAACTGCATTACTGCACTAAAAATATGAAAAATGAGAGCGTTTAGCGCATAAAAAAGGCCAACTTTATGTGTACCTGGTAGCCACTTTACGGCATCTCTCTTATACCAGGTCCTACGCTTTCCTTCCTCGCTGAGAATAAACGTCTCCATATGAATGGGTACCTATGAAAACCTCTCATGAGACTAACATTCTCTTTCTCTGTGGAGGGGTACTAGACCTGCTGCAATCAAGACACCTGTGACTAGGAGGCAGAGTGCTCGGTCAGAAGGTTAGACAATACATTTGAAAAAACTGACCGTCACATCCAAACATAGATCAAGTGTGAACAGGTGCTGAACCTTAGAGTCACCAACTCCTATACAGTCAAGCATAGGTACCCATTCACATGGAGACGTTTATTCTCAGCGAGGAAGGAAAGCGTAGGACCTGGTATAAGAGAGATGCCGTAAAGTGGCTACCAGGTACACATAAAGTTGGCCTTTTTTATGCGCTAAACGCTCTCATTTTTCATATTTTTAGTGCAGTAATGCAGTTAAATTCATGTGTTAGCGCTGCAGTGTGCTGCCTTTTTTGCTTGACGGATATTCATTAGTCGCGGCCTCTGTGTCATGGAATCCAAGTCGCAGATTGGTCGCGCCAGCTGCCTGTCATGGCTGCCGGCGACCAATCAGCGACGGCCACAGTCCGATTAGTCCCTCCCTACTCCCCTGCAGTCAGTGCCCGGCGTCCGCTCCATACTCCCCGCAGTCACCGCTCACACAGGGTTAATGCCAGCGGTAACGGACCGCGTTATGCCGTGGGTAACTCACTCAGTTACCGCCGCTATTAACCCTGTGTGACCAAGTTTTTACTATTGATGCTGCCTATGCAGCGTCAATAGTAAAAACATCTAATGTTAAAAATAATAAAAAAAATTAAAAAACATTATATACTCACCTACGCCGCCTTTCCCGCTCCTCGCGACGCTCCGGTGACCGCTCCATGCAAGCGGCAGGTTCCGGTGGCAAGGATCTTCCATGACGTCACGGTCATGTGACCGCGACGTCATCACACCCTGGGACCAGAAGCTGCCGCACACAGGCGACAGAACTACAAGGGTACCCTCGGAAGGTGAGTATATGTTTATTTTTTAACCTGTGACATACGTGGCTGGGCAATATACTACGCAGCTGGGCAATATACTACGTGGCTCTGGGCAATATACTACGTGACTGGGCAGAATACTACGTGACTGGGCAGAATACTACGTGACTGGGCAATATACTACGTGGCTCTGGGCAATATACTACGTGACTGGGCAGAATACTACGTGACTGGGCAGAATACTACGTGACTGGGCAATATACTACGTGGCTGGGCAATATACTACGTCACTGGGCAATATACTACGTCACTGGGCAATATACTACGTCACTGGGCAATATACTACGTCGCTGGGCAATATACTACGTCGCTGGGCAATATACTACGTGGCTGGGCAATATACTACGTGGCTGGGCAATATACTACGTGGCTGGGCAATATACTACGTGGCTGGGCAATATACTACGTGGCTGGGCAATATACTACGTGGCTGGGCAATATACTACGTGGCTGGGCAATATACTACGTGGCTGGGCAATATACTACGTCACTGGGCAATATACTACGTCACTGGGCAATATACTACGTCGCTGGGCAATATACTACGTCGCTGGGCAATATACTACGTCGCTGGGCAATATACTACGTGGCTGGGCAATATACTACGTGGCTGGGCAATATACTATGTGGGCTGTGTAATATACTACGTGGGCTGTGCAATATACTACGTGGGCTGTGCAATATACTACGTGGGCTGTGCAATATACTACGTGGGCTGTGCAATATACTACGTGGGCTGTGCAATATACTACGTGGGCTGTGCAATATACTACGTGGGCTGTGCAATATACTACGTGGGCTGTGCAATATACTACGTGGGCTGTGCAATATACTACGTGGGCTGTGCAATATACTACGTGGGCTGTGCAATATACTACGTGGGCTGTGCAATATACTACATGGGCTGTGCAATATACTACGTGGGCTGTGCAATATACTACGTGGGCTGTGCAATATACTACGTGGGCTGTGCTATATACTACGTGGGCTGTGCTATATACTACGTGGACATGCATATTCTAGAATACCCGATGCGTTAGAATCGGGCCACCATCTAGTTTTATATAATCATAGGGTAGGATGTCTTACACAGAATGTTGCCGACTCCAAAAGGTGAAGAAAAGAGCTTCATGATTCAGAGAGGACTTATAGTGATGGGAACCGGTCTGGGAAATTCTGAACAAACAAATGTAAGGTGGAAAATGTAAGAGCCAGCCATGACACCCTGTACGACCCGGTCCGATTGAAGAAAGCACATACTTACATATATTACAAGAAAAACAAACAAAAGTAGCCAGCATAGTATAGTAAGGTAGCAGCCCCCAACTGACGCCCCCTACAGGAACAGCAGAACACATCACCTTCCCCAGACCTTCTCCCCACTAGTCATAGCAGCTCCAACAGTGACCACTTCTGTTGGGTTCAGCTCTAACCGAAATCTAACCTGTGTGTACACCCCAGGTATGTGATCTGCGATTACACAAGACAAGGCAAAGAAACGGAGCCTTAAGCTACACAAGAGATTATAAGCATGAAATGATGACTTTTCATACTGCCCAGAAAATGGCCATTCAAGAAAATCACCTCTAACTGAACAACCAACTACCTGAAAAAGAAAAACCAATGGACGACACAAGGGAGCAAAGAGAAGTCACCTCTACCGAACAACCAACTACCTGAAAAAGAAGAAGAAACAATGGACTACAAGGGAGCGAAGAGAAATCACCTCTATCGAGCAACCAACTACCTGAAAAAGAACAATGGACAACATCTCATCGCCCACAAAGAAAAGGTTTAGCATGGCAGGATACACTGCATGAAGGGCAACAAAGTAAGTGGAAACCTGGGGGAATAACGCACCTTTTATTTCTTTGCATAAAATTTTCATGTATTTTTTGAGTCCTCTGGACACGGCCGTGACACTGTTGCACCCCAACGTTGTATTGCTAAGAAGAGTGCAGCTGCCGTGCATGAGCCCCCTTCTCTGTTTCCAATGGCAAGAGACAGGGTCGTTTTCGAGATGGGCGATATCCCAGAGGCAAGTCCCGCATCTATCGAATATTTATCGCCCACCCTCTCAGTGGACACAACACATTGGTCTGGTGGGTAAGGCCATGTACCACTCTGATAACGGCCTGCACACAGACTGTCGGCTGTATGCCATATTAAATCTTTTCAGCCTTCAAAACGTAAATGAATGTTTTTATTCATTGTCAAGAAGCAGAGATCCTGAAAACTGAACAATTGATACAAGATAAGAAATCTGCCTCCTCTATTATACAACCTTTCCCATTATAAGAATTAAAGAACCTTAACGGGGTCCGAAACGAACATTGATGTCATTCTAAATCTATATTTAATGTAATAATCCAATTGGTTTTCTATTTTACTTTAAACATTCCCTATCCTTCCCTCACGTACGGTCTCCAACTGCTTTTCTTTTTTAATACTATCTTCCTGTTTGATGATATTTCTTTTGAGAATGCCCAGTGCCTGCTGGGATACTCAAATTGGATGTCAATAGGGGCAGAGTTCTCTCCTTACAATGTGCACTGACAGTGCGCTCTTGCTGGCTTATCACTTCTCATTAGAGCCGGCGAGGGAGTGCACTGTCACTGTGCAGTAAAGGTATATTGCACAGTGACCAGAAGCTATTGTGCATACATTGGAATTGACAAGTGATGCATGCTAAGTAGAGCAGGGACTAGCCCAGCATCTGAAATGGGCATAACTAATGATGCTTCGTTTCAGGGTGGGGACAGATGCTGGAGCAGTGACTGCAGCCTCTGCCCTTTGATGATGTTTTTGTTTGAGTATCCCAGCATGCACTGGGGGTACTCAAACGAAATGTCCTCAAACAGTAATTTGAGAAAAAAAAACAAAAAAACACACAAACAGAAAAGAGGAAACAGTAGGGAATTTTTAATTAAAGTATTATAAAACCAATTACCGTAGATTATTACAACAGACATTTAGGATTATATCAGTGTTCGTGTCATACCACCCCTTTAATTGAGAAATAAGAGAATTTGCGAATGCTGGAAATGGATGAAGCTTGTGCCTAGGAGGAAGAACGATATTACCATCCCAGTGACATTGAATTTCTGCAAGATGCTATCAATGACTGATATTCTGTTGTAAATGCTTTTCCGCATTAACCCATTCAAGCCCCGAGCAAAAACCTTGACTTGAACTGCTTCTATGCGATAAGGAGGTTAATGGACTACTTAGCTTTAATAAGCAGTGCAGAGAGCCTTGTGGGCATATAGATTTAAATGGGCATGAAATAATAATTGTATGAATTACGGACGAGGCCAGAATTTGTAAGGAAAAGGGATCTTTACGGCTTAGCCCTTCTAAGGGGATTGGTGATGTCAGGACTTGAAAGGACTTTTGGCTGAAGACCATAATATTGGCAAGGAGTTTGTATGTTCTCCGGTTTCCTACCACACTCCAAGGACATACTGAATCTAGATTGTGAGCCCCAATGGGGACAGAGATGATGATGCATGTAAAGTGCTGTGTAATTAATGACGCTAAATAAGTGAGTAAAATAAATAAATCATTATCTGCGCAGCAGAGGCTGCTCTGAAATGAGAGCTGAAAATGAATGGGTGCAATACAGCAATTTAGGGTCCCTTGTACCAATTATGATAATTATTGCACAACCAATAGAGTGGAATTAACACATAGTAAAATAACAGTAAATTACAGTCTAGCGAAGGTAAGTGAAGCAAAACTATTTTAGATCAAAGGCATGGGGATGCATGTAGTTATGTATTTTACTCACTTAAATAACGCCATTAATTCTGCAGCACTTTACAGACATCATCATCGCTCTCCCCATTGGGATTCACAATCTAATTTCCCTATCAGTAGGTCTTTGGAGTGTGGGAGGAAACTGGAGAGTTGCGACTCGTCAGGTGTCAGGGACTGCGCCCTAGCTCGCCTTGTAGCCCAGACTACTTCCGATGGTGAAGATGCCGGGGCCACGTAATTATCCTTGGCTCCTGAATCCGTTCTCAGAACGTACCCTTCCCCCACCAAGGGAGGAGGGGAGTAGCAGTGTACCGTAAGACTATGTGCACACGTTGCGGTTTTTACCGCAGAACCGCAGCTGCGGGTCCGCAGCAGTTTCCATTGCGTTTACAGTTACATGTAAACCTATGGAAACCGCAATCCGCTGTGCACATGCTGCGGGAAAAAAACGCGCAGAAACGCAGCGGTTTACATTCCGCAGCGGTTTACATTCCGCAGCATGTCACTTCTTTGTGCAGAATCGCTGCGATTCTGCACACATAGGAATGCATTGATCCGCTTACTTTCCGCATGGGGCTATGCCCACGATGCGGGAAGTAAGCGGATCATGTGCAGATGGTACCCGGGGTGGAGGAGAGGAGACTCTCCTCCAGGCCCTGGGAACCATATTTGTGTAAAAAAAAAAAAAAAAGAATTAAAATAAAAAATAATGATATACTCACCTCTCAGCGCTGCACGCGGCTGTCCGGTCGCAGGGTTGCTATGCGAGCAGGGCCTGCGATGACGTCGCGGTCACATGACCGTTACGTCACGAAGGTCCTTCTCGCACAGCATCTTTGGAATCGGACCGCCGCGTGCAGCGCCGATGAGATCGGGACGTCAGAGGGTGAGTATATAACCATTTTTTAATTATTTTTAACATTACGATTGATGCTGCATATTGCTGCATATGCAGCATCAATAGTGGGAGTAAACCCGCAGCGAAAACCGCGATAAGTCTGCAGGGATAACCGCAGCGGTTTTGCCCTGCAGATTTATCAAATCGGCTGCGGGAGAACCCGCAGAGGACCCTCCCTACGTGTGCACATAGCCTAATACACCAAACTAACAAGGTAATAAGAACAGGGATAAAGGAAAATACTAATCATACAAATATACACACACAAACAGAGGTAAACACTGGGGAGGATGAGGTTAACCCAAAGTAGGAGAAGAAAGGGAATTATCACACACTCAAATCAAAACCTTCTCCAATAACTAACAACCACCACATCCAGTCATGCAGCATAAGCTAGCTCTGACAATGAGTGTTAGCCAGGACCCAGATTATACAGGAAATGGGAGTGGCTAACAGTGCTTCTAATCTGTGCAGGACTAGGAAAAAATCAGATGCTTCTGGCTCCTCTCTGTCATGGTAAACCTGTGACACGGAGAACTTGAAGGAAACCTACGCAAACCCGGGGAGAACATACAAACTCCGATGGTGTCCTTGGTGGGATTTGAACTCAGGACACCAGTGCTGCAAAGTAACAGTGCTGCTACCCACTGAGCCACCATGCTGCCTTGAGCTAGTAAACCGTGCCAACTTGAGACTCTACTTTCCAAAAGCATGAAATCGTGGGAAATTTCCACCTTATGTGGAAAAAGACCCCCAGGCTGTGGCCTCAGCTCCAGTGTATATTAGGTTGAAGAGTTTGGCTACCATGACTAGTGACCGATACCATCTAGTTTATCACTTCCTGCAAATCTATCGATGCAAAAATGTGCTAGGAGAAAGATCTAGGCACTGAAATCTTCTCTAGAAGTCCAAGTTTAAAAAGCTTGTCCAGGATTAAATATTGGCGACTTTTACTTCTGACAGACGATCAATGTCAGATTGGTGGAGGTCCGACGCCTGGCACTCACCACCAATTAGTGGACAGTGCTGGCATGGTACAGCTCCTCAGCTCCCACTGAAGTGCTGATCGGTAGGGGTGTCAGACCTCAACCAAACTGATATGACCAATCATTAGAATTGGTGATAACTTAATGCTCTAGTTCTGGATAACCCCTTTAAAGACAATTGGGCTTGTTTGGGCTACTGTATGTCACTACATTAATATAGTGCTTTGAAATAAGATGGCTAGGTTGAATGCAGAAATCCAGAAATGTTTCGAGTTAAGTGAAAAGTCTTTGGTTAATTTAGGAACCTAGAAAGTCTACACAGACTTTTGTGAAACCTAAGTATTGCGTTGGAGGCCAATTAGTACCAACGTTACCAAGGCGTAGCGGGGCTAATGAGGAGCCCTCCGATTCTTTAGGAGAGCATTCAATTGAGCATCAGCAACTGCAGCCCAAACACCCGGGATAATAAATTGGATGGTATAAGTGGCAATGGAAAAGGTATGAAAAGGTGGGCACTATTAGTGCCAAGTACTGACTGACCCCTTACTGAGAGCAGCACATAATGCCGCATTGTTCTTGAAGTGTCCGAGTCCCATAAAGCCGACCATTTCATAAATTTACGATTTTCTGTTTTCTACATTTATAATTTTCTACTGTAAACCAAAACTTACACAAACCATTTTCTAACCATCAAACGGTCTCATAAAATAGTAATGGTTTGCGTGCTTAAAGGAGGTGTCCACCTTATCCTTCTTTTAACAAATGTTGTGGACAGCATTTTGTGGCACTTAATAAAAGTACCGTATTAGGGTATGTGTCCACGTTCAGGATTGCATCAGGATTTGGTCAGGATTTTTCATCAGTATTTGTAAGCCAAAACCAGGAGTGGGTGATAAATACAGAAGTGGTGCATATGTTTCTATTATACTTTTCCTCTAATTGTTCCACTCTTGGTTTTGGCTTATAAATACTGATGAAAAATCCTGACCAAATCCTGATGCAATCCTGAACGTGGACACATACCCTTACAGGTTCTCCTCCTTTCTCACCGTATAGCTGCTGATGGAGAAACATGCATATTTCTTACCCTTTACATGATTGTCTACAGACCTGCAGATATCTGCTTTACAACAGTGTTTTTAGAGGTCACATGACATGAAGTCCACACAGTCTCTTAAAGGGGCTGTCTAGGCTTGGGTTCAAGCCTACAGTCACTATGAGACTGGTAACTTGTGAACCCTCACACTGAGCACGGTCAGCATTCTCTGGTGCAGAGGGTGGGCGTGTGACTGCAAGCCTGCGATTTGCATACGGCCAGTCACATACTGACTAGACATGTGCAGCCTTGCTCAATACAACTGAATTGAGTGAGGCTGGATGTCTAGTCGGAATGTGGCCAGAAGTAAGCAGAATGCATCCATGTGGTCACATAACCGCCCACTCCCAGTGCTGGAGAATCCAGAGAACGCAAAGTGAGGATTCACAAGTCTGCTGTCGCATAGTGTGACTGAACCTGAACCCCAATCCTGGACAACCTCAGGGGAAGAACAGTGTTAAAGGGAATCTGTCACCACATTTGACCTATCTAAACTATTAATATGGCCATACCGGTCATAAACTGCTGAAAACAGTCCTGCCTGTGTGTCTCAGATCAGATGTGTTGTTGCTGAGAAATCATCTTTTATCACTTTATATAGTGCAAATGTGCTGACAGATTCCCTTAAACAAGGTATATATTAGGACATAGGATTATTTTCAATGTTATAATTACACCATTTCCTCTTAAGCTTTATTTAAAAGACAGCGCCATTTACTCCTCTTGGGGTGACATTACACCCATAGTAGCCTCATGTTTGTCCTCCTTCAAGACTTTTTCTTGCAAGAATGTCATACTTGTCTATCAAAGCTTTTCCAACAAACTACTCTTTAAAGCTCACTTTTGCTTAATTAGAGAAGAACAGATGGTTGTGCCAGCGTCAATTACCAGTTGAGTCAATTAAGCCGGGGCGATCACAAGTGGACATCTATCTACTGTAATTTCATGAGTGCAGGAAGAAAACCGCCTGATATCAGCTCTTCTTGTGTAGTTTTCCATCTAATTAGATTGCAAGCTCTTTATGAAACTATTTTGAGATCATGTCGTCTTTGCTGTCCCCAACTATTCATACTTGATAATAAAATGTGACATCAAGTAAAAATAAATTGTGCAAAAAGTGTGAGCCAGCAGCAGCAGTGCGGGGAGGTTGTGGCCGTGCACTGCGCTCGCTGAATGACATTTAAGCCTAATTACCATGTAATTACAAGAATAGGATCGGTGATTAATGCATTATCGTAGGAGAAGGATAGAAGAACTTTTTAATTTTTTTGTCACCAAGACGTTTGGCAAGCAATCTTAGAAATTTAGTAAGAAATCTAAGAAACAGCAAGTGTGAAATATTGGGTATACTAATAGATCACAGACTGCACACGAGTCAACAGTGTGATGCAGCAGCAAAAAAGGCAAACATAGTTCTAGGATGTATTTAGAGAAGTATAGACTCCAGATCACGTGAAGTCATTATCCCCCTCTACTCCTCCTTGGGTCAGACCTCATCTGGAATACTGAGTCCAGTTCAGGGAATCACATTTTAAAAAGAGACATTGAAAAACTGGAGCAAGTTCAGAGAAGAGCTACCAGGATGGTGAGCGGACTGTAAAGTGTGTCCTATGAGGAACGGTTAAAGGATCTGGGATTTATAGCTTGCAAAAAAGAAGACTGAGAGGAGACTCAATAGCTGTCTACAAATATCTCAGGGGCTGTCACATTGTAGAAGGATAATCTTTATTCTCATTTGCACAAGGAAAGACTAGAAGCAATGGGAGGAGACACAGATTAGATATTAGAAAAAAACTTTTTGACAGTTAGGGTGATCAATGAGTGGAACAGGCTGCCATGAGAGGTGGTGAGTTCTTCTTCGATGGAAGTCTTAAAACAGAGGCTGGACAGACATCTGTCTGGGATGGGTTAGTGAATCCTGCACTGAGCAGGAGGCTGGACACGAGGACCATGGAGGTCCCTTCCAACTCTAACATTCTAGGATTCTAAGACACAGCTTGGTCCTCTGTATCATCACCCAATAAAGGTACTATTCAGGCTGTATGGTGTACAAAGAGAGCAAGGAGTGATATCTGTCAGCTAATCCTCCTGACAGCCCACAAAGACCCACAATATCGCCTGAGCTGAGCATGCTCTCAAGAGAAAGAAAAATAAGCAGCTGCCAGGCTGCTCCTTTAAGAGTCGGCATGTCAAATTCCAAGATGTTTAGTCATTCTTTCCCTTCAAAAGCTGATGTCAGGCAAGAGCTTTGACACCAGCATACACATTAGATGATGTTCATGGCCACCTTAAAGGATCAATCCTGCTGAGCAGTCTATATGGGCATGAAGGTCATAGAAAGAGGACTAAAGGGATATCTGCGATCTGAGGTCTTATTTCAGAGAAAAAAAACACCATACCTCCACTATTCTAGACAAAAATCCACCAGTACACAGGCAGAGATGCTTACCTGTCCAGGGCCTCCAAACAATTGCACTAACCAAGGTGCAGCGGACCCAAATAAAGATGGCAGATACACAGGTGCAATAATACCGATAATGCAGCCCCCAATCAGGAATTGTTTGGAGGCCCTGGACAGGTAAGCATCTCTGCCTGTGTACTTGTGGTTTTTTGTCTTATTTCAGAGAAATCAATATTTTCCTTAATATGTAAATGAGCTGTTAAGATCTATGGGCCGGACATAGATCTCCCAGAGAACCTGCTTCCAGATCATATGTCAAATGAAACGAGCATTACCCGTGTGAGACATGAAGATCAGAAGAGCAGACTGTCAGTCATTACATGTCTCACACTGGTAACGCCTCCTTTCATTTAACATACACTATGGAAGCAGATTCTCTGGGAGATCTATGACCGGCCCTTAGATCTTAACAGCTCATTTGGATATTAAGAAAAATATGGATGTCTCTGGAATAAAACATCAGATAGCAGATATCATGGTATCATTTAATTCACCATCCTATGACCTACATGGCCATATAGACAGCTTAGGGAAGTTGATTTTACTGACAGATTCACTTTAAAGGGAAAAAATTGACAAATCCAAAACAACAGCTCCTATTGAAGTGGGTAGGAGCCAATCTACAGTGCCAGTCCGCAGACACTGAACCAAATGTGCAGAACTGGAGTTTAAGCAAATATGCTGCCGGAGGTCATAGCTAAATCGGTGGGAGTGCGAGGTATTGCCCCCCCTCCCAAACTTATACTAATCACTCATCCTAAGGATAGGTCAACACTATAAAAGTTGTAAACAACCCCTTTAATCACTGTGACTTTAGACAAGATTTATCTGACAAATTACCTAAATCTAGGATTCCACATTCAAATCGTAATCACAAGATCCCGCTATGCTACAGATACACCATAAAAGAAGAAATGAGAGCCCCAGCAATGACCTCCCCCAACAGGGCCCTCTACTGGCAGTGAGACAAACTACACGCAAGCAGCCTCCCATGCGCCGTGTAGTTCCTGCATGGTGGTACATTCCCTTTAAGAGCACACATCTGTCCAACGCAGGCACAGACCATAGGAACATTTCTATGGCAACTATAAACAGACTTTCTACCCTTTATAACTACATTATTGCTTGTTACTGCACCAATAATGTTAATAGAGAGGAGAGCGACTGCAGTCACCTTGGAAACAAGTAATTCCCCCATTACCGTGGTGTTATTAGCAATGGCTTCCTATGAGAGGGGTCCGGGGAGACCGTTCTGAAAAGCTGCAGCATCTCCTGCACATTACACCCTGTGCATTGTACCCTCAGGGTCCGCCCGGCCCCTGCACAGATCTAGGGAGCACATGGCGACCTCACATCTCTGATTCAGCAAACTGCGAAGTGTCCAACATCTTCCACTGCACAAAATCTCACAGTGCTGCGGTGCGGAGGACACCAAACACCATCTCATGCCGCCTGGCAGGATGCCTGCCCTACTTCTACAGACGGAGGACAACAGTGAAGCCAGACGTCAGCATCTCTAGGAGGCAGCACAAACCGAGAGACTTGCAGAAAATGATACACAAGGCTTCCTGCTGAGAAGCCAGGATCCACACAAACGCCTGAGGGAAGAAACAAATCTCCCCAAGCCCATGTTTCCATGGTGGGCACGACTAAGGAAAATAAAACCTCATTGTGAGTGCGGAGGACAGGGGGCGGCCCGGCGTCACAGAGGACAGGGGGCGGCCCGGCGTCACGGAGGACAGGGGGCGGCCCGGCGTCACGGAGGACAGGGGGCGGCCCGGCGTCACGGAGGACAGGGGGCGGCCCGGCGTCACGGAGGACAGGGGGCGGCCCGGCGTCACAGAGGACAGGGGGCGGCCCGGCGTCACAGAGGACAGGGGGCGGCCCGGCGTCACAGAGGACAGGGGGCGGCCCGGCGTCACAGAGGACAGGGGGCGGCCCGGCGTCACAGAGGACAGGGGGCGGCCCGGCGTCACAGAGGACAGGGGGCGGCCCGGCGTCACAGAGGACAGGGGGCGGCCCGGCGTCACAGAGGACAGGGGGCGGCCCGGCGTCACAGAGGACAGGGGGCGGCCCGGCGTCACAGAGGACAGGGGGCGGCCCGGCGTCACAGAGGACAGGGGGCGGCCCGGCGTCACAGAGGACAGGGGGCGGCCCGGCGTCACAGAGGACAGGGGGCGGCCCGGCGTCACAGAGGACAGGGGGCGGCCCGGCGTCACAGAGGACAGGGGGCGGCCCGGCGTCACAGAGGACAGGGGGCGGCCCGGCGTCACAGAGGACAGGGGGCGGCCCGGCGTCACAGAGGACAGGGGGCGGCCCGGCGTCACAGAGGACAGGGGGCGGCCCGGCGTCACAGAGGACAGGAGGCGGCCCGGCGTCACAGAGGACAGGGGGCGGCCCGGCGTCACAGAGGACAGGGGGCGGCCCGGCGTCACAGAGGACAGGGGGCGGCCCGGCGTCACAGAGGACAGGGGGCGGCCCGGCGTCACAGAGGACAGGGGGCGGCCCGGCGTCACAGAGGACAGGGGGCGGCCCGGCGTCACAGAGGACAGGGGGCGGCCCGGCGTCACAGAGGACAGGGGGCGGCCCGGCGTCACAGAGGACAGGGGGCGGCCCGGCGTCACAGAGGACAGGGGGCGGCCCGGCGTCACAGAGGACAGGGGGCGGCCCGGAGCTGCAGACGTTTTTTTAGGGGGGGGGGGAGCAACAGAGGGAAGGGGGCAGCCGTCCCAGCGCCGCAGTGAAATTTGCCCATCATTGTCCGTTTTCAGGCAATTTCCTCCCAATTTTTTTTAAAAACAAGCACACCGTGCTGTATCATCTTCTCCATGGCCGTTCATGAATCTCTTCCGCTGTTCCCGGTGTCTGGCATTGGCTGCAGCACAGTTCTCACATTGACAGCATGGCAGCCAATCAGTGAGCTCAGTGCCTGAAGGAGGCATACCATCTGCACGGTCTGGGCTTGATGATTGGCTATGCCTGCGGTGCGGATATCACCACATCTACAGCGCGGCAGCCAAATACAGGGAGCAGCGATGGAGACTCGCCAGGGACTTGGGGAAGGCGAGTGCAGAGAGGTTTGTTTTTCTATTAAACTTCAGCTGGGACAGAACATTGTCTGAAAGGTGACAACCCCTTTAATATATCAGATAACAAAATTAAGGAAGGTGTCAGATTGGCCATGTGATAAAAACATGTGTCCGCTCCATGAACCCAATGGCTCTAATGAGATAAATCAAGGTTTCCATCATGGCGTCCATCCTTTTTCCAGTTAAAATAGCATAACATGCACCTTTTTCGGTCCTTTCACTGGGTGTTCATAATCCACCAACGCAGATGTGAACAGAGCCCAACAGTGACTCAATAGTATGGTTAGAAGTCTACATAACACAGAATGAGGACACTTAAAGGGAACCTGTCACCCCCCCCCAGTCGTTTCAAACTAAAAGAGCCACCTTGTGCAGCAGTAATGCTGCATTCTGACAAGGTGGCTCTTTTAGTTCTAGGTGCTGTAACTAGAGAAATAATCAGTTTTATGATTTGTCAGAAATACCTGGTCTTCAGTCAAGGAGGCAGACCTTTCCTCCCTGCTTCAGACCGCACACAGCTGTCACTCACATCTTCTTGGCGCCGGGCGCCGCCTCCTCACCGCTGTTTTCAAAATAGCCGGCGCCTGCGCTCTTTTCCCCTGTCTGGTGCAGGCGCAGTGAGCGCTGCCCGTCTTTCCTCATATGCAGTCCAGCTGACTGCGCCTGCGCGGCCGCCCTGCCTGTGAATCCCAGCCCCACAGTGACTTATGATTTATTCACATTGCGGGGCTGGGATTCACAGGCAGGGCGGCCGCGCAGGCGCAGTCAGCTGGACTGCATATGAGGAAAGACGGGCAGCGCTCACTGCGCCTGCACCAGGCAGGGGAAAAGAGCACAGGCGCCGGCTATTTTTAAAACAGTGGTGGTGAGGAGGAGGCGGCACCAAGAAGATGTGAGTGACAGCTGTGTGGCGTCTAAAGCAGGGGGGAAACGCCGGCCTCCTTGACTGAAGACCAGGTATTTCTGACAAATTAAAAAACGGATTATTTCTCTAGTTACAGCACCCAGAACTAAAAGAGCCACCTTGTCAGAATGCAGCATTACTGCTGCACAAGGTGGCTCTTTTAGTTTGAAACGACTTTGGGGTGACAGGTTCCCTTTAAGTGTCCTCATTCTGTGTTATGTAGACTTCTAACCATACTATTGAGTCACTGTTGGGCTCTGTTCACATCTGCGTTGGTGGATTATGAACACCAGGTGACAGGTTCCCTTTAAAAGTGAAAAGTGCAGTTAGCTTTTAGGGCATGATCACTTCTTGAAGTATTAACTTTTCATGTAACATGTCATGTGTACATGAGGAGTGGCACTACTCCTGGCCATTACATGACGACTTGTATCCTGAATTTTTACCAGTTTCCCTCTCTGCAGGCTTGTGCTCTTATTTTGCTATCCACTCTGAGCTGGTGGGAAGAGACGAGCTGTTGTGAACGCTCCCATACACAGCACACAGATGGATTCTTGCTCTACAGTCTTTTTGCACACATAAGCAGCCATGAAGATGCGAGTTCTGCTCTGGAGTGAGATAGAAGACTTGTTAGGGTAGGTGCACACGGTCAGTAAGCGGCAGTGCTTTGGATGTAGCACATGTCCGCTCCGTCCAAAGCGCTGCCAGCTTTTGAATGCAGGTGACTCCACATGTGATCTGAACCGTGCGGAATCACCGCGTCCAATACATTGTACGGGTGAAGTTTACATTGTGGAGACTCGCAGAGGCAAGATACATTGACATGCTGCAGTCTGGAAAGACGCTCCGCATGCCCGTTTCCACAGGTGATCCCCTGGCGACTCTGGACGCATAGTGGGCATTAGGTTTCTTGAAATCCCATCCACTATGCTGTAACATCTGGTCGCTGCGGGTTGGACGCTGTGGAGGTACACAGCGTCTAACCTGCAGCATTTACTGACCGTGTACACATACCGTCAGAAGGTTCAGCAAAATCTTTGTGTCTCCCTCTGCCCGTTTCCTCACTCTGCACTCCTCATCCCCCTACCCTGCCCATGGAGTATAATAATGTGTGTAACCTGATACCTCACTGTGCTGGCTGTCCAGTGTGGAGCAGTTTTCCTCATCAGAATCTATGACAAGTTCATAATGCAGGGGTAGGGGAAGAGGTGTCTCAAATCGTAAAAAAAAAAAAAAAAGTCTGATATGATCTATTACACCTTCATTATTGATTTATGCCAAGTTTGTTGAAAGTACAGTTCCCTTTTAACCCTTCAATGCCCTGCCACTCCAAGGCTGACTTATGGACAAGAAAATATCACTTCTGGTACTGGCGAGGACCACTAGGGTGGATTCAAAGAGTAAGTAATGGTTATTAACCGGTTTTAAAATATTTCCTATTGTTTAAACTTTTGAAAAACTCATGGTAATATACTATTAGGAGGTGTCGAAACTGGGATCAGATGGTCGCTTTCCTTAAAATAAGGGGGCTGCAGCAAATGGAAAAAAAAACCCTCCGAATTGCCATTGTCTCTGTTCTGTGTAACTTGCTATTCCCATCTGATCCCTCGTGAGGGAAAAAAAAAAAACAAACGTTCCAGTACCTATTATGCTGTCAGAATGTTGATGAAGAGGACACACTCAGTCATAATGGGTGGATGGCAATTTACAGAGTTGTTACAATAGGGACAGTTCTTGTACATATTAGACTGGCATGTGCACCAAAAGCAGTATTAACTTGTGGAAGATAAGGGCAGCAAGACCATGGCTTGGCATGTATAGCAGTATTGCTTTAATAGACCCGTCTGCTTTTTCCAGCAAGTACGATTAGTAAAGGGTCAGCTTGTAGACTGTAAAAACATTAATGTTCTTCAACAACCGTGACGCCTGGATTGCACAGCGCATTATCAAAGTATGATCCATAAATTAGAAGCAATGGTGCGGACAACTTATTAAATGTCTAGAAATAATTAGCCGCATAGGTTGCCAATGCTTTGATGTTTCATTCAGGGAACGGGAGGGCACCATCAGCTCACTGAACAGCATCACAGGTCTATACAGGAGGGGACCGCACACAGAACTATTCCCCTAACCACAATGAAACAGCGATCAAGCAAAAACAGAGCGCTGCCGAGCAACCAGAGCGCTGCCGAGCAACCAGAGCGCTGCCGAGCAACCAGAGCGCTGCCGAGCAACCAGAGGGCTGGCGAGCAACCAGAGGGCTGGCGAGCAACCAGAGGGCTGGCGAGCAACCAGAGGGCTGGCGAGCAACCAGAGCGCTGCCGAGCAGACATTTGTTATTCCGGGTGTTCAGTTTCTGAACCTAAAACTCCTGTTCTGCAAGAAACGCTCAGTCCTCGCTTAGCTTTAGAGTGGCTTTCCATAATTAGATCATGTACTTCGAGCAAGCTGCCAGACATGTTTGTCTACTTGTGCATATCTACATTTTGCAGTGGAAATCAGTAGATCTTCGCTATACCCCATTTTGCACTTTTTTTTTTTTTTTTTTTTTAAAGAATGGCCAAGGCAAGTGCAAACAGAATGAGCCTCTGCTAGTCTGCAGTCAAGGAGCCGGAGACACGTTACTGAAAAGTCTAGCTTTGTGGTTCCTAGTCCCACCCAACTGGGACTGTCTGATGTCCCCAAGGACAGGACTTGGGATGAGTAAAGAAACTGTCCTCCAGGACATCACTTAAGCCAGGAATAAAGGCACGGCCAGCTTGGCTTCTAGGCCCAACATCACCATTTCATTATCTGCTAAACTAGGCTTCTTCAGGGGTTAATGAACGCTGCTTTACACAGTGCTGGAGCAAAGCCTGATGGGAGTGAAAGGACCAGACCATTTCCTTAACACCTTCTCTTGCATCCTCAGATTGCTGCGAGCGTATCTAATCGGCGTTGGCCTCAACTTCTTATGCAAGGTGTGTCATCCTGAGAGTATCCAAACCCACCAGAAAGGCTTTAGCAGAGTCATGCCATGGAAACCATTGCCCTAGTCATGCAGACGATACATTAGGAATGTCATACCGGTCAGGTCCAGGACCTTCTTTCTACCCATCTACAGTAGTTTGAGACCTGCTGACACCTAGCGAGATACTAGCGTTAGGGACCATCCTGATCAGGTCCAACTAGTCAAGGTTATTATGCTTCTTTGAACAAACGACCGTCAACCAAGCGCCCGATGTTTTCTGCATGTACTTCTGTATTTGTTTATCTACAGCAGGGGATCTAGTCATTGTTTTTATTTTAGGTTTTATCCATTATTGGCCGCAATGTATATGTGCACCTACATATTACACTTACATCAATAGGTGTGATACTCTGTTTTTCGATTCTGCCTTAATTTCTTGTACTTGGTATAATTTGGGGATGAGCCATGCACCTTGTTTAGTCCCGCTCTGCCCCTGTTCATTATGAGGCGAGTTACTAGAGTTAGGGACTGATGGGGTACACCTTGACGTGGTGGATTGGCTTTTATGCCAATACTATTACTATTTACTTTCTCCAGGGTATCATCTACTTATTGTCTTCATTCCTTGTGTTAATACATTGGGAACTGAGGCCGCTGAATTTTGCCTCCAGGACCGTACAACTAGGATGGGAACAAGGCATGACCCCCCAAAAAATAAACATATGTCATGGGTGGGAGGGGGGCAAAGGGACCATAAAAGATGACAGGGAATAATATACATCATGTGTTCCACGCGAGCAAGATAATCCCCAGCGGGCACTAGTAGCACTTACCCATTGGCCAGTTGTCATACACATGTTTGGCGATGTCTGCTGCCGAATCATTTGGTGAAAAGAGAAATTCTTTTGTCTTGCCGCTTACCAAGATAAGACGTAAATTAATCTGTAAAAGAAATTGGAGAGAAAAACAAAAAGGATTTAGTGATTTAACCCTAATAACAAATTGTTAATAAAAAAGTTTCATCGCTGACACGTATCTTATTTCTCTGAGATATTCACATTCATATTGTCGAATATTTACTTGGATGCATCTGTATTAATAACATGGCTCCCAATACGTGTGGTCAGGAACAGAGGTGGCAATGCGCACAAGGCTCCATACACTTCTTTCTTGGACTTGGAAAGCAAGCGCTGCACTTTTCAGAAGCTCCCATAGGAGGAAAGCAAGCGCTGCACTTTTCAGAAGCTCCCATAGGAGGAAAGCAAGTGCTGCACTTTTCAGAAGCTCCCATAGAAGGAAAAGCAAGCGCTGCACTTTTCAGAAGCTCCCATAGGAGGAAAGCAAACGCTGCACTTTTCAGAAGCTCCCATAGGAGGAAAGCAAACGCTGCACTTTTCAGAAGCTCCCATAGGAGGAAAGCAAACGCTGCACTTTTCATAAGCTCCCATAGAAGGAAAGCAAGCGCTGCACTTTTCAGAAGCTCTCATAGGAATTGATAGAGAGCTGTACAGGTAACACCGCTGCATTCCAAAGCTCAAAGAGAGGTCTCGTTCAAGACCGACGTACCGTCTAGTGATGTGCAAATGTGCTCGGATTGCGATTGTGGGGACTGCGTAACAAACAGGCAATCCTCTCATGTGTTAAGGCTGTCTAACAGCTGCAAACCATGCAGCCGCAGGGACTCGAACATAATTGTGAGCCTTCGCGGGCAGGGTCCTCTCTCCTCCTGTACCAGTTATGACTTGTATTGTTTAAGATTATTGTACTTGTTTTTATTATGTATACCCCTCCTCACATGTAAAGCGCCATGGAATAAATGGCGCTATAACAATAAATAATAATAATAATAATAATAATAATGTATGAGCACAGCCAGATGCTCAGATAACACGTTATCAGAGCACGTTCGATCATCACTAGGCCATCCACCAGACATAGGATATACTTTCCAAGGGGTACAACCCTTTAATACAGCCTCACAGTATAACCGGTGTGCCAGTCCCTATCACCTACTACGGATCAGGTGTCACATTCATCAACGGAATGCAAAAAAAAAAAAAGTGTCTGAGAAATAAAACAATGAGGCTCTGAGCTTTTTCCCCATGCACACACTGAAAAAAAGTGATGTCAGGTTTTCATTAAAGGGGCTGTCCAATTTAAAGTTGTGTGTGACCAAAGGGATGCACACTTCTAAAATAAGCTCACCAATCGTTTTGATAGGCTGCAGCGGTAGTGTGCGCAGTAGATATGACATCACTGCTGCAGCCCATCAAAGCAGTGATTGTTATGATATCTGCATCCATATGGCCTCATAACATTTTAAACCAGACCCCTTTATTATGGTATTTAAGCAGCACAGAAAAACAGTCCATGCTGAAAACATTAAACAGGTACGCATTGCCCATAAGTAGTGACATCTCATTTGTAAGCCCCCTCAGATTTATCACCTAAATGCCCCCCTGGCAGCGTGACTAACACATGAACATCTCGTGGGATAAAAATTCTGATATTTTCCAGAGTTTATCTATGAATTTAGTCATTGAGCTACAGCAAGAATAGAGGTAACAGTACGCTGATGGCTAGGACCTGTAGAATCAACATTTGGGATCATTCTAAGAACTGTGTAGGTTTCATCAAAAACAAACTGGAAAGTGAAAAAAGATGAGCTGCAATACCGGACACAGCCTATAAGGGAGCTGTTTCAAGGTAAGAAACCATTTTTTTCCCTGAACAACCCCTTTAAGGACCACAGGAGAGCATGACATTCAGTTTTGCACCAATTCATTGCAGTTCATGCCAGCACAAATTTCATAACATTATTTGGACATCAAGACATTCGGTGGTGCTCAACCAAATAAAAGACAGCCCCAATTATAGAGTCTCTTCAGAGGACAAATGTTTGGTAGCACTCACCGGTCAAAAAAATAATCCTTTATTCCATAAAACTAATAAAAAAAACAACAGCGGAGAACATGCATACATCTGGGTAACAGCCGTTTCGCACCAGCCAGGGGCTTCTTCCTGGTCCCTGCATCTACCTGGTGTCCATTTGTATCCATGTGCTCCATACATTCATTCATTTTCTTGGTACTGCAGCTGGTGCCAAGGCCACCTCCTTACATAAAGATCACACTAGAGAGATGGTCACGGTAACGTCCTTCAGATAAATAAGTTCAGAACGCATAACGTGATAAACTGAACTCTTCAGGTGCCAAGCCCAATAATCCTACACTGCTTCGAGGAGCACACCGGTGATTTTATTTTCCCATCTATTAACAAATAGTAATGTGTATGCAGAGAGCACATTGCAATATTCACAGTCGCAGTTTTCCACACTGCTCCGGTGACACGTGGCCGTGTTTGCGACTAGCTGAAACACTCAGGGTCCTACACAAAACAATTTGCTAAAAGTTAAGGAAAAAAAAAAAATCACAGACGTGCTCCTTTGAAGACATGCATCACCTATGTTTTTTTTTCTAGTGTTTAGAGCACTTTATTCCATTTTCTGTACACATTTATGGGGACGTCACCTAGCCTGAGCTACTGTTACCATCACTTAGAGATCTTCTTTAAAGCAGTCAATAGACTGGAGATCCTCAGTCTGTGAGCTGTAAAGAGGACACTGTGCAAGAAGGGGGAGGAGGTGAGCTGTGACCATCACACATTTTAAAAGGCTGATCCTGTGTTACCTATATTTTGGCAATACCTTCATTGTAAATGCTGCCTGTGATAATACCGAGATAAGTGATCTGTACAGAAAAGGATATTTCAGTTCATCATTAGCCTCAGACCAAGGCCAACAGGAGAACTGCAAGATTTCAAGATTTTATAAAGTGATGTAGACAAAAAAAAAAAAAAGTCAACAAAAATTCTTAAGATATTTCTTTCATGTCAATGCTATATACTCTTGTCGGAGTGTCTCACAGTAATATAGGCTGGATGTAAGATCTGTGTGTATCTTGGGGGCTGCACATATACCAGCACAGCTTCTATCCTGCACTTATTTCCCCTTCCTGCGTTTTCCTTTTCTATGACCATCTTTCTCTGCCCTCCATGAGATTCTAGATATCATCAGAGCCAGGAGCAGGCCTCTTACAGCTTTTTATCCATTTGCACAGCACTCAGCTAGATAAAGAACTGGCAAACACATTGCAGCAGTAAAATGGAAGGAAAAAAAAATTAACGAGGGCAATTCGTAAAGTTGCTTAACTTTGCCCTTAGGAAGCAAATGAACAAATAAAATTTTGCATAAAAGTGTGCATAGCCTTAAACCTTGGATACCAAGAGCGAGATGGGGACATGTATACAAAATAGGTCTTAAAACAAAAACAAACAAAAAAAACACGGACCCTATGATTTCACAATACACTGTCCTTATTTATGGAGGTGTAGTCAAGTGCAACCACGTTCAATTAAGGCTATAAATATTTAACATGTACATTTCCTCCTGATTAATCTCTGAAAGACAAAACGCATATTATTTATAAGCCCCCACCCCCCATCAGCCTGATGGAATGGGCTCAGTAATGACATAAGGATCTGAGCACTAATCTGACGGCTAACAGGAGATATCAGCTGTGATTACAGATCAAAGGTTGCTGACCTGGGTTACTACTAGAATAGGAAACCAAAGGTGAAACGCATCCCTCCCCAAAGAGGCTCATCACTCAGTCCCCCTTCATTAGTGTGGAGCGCCTGAAGACATCACATCTCACACTGCACGGTTGTCAGCAGCTCTGCACCACAGTCAACAACTAATTACAGTAAAGGCCAAAAGCACGGACCGGCTCACTCATTATTACACAAACATATCGCTAGTTAAAGTCACACCGAGGAGCCATCAATTACAGTCAAACTCTCCGAGTTTGAAGAGTTCCTATCTTTTCAAATGAGTCTTCAAAACAAGTAGTCATCTGTGTCCATTAGGAATAGTGTGAATTAGGATCATTATATTTATTACACCCTGCATTTTTCACCAGATTTCCCCTTGGCAGGCTCCATCTCCAATTTTCAGTTGTCCCTTAACTAGTAGGTGGAACCCAGCAGCCATGTAATCTCCCCCACACTTCACTCACAAAGAAGAGGTCCTGCTTCCCCATCTTTATAGTATACCCTAAGCTCGTGGGTGGTAAATAACTGCAATGACATCTTCCATACATTTGACTCGGAAGAGGAGAGCCTGCTTCCCTATCTTTATAGTATACCCCTGAGCTAGTGGGTGGTAAATAACCGCAATGCCATCTTAAATACATTCACTCAGAAGAGATCTCCTGCTCCCCTATCTTTATAGTATACTCCTGAGCTAGTGGGTGGTGATTAACTGCTATGATATCTTTCATATACTCCACTAAGGGTACCGTTACACTAAACGACTTACCAACGATCACGACCAGCGATGCGATTGTTGGTAAGTTGTTGTGTGGTCACTGGGGAGCTGTCACACAGACCGCTCTCTCCAGCGACCAACGATCAAGGGAACGACTTCGGCATCGTTGAAACGGTCTTCAACGATGCCGAAGTCCCCCTGCAGCACCCGGGTAACCAGGGTAAACATCGGGTTACTAAGTGCAGGGCCGCGCTTAGTAACCCGATATTTACCCTGGTTACCATTGTAAAAGTTAAAAAAAAAAACACTACATACTCACCTTCTGATGTCTGTCACGTCCCCCGGCGTCCACAGGGTTACGCGCTGCTGCCGAGCTTCCTGCACTGACTGAATGTGTCAGCGCCGGCAGCAGCGGTGACGTCACCGCTGTGCTCTGCTTTACGGCCGGCCGGCGCTGACACATTCAGTGCAGGGAAGCCGCCGGCGGGGGACGTGACAGACATCAGAATGTGAGTATGTACTGTTTTTTTTTTACTTTTACAATGGTAACCAGGGTAAATATCGGGTTACTAAGCGCGGCCCTGCGCTTAGTAACCCGATATTTATCCTGGTTACAAGTGAACACATCGCTGGATCGGCGTCACACACACCGATCCAGCGATGACAGCGGGTGATCAGCGATGAAATAAAGTTGTGGACTTCTAGCTCCGACCAGCGATATCACAGCGGGATCCAGATCGCTGCTGCGTGTCAAACACAACGAGATCGCTATCCAGGACGCTGCAACGTCACGGATCGTCGTCGCTCTCGCTGCAAAGTCGCTTAGTGTGACGGTACCTTAAGAGCTAAGGGTCCCCTATTTTTATAGTATACTCCTGAGCTAGTGGGTGGTGATTAAGTGCTATGATATCTTCCATATACTCCACTAAGAGCTAAGGGTCCCCTATTTTTAGAGTACATCCCTGAGCTAGTGGGTGGAGACTAGCTACTATGATGTCCCCCTTACACTGTACTTGCAAAGTAGGGGAGATCTTGCTCTCCTATCCTTATAGTACACGCCTCAAAGACAGGAGCCGCATGGAGCAAGAATGTCCTTTTATCTCATATCACAGTGTTGCACTGACTTATTAGAAGTCACAGCTTCGTCTGTGCCCATCTCACTTTGCTCCTGCATTTACCAACCCTTCCTCTCTTCATAAGACAACAGGCATTACGTAACCAGATCGCTCAGAGAGCTAACATTCTGTAACGTCTTTCAAGATGGCTTCTGCTGTTTTTAAGAGTGTATGATGAGTCCAGGAGGCAGGGTAAGAAAAGGCTCACAAGTGGAGAAATATGCATCTCTGAAAAGGTGTATTACAAATTTATATTAAGCATTGTTCTAAGGCCGTGACCATTTAGGGTAGAAATGAAAATACCATTGCCTATCTTTATGGTATACCCCTGAGCTAGTGGGTGGAGAGTAGCGGCTACACCTTCCTGACACTTCACTCCCAAAGCGAAGATCCAGTAAATCCCTGAGCTAGTGGGGAGACCAGACTGCACTGAAAGAAGGAGAGCCTGCTTGCTTTCCTTGTTAGTAATTGTACACTAATTAGAAGTAGCAGCATAGACCGTGCCGAAGTCTTTCTCTGCTCCTTCCCTTCTCCATAGACTACTATGGGCAGCATATAACTCAATCACCATATTGCTCAGTGAGGCATCATTCTGTACCATCTCAAGACAATTTTTAGCCAGAGGCAGGAAAAGAGATGTCTCATAAGAGGAGAAAAACACATCTCTAAATCACTAAATTCTTATATTCCCTTTCTGAAAGGAATAACCGTGACCATTAATGCAGAAATGAACATAACATTGCCCCGTGCAGGGACTATTACCGAGCACGCGAGCGCCCACCACTGGGCCATACAGCGGCCTCCAGCCCCTTGTTATTAGTGTTACTATCAGAGGCGGATTCCTGGGAAATCCTTTATAGGAGAGAGCAGCAAGTCTGCAGCTTACATGGGAAAAGCAGGCGGGGATTCTTCGAAGATGGCAATCTATGGGGCTCCACTGGTTAATTGGATGAGGTTCCTAAAGATCATTTCAGGAAAAGGTTAAAGCGGCTGATGCTATTCACAGACACATGGAAATGATCAGCTATTTGTTTTCAGGCTTCGCTTTGGATCAGGTTGTGAAAAGCCCTCTGATGTCGACATGCAGCAAAAATCGTCGCCATGGAAACTATTATCTCTCCGAGCGGATCTTGAATGATGTGCGGATCTTTTCAGGTTCTTAATCAGGGAAAATTCCTTCGCTAATGCAGCGATATGTTGCGGGTTCAGGAGATCCTAGAGAAGATTCGGCATGTTTGGTGGTAAACAGTTATTTTACCAGATACAAAAAATAAAAAAATAATGAGGGGATAGGAAAGAAGAAAGATCTGGAGGAAGAGAAGTTGTGGCGAGCGGCCATCACTTTGTGCGAGCTTGCTACTTTTTATTTTTAATGAAAAAGTAGAATACATCCAAAATCCTCCAGACTTCCATGCATCTACCGGGCACAGCTGGCATTGGACGAGGTGTAGGGGGCACAGCTGGGCTCTGGCCGGTTACAGATGAAGCCGCGCTGGGTTTTCCTCCTCTTTTTGGCTTGGATTGCATTATGTATGCAGTGAAGGTTGCCCTGGCCAGCACACACGTCTCCTGGACCTTCTCTATGACATGGCGGCCTGATGAATGGCCAGGGATCACATATGATGGACGTAACCCCTATGTGTAAGATCTAAATGGGTAACTGGCAGTACTGGAAGCTCGCACACCAGCCGTGGACCAAGCTGGGACCCTCTCATGTTAGGAGGCCAATGATGGTCACACGCCACTCCCTCCCTCTGCCCCCTGCTTCTATAGTGATCCCCCCATACACTACAGGGTATGACGGAGCTGTACACACAGCAGACATATACAACGCCGGGGAGCATGGCAGGAAAAACAAACACATCCACACAGCTTCAGAAAGGGAATTTGATGCAAACTATTTATCTGCCTGGATTTATTTTTGCAGGAACGTGGGTTATGTAGCAGGCCAAGAAGGTCACACTTAAAAGGGGCTGTTTAGAAGACTAGCATTCATAAACATTCGGATTCGAAAAGCCTCCCGCCCGATCCTGCATTACACAAGCCAAGACGGTGTAATGCCCAACATCTCCTGCGGGGGAGCTGGAGGGAATGTAACACAATGACAGATTACGGCTGATCACTGGAGGCACCAGCAGGGGGAGACACTGAGCAGTTTCTCTCTGATAGGCTCTTCTATGGGTATGTGTTCACATGCAGGAAAAGATTATGGGCTTTTCAATAGAAACCACTTCAGACCAGAAAACCTTGTCAAAAACTCCATTCCTGCCAGGTGCTGAAGCATTATTTTGTAAAGTTGAGCAAAAAACAAAACAAAGAAGAAGTGTCCAGGACGTCAGCATTAGAGTGCCGGCCATAGAAGATCACACAGTCTTGGTCCAGCTACTGCGGAGCTGGACCTGCAGATATTTTTGTCCAACTTTACTTGTGTCCAACTTTACTTGTTCCCCCACACCGAACGTTGCGGTTTTAGGAAATGACAAGAGTTGTGCAGATTCCACAAGGAATCCCCATGAAAGACGTGGCAGGTTACTTATTTCCCCCTTGAGGTCTTCCCATTGAAATCAAGAGGAAGGGTATTCAAAAGAATATTTGTAACAGTTTTTGCAGCAGATCAGCTTCAAACGCCCCTAAGAAATAAGCAAAACTTTGAGAACAGTAGGGATTGTCCAAAGTGGAGACCCTTCCTAAAGGGACCTGTCAGCAGTGTTGTGCTCAGTAACCTACAGACAGTGTCAGGTCGGCACAGTTATACTGATTACAATGATACCTGGTGATGAAATCTGTCTTGTGGTTGTTTTTTAATCATTATTTTCAGTTTTTAGCTAATGATATGCTCGTGCTCCGGGGCGGCCTGTGGGGGGTCTTCATGTAGTGCTCTGATTAGGTACTGATAATGCAGAGAGCTGACCTATCCCTCACTGACCTACCCCTAGTTTACATAATGAATATATGTAAAAACCTTCTGCAGGCAGGTGGCGCTGCAACATTTTCGCATGTGTACTGTTAATAAATGTGGTTGAGCATATCCCAACAGTACACATGCAGAAATGTTGCAGCGCCACCTGCCTGCAGAAGGTTGTTTTTTTCTTTTTGCAGTATGTACATATATCCATTATGTAAACTAGGGGGCAGGTCAGTGAGGGATCAGTGACCTGTCAGCAGTCTGCATTATGAATCCGGCGCCGACCGACACTGTCTGTAGGTTACTGTGCACAATCCTGCTGACAGGATCCCTTTAAACGTAATCTATCATTAGGATCATAACTTCTAAGCCGTCTAGATGGGCATAGGAAGCTGAGTAATAGGAGACCTGGATATCTGTTCAAATGGAAGAGGACTAGAACTGTAGTGTCATCTATTGGAAGTAGCAATCCTAAAAGTCAATATCGACCTTTTAATGAACCTTGTCACGATTTAGGATCAAAACCAAAATTATTTAATTTCTCAGAAGAGAACTGCATGGCGTTTAAGCCTCCTTATACTGGAATGCCACTCTCCCCAAGTAAAAACAATACCCTTTAAAGCCTTGATATCTGTGACCGGATGTCTAATTCCAATAAAATCCACATTTTTCTTAATATGTAACTAGTAATATAATTAGCAAGGCCGAAAAAAGACATTTGTCCATCCAGTTCAGCCTATATTCCGTCAGAATAAATCCCCAGATCTACGTCCTTCTAAAGAACCTAATAACTGTAAGATACAATATTGTTACGCTCCAGGAAGACATCCAGGTTTCTCTTGGATCCCTCGACTGAGTTCACCATCACCACTTCCTCAGGCAAGGAATTCCAGATTCTCGCTGCCCTAACAGTAAAGAATCCTCCTCTATGTTGGTGGAAAAACCTTCTCTCCTCCAGATGCAGAGAATGTGACCGTCACCTTCCTTGGTATAAACAGATCCTCGGAGAGATAAATGATCTGTTAAAATGTATGGGCCGGACATAGATCTCCCCGAGAATCTGCCTCCATAGATTATTGTGAATGACAGTCTGCTCTCCTGATCTACATGCCTCACAATGGGAATGCCCCCTTTCATTTACAATAAGCCCTGGAGGCAGATTCTCATGGAGATCTATGTCCGGCCCATAGACCTTAGCAGTTCATTTACATATTTCTCCGGAATAAGACATCGGATCACAGATATTTATATATAGATGGCTTGGGATGGTTGATCCTACTGACACATTCCCTGTAAAGAGGACCTGTCACCAGGTCAAAAGTTTGAGATTTTACTCATTTTCCCCAAATTTATGAAAGCAAAAACCAGAATAGTCAGGAGAGGAGAGAGAAAAAATAAGGGTAAAAACTGGCGACTTCTGACCTGGTGACCGGTCCTCTAACCCCAATCAAACATCTTTGCCTGTATTGTCACCAGAAATGAGGCTTTTCTACAGTGAGATGAGATCGGAGCAGTCAGGAGGACTGGTAGACATGTGCTGCCTGACATCCCTAATACCAAGTCTATGGCTGCTAGGCATGATCACCAGTAACCAGACATGACTACTGGCCAGACAGGGGAGCAGTCAAAGCGCGTGATGAGAATGGAAACCATCGGAGTGCAGTCAGTCCCAATAAGGGCTACAGAGAACAGAAGCCTAATGGCATATGGTCAATACTACCGTAGGTTAGAAATGAGATCTGAAAGACTATTCCGATTTATCTACTGACCAATAGTGATAACATGTTTTGACATTTCGGATAAAATTATTTTGAAGGAGTGGTTGGTGACTACCCTAATGAATACTGACCCAAAGCCCCCATCGCTGACCTCATCTCTCGGCTCTTGTTTCTATAAAGCAATGGACAATGCTCTATTCAATTCTCAGACCCCAAGATCACAAACTAAAACGAATGATGGAAAATGAGGAACCTCGCTCCACGAATTCCGACAGCACTAGACATTGCAGGTTATAACGTCGGCGCCAATCGATAGACTCCCACTTAACGGCCTAGTACCGTCACAATTTCTTTCGGCAGGGGATTTTTCAAGCCGTACTGTTAATTATCTTTTCTCTACAAACTTTCTCATTAACTGATTTTAATTACGCTAAAATGGCTTAAATAATCGGAAACGGTCTAATAAGTGTCGCTCTCACCCGACAGGTTTAATGAAAGGACTTCTGACAAGATCCTGACACTAACTTTGGAGCAAATGACAAGTTTCTGCTCCCCTTGTAGTCCAGCTGTCAGGCAGATCTCAGGAACATTGCAGAAGCTTGGCTCCTAATTAAAATGCTTCAGGTCTCCAAGTCTAGAAGTACAGCGGCAGCACGCATCTAATCCATGGTATGAGGACCACAAAGCCAGAGCGCAAAGCCTCAGCACCCTCTGACTTCATTCACACGTGCAAGTCAGTGGCTTTCTTTTTTGCCACAGATTTTGCAAAACCACAACAAAATATAAGAGTATAGGGCGCGGGTGGTCACCTTGTAGAATGTGATCTAATTCCTGAGCAAGATCCCAGCTGCCCTGGAGCTGCAGAGCAGACATCAGCGATGCACTGTAGGAGATGCCACATCTACTGCCAGGAGTGAAACTACCAACTGTTACTGGTACATTAAACGTAGGTGCATAAATCAGGATCTGACTTATTTTACAGGTCCGGCCTGGGGCCCGAGCGAGTTTACGGGTCCGGCCTGGGGCCCGAGCGAGTTTACGGGTCCGGCCTGGGGCCCGAGCGAGTTTACGGGTCCGGCCTGGGGCCCGAGCGAGTTTACGGGTCCGGCCTGGGGCCCGAGCGAGTTTACGGGTCTTGGACCTGAATGCGTTTACGTGTCTGGAGTCTGAATTTACAGGTCTTGGGATTGAAGCTCAAATTTTGGGTTTTGGTTTTCCTACTAAAAAAAATCTTGGTGTAAACATGTCTACTAACACCGTAAAAAGCTAGGATGATATCTTTAATGATGTTCAGTTCGGATCTTCACCCGACAGCAGACACAGCTATACAGGCTTTTAGTAGTGCCGCCAATATGCAGCATAGTCCTATAGGTCAAAAGCACAAATACTAAAATACTCGATTCCTTATATTTGATAATAGCAGCTCAGGTAAAATTACATTTTATTTTTTTTACCTCCTAAATGTAAAAACTAACATCAGATCAGCCGAAGACTACAATGTGACCACAGCAGGACCAGGACAAACTTTTGTTCTGCAAGTCATGGGATATTGTAAAAATAGGATTTTATTCTTACTATTTTACTATACGCGTCTTCTACTTTGCTGCATGGTGTGTATAATGCTGAATACTTGGTCTCGGCTCCGTGCCATCTGCCTCGTGACCGTGGTTTGCCATTCACTCAATTGCTAACAGAAAAATAAGGTGGAAGAATAAGAGTTAAATGAATTACAATGATAGATCAGTAAGATATAGCCACTGGTGATCCATCACTTGGACATTTTACCATTAGGCACGGACACACATCCACGCCTCTTCTCGTTACTGACGACCACATCCTTTAATTAACTTCATGCTGTCCTGGCAAATAGGGGAATTCAGTGCAAGCAAGAAAGTCCACCGACAGAGGTAGCCAAGGTCAGGCGTGTATTGCCACATACAGTTTCTTCAGCAATGACCCCAAAGACCTGATAATCTGGCATCTGTTTACTGGACATTATTCAGCATAATGTGGGATTTCACAAGATCCGAGGAGGAAACAACCGATTAGTAAACTCATTTCATTATAGAACGTCATGCCGGGTGCATCCGCATCATTCAGATCACGATTATCTGCCATCTACCCCGTCCCAATGATCCTGGAACCGGACACTAAACATCTCACTACAAGTGACCGGAACATTCACTTTATATTTCCTTTATGAAACGTTCTCCCCATGATCACAGAAAGACAATTTATAAGGCTGATATCAGTCGTGGTAGGTCTCAGTCTGCCATCCATTTACCCAACGCTGTGGCAGGGCAGCACAATCCTGGTGACAATCTGAAGGTGGGATAACTTAGCAATAATTGCTCCAATTATAGAGGCCAGGATGCCCACTGATCGGTACAATGCTGGCCGTGGGCCCTCTTGTTCTCCCCAGGTCAGGATTAGTTATGGTTGTGCAATACTTCCACACTTTTTCCCTTTTTAAATGCTACATTCCCCATGCAACATACACCACTCATTGCTATGCCACGTCAGCGCTGCAGTCAATCAGCAGCCGCTAATGGGCTGCAACACCAACACCACTGGGGTGTTAACTGAGGGAAGTGTGATCTCAGCAGTCAATAAGCGTCCGCTGCTTGCCATTGATGGAACGGTTCCATACACACACATACACACATATATACACATACACACATTGCTCAGCTATCTTGTGAGTACCACCAGCTGCTCCATGCAACTCCTCCTGGCAGTGGAGCGGAGACAAGGAGGTGTTTTTGGTTTTGGTGATCAGTGGGGCTTCTAGTAGTGTGATCAACACCAACTTAATTATTATCCATTAGAAAGATGATAACTTATGTAGACCAAATATTACTGGTTAATATGAAGTCATTTTTCCTAAAGCCATAGTTGAAAAGTTGCAGTGCAATCAAGAACCGTGTGAACCAAGAGTCTTCGTATTTATGAGCAGTGACTTCTTGCAGCTATCTGCCGATAAGCAACAGCCACCTCCTGCTTACTACGTTGAGGAAGAATACCGTCAATCAGTGGGGGGTGGGTGGGGTCAGGCTGCAGCTCAAAATAGTGAGGACAGAGGCCTCCCCGACGGCCAACGCCTCCCCCCCGACGGCCAACGCCTCCCCGACCGCCAACGCCTCCCCCTGCTTTAACTTTTAAATTGATTTTAGGAAACTATTCCATCTGGACATACACATCACTAGAATGAGGGTATAGGTCACTACTTTATACTGCCCCCCTAGAAAGGGCAGCAAAAAAATGATGGCCGTTTCCTTGTAAATGATAAAGGGTTAATAGGCTGGAATGCACAGTGAAGCAGCACAGGTTTCCGCATCCCTCTGTATTTACCTAAACACCTTCAATACTTCACTCCAAGCCCAGATCCCTCTTAGATCCCTACTAGCCACATACTGGAGCTGCGAGCCCGGGAGGATCCCGCTGGTTACTGTCCGGAGTCCGGTATATAAAGCCTGGATTCCAGTAGTAAACAGAGCGAGGCTGGGGCAGCTCATAATGTTTTGCAATCAAATTTGTGGCCACATTGATTTCCCTGGATTAGAGCGGTCTGACATTTACAATGTAAGGCTAATAAGCAGCCCACACAGTGTTGTGTTAAATAGGGAAACAAATAATATATATTCTGTAACAGAAGAGTGGAAAAAAGGAGATTCATTTGCTGGAAGCGCCCCAGATATTGATCACCAGTTCTACTGAGATTCAGAAACGCAGAGGATGTCTGCCAGCACGCTGCCATTTAAAAGGCATTGTCTAATTTGTGGAGCCTCCGTAATTAAAGGGAAGGAACATCTCATGTTATAGCTGATATAGATAGCCATAGCCCGAGGTGGCGGCATATCCGCTACCTGACAGACCGAGCCAACGGGTCATCAAAATGAGATGTGCGGACAGAAAAGGTCGTATGGATACACTGTGAGCAATCTCCCTGAGCGCATGTAAGGCTCGGTTCACATTGCCATTATGGAGCCATTTTTAAAGGGCGACTTCAGGAAATTGTGCAATGGATCCCGTTGACTATTTAGGTGTACAACATTATTTTTCCTTTTTCCCTAGCAGACTAAAGCCCCCCAAACACATTAAAGGGTTGTTGGATGAATGACAGCCGTCTCACTCCTCCACAGGAACGGAACCTTCACTCTGCCGAGCGCTTCGGTGGTCTTTATGAGAGATGCAGGTCCCCATCATTCACAATTTACTGAAGTTGGTAAAAATTGATGATTGACACAATAACGATTGTTCGTCAGGTGAAATTTAATAACAAGCCGTCCTTTTAGCCGATTGATGAGAACAGACTGAAATGAGAGATCTTTCCTTACAAGAGGATTCCCTGAAAGACTGTTCATTCTTCACCCGGGGTCAATGTACATCTATGGCCATAGCATTGTCATTGTAAAGTAAGGATCCTGATCCTGATTTTTTTTTTCCGAAGAGTTGGCCAACAGAAACCAATAATGCAGAAGAATCAAGGAGATTCGTCATCTCCATCTCTTCCCCTCCTCCTGACAGTGTCTGTTTCAGTAAAATTGGAGAGTCCTTATAGATGGATACAATCCGCAATGATTGGATATTGTCTGACCTTGATGGAACACAAGCTATTGGCAAACAAAGTGATAACGCCCAGTTGTCCAATATCCAGGATGTTTAGAAATATGAACACATGTACCAACAAAAGCAATGGGCAAGAGGTGTAAAGGCCCGTGTTGTCCGGACGATTTCAGCCCATTAACGAGCACTTATTGACTGTATACAGATCGGCACCAATTTACTGCCCCCTTCACATGGGCTGCAAAAACCCGTATGGGGAAGGATGGCCGACATGATCTCTGTGCCCCATGCAGTGTTACGTGGTCAACTGTACATCGACCAGTGTAAATGGGGGATGATTTCCATGTCGGCATAAACCATCCAATCGGAGGCTGAATGTGTGAATGTCTAGTTTGCCGGGTGATAAACTGGTCGATAAATGGGAATAAGCGTACTTCGTAAGGCTTGGTGCCAGATTATCAAAGGAGCCTGAAGGCCTAGAAGGGGCCCAAGACTGACGATTGGTCCTGAGGGAGGTGTATGAAGATAACGAGCTATGGCAAGACTTTAGGGAGAATTGTTTTAGGGTATTAAGTGGTCCACGAACACATGAGAACCAGCATTTCCAAATGTGGGGACACAACATTTTGTTTCTCGGCATATATGGTTGTTCTTATAGGTGTTAACAAGTCATCAACTATTTACAGAGTAGGTGACAATTTGTTGATCAGTTGGTGTCCAACTACTGACATCGGCACCGATTGGGGGAATAGAAAACATTTCTCGCTCTTGGAATGGATCAAGCAGAGCGCACGCTCGATGCTGCGCCATTCATTCTCGATGGGGCTGCGCTCGGTGTTTCCAGCAGCCCCACACAGACTGGATATGGAGGCGGATGGGCGTCTGACCTGCTGGGCCATGGCGTAACAAGGCTAAAAGTTCCTCGTCGAGCTTAAGGCTATGTGCACACGTTGCGGATTAGGCTTAGGAATTTTTGGTGCGGACTCTGCATCTCTTAGCAGAAAACGCAGGTGCGGATTTGACGCGTTTTTTGTGCGGATATACTGCGTTTTTTACCCCTGCGGATTTCTATAATAGAATGGGTACAAAAACGCTGCAGATCCGCAAAAAATAAGTGACATGCTACTACTTTTAATAAGTGTTTCCGCACGGAATTTTCTGCACCATTAGCACAGCGGTTTTTTCCCTATTGATTTACATTGTACTGTAAATCACTTGCGGCACTGCAGCATTTCTGCATGGCAAAAAAAACGCAGGAAATCCGCAACGTGTGCACACAGCCTAAGAATTCCCTGATCAGTGCGGGTCCCAGCGCTGCGAAACCACCAATCAGCAAGTTATCGCATATCTGTTTTCACTGGACAAACTCCTCCTTTACTTGGAGGAAAAAAAAAAATTAAAAATATATAAATTAGAGTCTCCTTGAGACTCTTAATCATAATCGCTCTTTCCTCTGGATCTTCAGCTGGAAATAATTATAGAGAAAATGTATATAAAAACAAAACGATGTACTGCTTCTCAGAATTTACTGAAAAATACATTTTATCCAAAGCAGATTTCTATAAATATCTTTACATCACAACTTCCCTACAGGAGTAGCTTCTCCTCTGTGTTCCTCCTTTATATGCCCTGACTTTAGGTTAGAAAAACTGAAAAACATACCCCTTTATTATTAAAAAAAAAAAAAAAAAAAAGCCATCAGCACTTTTATTATTATTATTTATTTATATAGCACCATTAATTCCGTGGTGCTGTACATGAGAAAGGGGTTACATACAGGGTTATAAATATCGTTTACAGTAAACAAGTTTACAGTGACAGACTGGTACAGAGGGGAGAGGACCCTGTCCTTGCGGACTTACATTCTATGGGATAGTGGGGAAGAGACAGAAGGTCAGAGGTGCAGCAGCTCTGGTGGTGGTGAGGCGGCTGCTCTGGCGATGGCGAGGCGGCAGAATGGTTATTGCAGGCTGTAGGCTCTCTTGAAGAGATGGGTTTTCAGGTTCCGTCTGAAGGATCCGAGGGTGGTGGATAGTCGGACGTGTTGAGGCGTGGAAATCCAGAGGATGGGGGATATTCGGGAGGAGTCTTGGAGGCGGTTGTGTGAGGACCGAATAAGTGTGGTGGAGAGTAGGTGGTCTTGGGAGGATCGGAGGTTACGTGAGGGAAGGTATTGGGAGATTAGATCTGAGATATAGGGAGGGGACAGGTTGTGGATGGCTTTGTAGATCAGTGTTAGTAGTTTGAACTAGGGTTGAGCGAAACGGGTCGATCATTTTCAAAAGTCGCCGACTTTTGGCTAAGTCGGCGTCTCATGAAACCCGATCCGACCCCTGTGCTTGTCGGCCATGCGGTACGCGACTTTCGCGCCAAAGTCGCATTTCAATGACGCGAAAAGCGCCATTTCTCAGCCAATGAAGGTGAACGCAGAGTGTGGGCAGCGTGATGACATAGATCCTGGTCCCCACCATCTTAGAGAAGGGCATTGCAGTGATTGGCTTGCTGTCTGCGGCGTCACAGGGGCTATAAAGGGGCGTTCCCGCCGACCGCCATCTTACTGCTGCTGATCTGAGCTTAGGGAGAGGTTGCTGCCGCTTCGTCAGAAGCAGGGAGAGCGTTAGGCAGGGTCCACTAACCACCAAACCGCTTGTGCTGCAGCGATTTGCACTGTCCAACACCACCTTCGGTGTGCAGGGACTGTGGAAGCTATTTTTTTTTTTTTTTCCCCTCAGCGCTGTAGCTCATTGGGCTGCCCTAGAAGGCTCCGTGATAGCTGTATTGCTGTGTGTACGCCACTGTGGAAACCAACTGCTTTTTTCAAAGCACATATCCTCTTGTTCCTTCCTTTCTGCACAGCTATCTTTTTTGTTTGTCCACACTTTTTATTTAATTTGTGCATCAGTCCACTCCTATTGCTGCCTGCCATACCTGGCTTAGATTACTGCAGGGAGATAGTAATTGTAGGACAGTCCCTGTTTTTTTTTTGTTTTTTTTGTGGGAGATTAAGATTGGCATTTCTGCTACAGTGCCATCCCTGTGTGTGCCATCTCTCACTGAGTGGGCCATAGAAAGCCTATTTATTTTTTCCGTGATTTGTGTTCTAAATTCTACCTCAACACAAAAACACGACATCAATCAGTGGGAGAAAAATATTGGCCTCAGTCAGGGCTTGTGTGTCACTGCTGTGTGTGCTATCTCTCATTCAGTGGGCTATAGCAAGCCTATTTATTTTATTTTTTTTTTTAATATTATTTGGTTTCTAAAGTCTCCCTGAAAAAAAAAAAAAAACCTAAAAAAACAGTGGGAGAGTAATATTGCCCTTTCAGCTTGTGTGCCAGTCTTGACTCCTGGGTGTGCCACCTCTCTCTCTCATTCAGTGGGCCATAGAAAGCCTATTTTTTTTTTTGGTTTTTTTAATATTATTTGGTTTCTAAAGTCTCCCTGAAAAAAAAAAAAAAATACCTAAAAAAACAGTGGGAGAGTAATATTGCCCTTTCAGCTTGTGTGCCAGTCTTGACTCCTGGGTGTGCCACCTCTCTCCCTCTCATTCAGTGGGCCATAGAAAGCCTATTTATTTATTTTTTAAATATTATTGGGTTTCTAAAGTCTCCCTTAAAAAACAAAAAATACATAAAAAAAACAGTGGGAGAGTAATATTGCCCTTTCAGCTTGTGTGCCAGTCTTGACTCCTGGGTGTGCCACCTCTCTCTCTCTCTAATTGTGGGCCATAGAAAGCCTTTTTTTTTTTTTTTTTTTTTAATATTATTTGGTTTCTAAAGTCTCCCTGAGAAAAATAAATAAATAAATTAGGTGGGAGATTAATATTGACATTAGTGCTTGAGTGACAGTCCTGCGTGTGTGTCATCTCTGTGATTTTGTGCCACAGAAAACAGAGTGTGTAACATTGTGCCTGATTTTCCTTGTGGTCTCACCAACCTGTTAAGGGATATTGAAATCATACTGAAGTTATAGCTCACCGTGTAAGTTGTTTGACAGCAACAAATAAAGTTACTTTGGTTAAGATTTTAAAACAATGAGGAAGTCTGGTGCAAGAGGTCGTCGTGGGCGTTCATTGTCAGCTGGTAATGATGGTAGTGGTAGTGGAGCATCAGGTGGTCGTGGGGATAAAAATATTCCACCTAAGTCTGGAGCTGTGGAGCCAGTTTCGTCGTCAGGCTACACAAGGCCTCGAACGCTCTCTTTTCTGGGAGTAGGAAAACCGCTTTTAAAGGCGGAGCAGCAACAGCAAGTTTTGGCTTACATTGCAGACTCAGCCTCTAGCTCTTTTGCCTCCTCTTCCGAAACTGGTAAATGTAAAAGCAGCGTGTCGCTTGTGGATGTTCACGGTCAGGGACAAGTCGCTTCCTTGTCCTCCTCAGCAAAAACTACAACAAGAGAGAAGGATGCAGCAGGCGACACAACGGGTCACTCCATGGAGCTCTTTACACATACCGTCCCTGGCTTAGAAAGTGAAACATTTAACAGGCCATGCCCATTACAAGTATATTCTGACATGGAGTGCACTGATGCACAGCCACAGCCAGAGTACTATGCTGCTCCTTTGACTCAGACCACCACATTGCCCTCTCAGGGTACAGATCCACAATCAGACCCTGATGAGACTATGTTGCCCCGCCACGAACGCTATACCACCGACCGACACAGTGACACAGACGAAGTTGCACACGAGCTCGAAGAGGAGGTAATAGATGACCCAGTTATTGACCCCGATTGGCAGCCATTGGGGGAACAGGGTGCAGGCGGCAGTAGTTCAGAAGCGGAGGTGGAGGAGGGGCCGCAGCAGGCATCAACATCGCAACAGGTTCCATCTGCCGGGCCCGTATCTGGCCCAAAACGCGTGTCAAAGCCAAAACCTGTTGGAGCACAGCGTTGCCATCCGGTTAAAGCTCAGTCTGCAATCCCTGAAAAGGGATCCGAGTCTAGGAAGAGTGCAGTCTGGCATTTTTTTAAACAACATCCAACAGATCAGCGCAAAGTCATTTGTCAAAAATGTTCAACTAGCTTAAGCAGAGGTCAGAATCTGAAAAGTCTAAATACTAGTTGCATGCATAGACACTTAACCACCATGCATTTTCAAGCCTGGACTAACTACCAAACGTCCCTCAAGGTTGTAGCACCCTCGGCCAATGAAGCTAGTCAGCAACGCAACATCCCTTCCGTCACTGTAAGGCCACCATTTTCTGCACCACCGGCAGTATCTGTGCAGGTTTCTTTGCCAGCCAAAAGCAGTCAGGGTCAGGGAACCACCAGTTTTGTAGGAGGAAATATTGCATCTAGGGCACCGGCGGAAACAATACCGTCTCCAACCGTCTCTCAGTCTGCCATGTACACCGGCACACCCGAAAGTTCCACGATCTCCAGCTCTCCAGTCCAGCTCACCCTACATGAGACTCTGGTTAGAAAAAGGAAGTACTTATCCTCGCATCCGCGTACACAGGGTTTTAACGCCCACATAGCTAGACTAATCTCGTTAGAGATGATGCCCTACCGGTTAGTTGAAAGCGAAGCTTTCAAAGCCCTGATGGAGTACGCTGAACCACGATACGAGCTACCCAGTCGACACTTTTTTTCCAGAAAAGCCATCCTAGCCCTGCACCAGCATGTTAAACAGCGCATCATCCATGCACTCAGGCAATCTGTGAGTACAAAGGTGCACCTGACTACAGATGCATGGACCAGTAGGCATGGCCAGGGACGTTATGTGTCCATCACGGCACACTGGGTGAATGTGGTGGATGCAGGGTCCACAGGCGACATCAATTTAGGGACAGTTGTGCCTAGCCCACGGTCTAGGAAACAGTTGGCTGTAGGCGTTCGCACCCCCTCCTCCTCCTCCTCCTCGTCCTCCTGCAGAAGCTACAGCTCTTCCACAGAACGCAGTCTGCCAACCACTCCATCGGCAGATGACACTGTTGCACACCAGTTGTCCCATTATGGGCCAGCTACTGCCAAGCGTCAGCAGGCTGTATTGGCTATGAAGTGCTTGGGCGACAACAGACACACCGCGGAAGTTCTGTCCGAGTTCTTGCAACAAGAAACGCAGTCGTGGCTGGGCACAGTAGATCTTGAGGCAGGCAAAGTAGTGAGTGATAACGGAAGGAATTTCATGGCTGCCATCTCCCTTTCCCAACTGAAACACATTCCTTGCCTGGCTCACACCTTAAACCTGGTGGTGCAGTGCTTATTGAAAACTTATCCTGGGTTCTCCGACCTGCTCCTCAAAGTGCGTGCACTTTGCTCACATATCCGACGTTCGCCTGTACACGCCAGCCGTATGCAGACCTATCAGCGGTCTTTGAACCTTCCCCAGCATCGCCTAATCATAGACGTTGCAACAAGGTGGAACTCAACACTGCACATGCTTCAGAGACTGTGCGAACAGAGGCGTGCTGTTATTTATTTGTGGGAGGATACACGGGCAGGCAGTAGGATGGCAGACATGGAGTTGTCAGGTGTGCAGTGGTCTAAGATACAAGACATGTGTCAAGTCCTTCAGTGTTTTGAGGAATGCACACGGCTGGTTAGTGCAGACAACGCCGTAATAAGCATGAGCATCCCCCTAATGCGTCTGCTGATGCAAAGTTTGACGCACATAAAGGAGCAGGCGTCTGCACCAGAGGAAGAGGAAAGCCTTGATGACAGTCAGCCATTGTCTGGTCAGGGCAGTGTACAGGACGAGGTAGCGGGCGAAGAGGAGGTGGAGGACGAGGAGGATGATGGGGATGAGTATATTTTTAATGCCGAACCTTTCCCGGGGGCACAGGAAATTGGTTGCGTGTCACGGCCGGGTTCTGGTTTTTTGAGGGACACAAGTGACGTAGATTTGCCTGCAACTGCCCCTCAACCAATCACAACCGGAGATTTGACAACTGGAACTTTGGCCCACATGGCGGATTATGCCTTACGTATCCTAAAAAGGGACACACGCATTACGAAAATGATGAACGATGACGATTACTGGTTGGCCTGCCTCCTTGATCCACGCTATAAAGGCAAATTGCAAAATATTATGCCACATGAGAACTTGGAACTAATATTAGCAACCAAACAATCAACTCTTGTTGACCGTTTGCTTCAGGCATTCCCAGCACACAGCGCACGTGATCGTTCTCACACGAGCTCCAGGGGGCAGCAGACTAGGAGTGTTAGGGGTGCACACATCAGAAGTGGCGTTGGACAGAGGGGTTTTCTGACCAGGTTGTGGAGTGATTTTGCTATGACCGCAGACAGGACAGGTACTGCTGCATCAATTGAAAGTGACAGGAGACAACATTTGTCCAGTATGGTTACTAACTATTTTTCATCCCTTATCGATGTTCTCCCTCAACCGTCATTCCCATTTGATTACTGGGCCTCCAAATTAGACACCTGGCCAGAATTGGCAGAATATGCATTGCAGGAGCTTGCTTGCCCGGCAGCAAGTGTCCTATCAGAAAGAGTATTCAGTGCTGCAGGTTCAATATTAACCGAAAAAAGGACTCGTCTGGCTACCCAAAATGTTGACGATCTAACATTCATTAAAATGAACCACAACTGGATTTCGAAATCTTTTGCCCCACCTTGCCCGGCCGACACCTAGCTTTCCTATGAAAGGCTCTTGCCTGTGAATTACTTTTCTAATGTCTAATTTGCTGCAGCTGATTGTACAGCATACGACATGTTTACACCTCCCTAAATGGCCAAACTCCCCACACGGGGCCGTGGTATCGCGACTTGGCGCAAGCACCCGTGAGACTGCTGTTTGTCTGAAGAGGTGGGTGTGCTCGCTTTTGGTTGACGGCATTGCTACTGGGTCCCTCATAGTACAATGTAGTGTCTCTGGCGGTGGTGGTGCGCACCCAACGTCAGACACACCGTTGTAACATGAGGGGCCCTGGGGCGGTCCCGCCGGCCTCTAGAGAGTTCCCCCCTACCCCAGCTCAAAATGTGCTCTACCACATGCAAAATTATGTCGCACAGCTCCACCAATCTTTAGTCTATTCGCTGACATCATTCAATGTCTGGCACTGACAATACACATTTGTAGACATCTATGATGCAACTTAAAGTAGTCTGTGTCTGTGTCCTATATTGGCACCATTAAATAGTTACTGCCAAATTACTATGTCAGAAACTCAGCAGATGAGCCCACCCCTGTACCTAAGTATGCCACCTTTTTTTTTGTTTTGGTTGTTTTGCGAGACATTAACATCTATTTATATTTTGGGAGTACTGGGACAGACACTCCTTGCACTACTCCTCCACTCACCACCAAGCTGCCCGTGTATCCATGTAATCGCTGTAAAACTGCCATGAGCCTATTGTTTGTTATTTTAGGCCTTTGAAGCCTGTCTGCGGTCCCTCCTTCCACTAGTCCTCCACTGACCAGACCACTGCTGCCCGTGTACCCCTGGAACCAATTATAAAGTGCCTACAGCCAGCCCATTTTTTTATGTTAGGCCTTTGAAGCCTGTCTGCGGTCCCTCCTTCCACTAGTCCTCCACTGACCAGACCACTGCTGCCAGTGTACCCCTGGAACCAATTATAAAGTGCCTACAGCCAGCCCATTTTTTTATGTTAGGCCTTTGAAGCCTGTCTGCGGTCCCTCCTTCCACTAGTCCTCCACTGACCAGACCACTGCTGCCCGTGTACCCCTGGAACCAATTATAAAGTGCCTACAGCCAGCCCATTTTTTTATGTTAGGCCTTTGAAGCCTGTCTGCGGTCCCTCCTTCCACTAGTCCTCCACTGACCAGACCACTGCTGCCCGTGTACCCCTGGAACCAATTATAAAGTGCCTACAGCCAGCCCATTTTTTTATGTTAGGCCTTTGAAGCCTGTCTGCGGTCCCTCCTTCCACTAGTCCTCCACTGACCAGACCACTGCTGCCCGTGTACCCCTGGAACCAATTATAAAGTGCCTACAGCCAGCCCATTTTTTTATGTTAGGCCTTTGAAGCCTGTCTGCGGTCCCTCCTTCCACTAGTCCTCCACTGACCAGACCACTGCTGCCCGTGTACCCCTGGAACCAATTATAAAGTGCCTACAGCCAGCCCATTTTTTTATGTTAGGCCTTTGAAGCCTGTCTGCGGTCCCTCCTTCCACTAGTCCTCCACTGGCCAGACCACTGCTGCCCGTGTACCCCTGGAACCAATTATAAAGTGCCTACAGCCAGCCCATTTTTTTATGTTAGGCCTTTGAAGCCTGTCTGCGGTCCCTCCTTCCACTAGTCCTCCACTGACCAGACCACTGCTGCCCGTGTACCCCTGGAACCAATTATAAAGTGCCTACAGCCAGCCCATTTTTTTATGTTAGGCCTTTGAAGCCTGTCTGCGGTCCCTCCTTCCACTAGTCCTCCACTGGCCAGACCACTGCTGCCCGTGTACCCCTGGAACCAATTATAAAGTGCCTACAGCCAGCCCATTTTTTTATGTTAGGCCTTTGAAGCCTGTCTGCGGTCCCTCCTTCCACTAGTCCTCCACTGGCCAGACCACTGCTGCCCGTGTACCCCTGGAACCAATTATAAAGTGCCTACAGCCAGCCCATTTTTTTATGTTAGGCCTTTGAAGCCTGTCTGCGGTCCCTCCTTCCACTAGTCCTCCACTGGCCAGACCACTGCTGCCCGTGTACCCCTGGAACCAATTATAAAGTGCCTACAGCCAGCCCATTTTCTTATGTTAGGCCTTTGAAGCCTGTCTGCGGTCCCTACTTTAAATACTCCTCCACTCACCACCAAGCTGCCTGCCCGTCTATCCATGTAACCGCTGTAAAACTGCAATGAGCCTATTGTTTGTTATTTTAGGCCTTTGATAGCCTGTCTGCGGCCCCTACTTGCAATACTCCTCCACTGACCACAATGCTGCCTGGAGTGCCTGCCTGTGTATCCATGTAACCGATGTAAAACTGCCATGACTGCCTACTGTTTGTTATTTTAGGCCTTTGATAGCCTGTCTGCGGCCCCTACTTGCAAAACTCCTCCACTGACCACAATGCTGCCTGGATTGCCTGCCTGTGTATCCATGTAACCGATGTAAAACTGCCATGACTGCCTACTGTTTGTTATTTTAGGCCTTTGATAGCCTGTCTGCGGCCCCTACTTGCAATACTCCTCCACTGACCACAATGCTGCCTGGAGTGCCTGCCTGTGTATCCATGTAACCGATGTAAAACTGCCATGAGTGCCTACTGTTTGGTATTTTAGGCCTTTGATAGCCTGTCTGCAGCCCCTACTTGCAATACTCCTCCACTGACCACACCAATGCTGCCCGTGTACCCCTGGAACCTATTTAAAAAGTTCATAGAGCCTAGTTATATATTTTATTTACTATTAATAAGGCCATGATGGACTACGCTGTACCACGCTACAAGCTAACCAGTCGACACTTCTTTTGCGAGAAAAGCCATCCCAACCCTCCACCAGCATGTAGAAGACCGCATTGTCCATGCACTCTGGCAATCTGTGAGTACAAAGGTGCACCTGACAACAGACGCATGGACCTGTAGGCATGGCCACGGAAGATTACGTGTCCATTACGGCGCAATGGGTTAATGTGTTGGATGCATGGTCCACAGGGGACAGCCTACTAAGTCTGTCTGCAGTCCCTAATTCAAATTGTCCTCCACTGTCTAAATCGGAGCTTCCACCTTCTGGCTTTCGGCCTATAGTATCAGAAATTAAACTGCATTTGGCCTTCAACTTTGGTTAGGGCCTACTAACGGCTTCTGCCCCTCCCTGGTGTTGCCCTCAACTAAATAAAGCTGAGCTTCAACCTTCTGCTCCAAATTACCATTTTAAAAAATGCAATAGGCTTTTCCGGCCTACTAAAGGTGTCTGTCTGTGTGCCCCTGCCTGGTGTTGTCCTCAACTAAATAAAGCTGAGCTTCAACCTTCTGCTCCAAATTACCATTTTAAAAAATGCAATAGGCTTTTCCGGCCTACTAAAGGTGTCTGTCTGTGTGCCCCTGCCTGGTGTTGCCCTCAACTAAATAAAGCTGAGCTTCAACCTTCTGCTCTAAATTACCATTTTAAAAAATGCAATAGGCTTTTCCGGCCTACTAAAGGTGTCTGTCTGTGTGCCCCTGCCTGGTGTTGTCCTCAACTAAATAAAGCTGAGCTTCAACCTTCTGCTCCAAATTACCATTTTAAAAAATGCAATAGGCTTTTCCGGCCTACTAAAGGTGTCTGTCTGTGTGCCCCTGCCTGGTGTTGTCCTCAACTAAATAAAGCTGAGCTTCAACCTTCTGCTCCAAATTACCATTTTAAAAAATGCAATAGGCTTTTCCGGCCTACTAAAGGTGTCTGTCTGTGTGCCCCTGCCTGGTGTTGTCCTCAACTAAATAAAGCTGAGCTTCAACCTTCTGCTCCAAATTACCATTTTAAAAAATGCAATAGGCTTTTCCGGCCTACTAAAGGTGTCTGCCCCTCCCTGGTGTTGTCCTCAACTGAACAAAGCTGAGCTTCCACATTCTGGCTTTCGCCCTATACTATCAGATATTAAACTGCATTTGGCCTACTAGTGTGGTTAGGCCCTTGAAACAGTGTCTGCTGCTCTTGGGTTTGCTACTCCACTGAACAAAGCAATGCCGCCTGTTTAGTCCTGTTACCAATTTTGAACTGCATTTAGCCTACTTTATTCTTTGGCCCTATATCTGTTTCCTCCTCATCCTGCCCATTGCCCAGCCACTGCTAAATGAGTCTGCTGGTACATTGACCTAGACCACTACATTCCCCTTGTACTCTACACAGCCAGAATCTGACCCTGCTGAAAGTAAGGTTCCCCTTCCCGCATGTTATACCACCTTACACAGGGACAAAGAGGAAGGTGCAGATGAAAGTGCAGGTTCCTTCATCAGGTGGGGGGGCATACTCGTTGGCGACGTCACTGGTACAGGGCCCCTCAGAGTACGCAAAAGTGTCGCTGCTGGTGGGAGGCGCCCCCGCCATGCAAACACACCGCCGTACTTTGAGGGGCCCTGTGCCAGTGCCAATGCGAACGAGTGGGCCCCCCCCTGCTTGCTCAGGATCACAGCACTTGCAACGTTTAAATACTTACCTTTCCCTGCAACACCGCCGTGACGTAGTCCGCATTTCCTGGGCCCACGAAAAACTTGAGCCAGCCCTACTCCCCCCACAACTTTCCCCCAATTCCCTATGCCCAACTATTATTATACAGTTAATTAAGATTGGCAAGCTTCAGAAACAAGAATGGATGTTTTTGGCATTAAAATGGGCACTGTAGGTGTTTTCCTGGCCTCCACTCACTGCCGACTATGCTTCCCCATTGACTTGCATTGGGTTTCGTGTTTCGGTCGATCCCCGACTTTTAGCGATAATCGGCCGACTGCACTCGACTCGACTCTGGACAAAATCGGGTTTCCCAAAACCCTACTCGATCTTAAAAAAATGAAAGTCGCTCAACCCTAGTTTGAACTGGATTCGTTGGGGAATTGGGAGCCAGTGGAGGGATTTGCAAAGGGGAGAAGCAGGGGAGTAGCGAGGAGAGAGGTGGATTAGCCGGGCAGCAGAGTTGAGGACAGACTGGAGTGGTGCAAGAGAGTTAGCGGGGAGGCCACAGAGGAGGGTGTTGCAGTAGTCGAGGCGGGAGATGATGAGGGCATGCACAAGAGTCTTAGGAGATTGTGGGGTGAGGAAGGGACGGATTCTGGCAATATTTTTGAGTTGGAGGCGACAGGAGGTGGCAAGAGTTTGAACGTGCGGTTTGAAGGACAAGGCAGAGTCGAGAGTTACTCTGAGGCAACGGATTTCAGGTGCGGGAGAGAATGTGATGCCGTTTACCATAATAGATAGATCAGGTGGGGGGGGGATACGTGAGATGGGGGAAAGATGATGATTTCGGTTTTGTCTACATTGAGTTTTAGGAAGCGAGAGGTGAAGAAGGAGGATATGGCTGACAGCACTTTTCACTCGTTCCATTATGACTGACACTTAAATAGACCTATACAGGCCATCATCTGATTAAATCAGGTGTTTTTTTTTCACTTTTAGGAATTTTTTTAATCAATCTGTATTGAAAAAAACAAAACAAACAAACCTGATTTAAAAGCACCACTCTGGTGGGGTTTTTTTTCGTTACATGTAACGTTTTTTGCTCCCGACGGTCTGCCACAGCACGGCGCAACCGTCGCACGACGGTTGCGACGTGTGTCATTGCGTCGCAAATGCGTCGCTAATGTTAGTAAATGCAGAAAAAACGCATCCTGCAAGCACTTTTGCAGGATGCGTTTTTTCGGCAAAACGACGCATTGCGACGTAATGCAGTTAACACCAGTGTGAAAGTAGCCTAAGTGTATGAGGCCACACCAAGGGTCTCACAATTAGGCTATGTGCACACGTTGCGGATTTTCTGCGAATCCGCAGCGTTTTTTGCGGTACAGAAACGCTGCAGATCCGCAATTGATTTACAGCACAATGTAAATCAATAAGAAAAAAAAAAAAGCTGTGCACATGTTGCGGAAAATCCGCTGCGAAAACGCTGCGGTTTAAAAGAAGTAGCATTTCACTTCTTTTTTGAGAATCTGCAGCGTTTTTTTTTAACCATTCCATTATAGAAATCCGAAGGGGTAAAAAAAAGCAGCAAATCCGCACAAAAAACGTGACAAATCCGCAGCTGCATTTTCTGCCAGGAGAGGCAGAATCTGCACCAGAAATTCCTAAGGATAGGTTCACATTGCGTTAGTGCATGCGTTAAATGGACTGCGCAACGCAAGTGCCTTTTAAAGATCGCGTTATGTGATCGCGCTAGCGTAGAAGCTTCATCTGTGCTAGCGGTGACGGACCTGAAAAAGCTGCAGACCGCGTCTGAGGGTCCGTCACAGAATGACGGCACATCGCTAACGCATGCCGATTATGACATGCGTTAGCGATGCTCTACATAATGGCAGCTAATGGGTGCGCTAACGCATCCGTTACATAGCGTTAGTGCCGCTATGTAACGGACGCCGTCAGCGCGTTGCCATTAACGCAATGTGAACCCAGCCTAATCCGCAACGTGTGCACATAGCCTTTGGCCGGGGACACACTTGAGTCTCTCGCATCAATACCCAGCAATCGGGACCGGAGCGATCAGCTATATGTATTTTCTGTAGAATGCTGTAGATAATCCCTGAAAGGCGGTGGCTGTATCTTACAGCGGCCAAACCTGGTGTCAGGTTCCCTTTAAATGGGACAAATCTTTCACCAACACTGGATGGGTTAATGCACACACTTTCTGTAAAGCTCCAATCATCCGGAAATTCTTTAAAATGCTATTTAGATGGTATAATGCGCCCCACAAACTGGCTCCATGTTCCCCCACTGTCCTGGTGAATGCTGGAGACATTGTCCACAGAACTTTAGGGAATGTCCTCTCCTTCCTCCATTGTAGCAAAGGGGCTGTACAGAGCCCCACAAACTATCCAGTTCTCTCTCAGTCATCACTGCCAAGACTGGGAACAGATAATACCGCCTCTCCATACACAATCATTTACTGTCACATCTACGCAGCCATTATCTCCAGAGCGCAAAAAAACAGTTTTGTCTCACAAAAAACAACAACAACAACAAAAACAGTCCAAGTTTCATCAGAGTTTTTGATTTTTTTTTTAGGCTATCTTCCCACATTGAGCATTTATTTATGTTTTTATTATAGCGCCATCATATTCCCCAGCGCTTTACAGACATCACCGTCCCCATCGGGGCTCTCAATCTACATCCCCCATCACCCCAGCGCTGCAAACCAAAAGTGCTAACCACTGAGCCACGGTGTTGCCCCAGTGTTTGGTTGCTAACCACTGAACCACGGTGTTGCCCCCAGTGTTTGGTTGCTGACCACTGAGCCACGGTGTTGCCCCAGTGTTTGGTTGCTAACCACTGAGCCACGGTGTTGCCCCAGTGTTTGGTTGCTAACCACTGAGCCACGGTGTTGCCCCAGTGTTTGGTTGCTAACCACTGAGCCACGGTGTTGCCCCCAGTGTTTGGTTGCTGACCACTGAGCCACGGTGTTGCCCCAGTGTTTGGTTGCTAACCACTGAGCCACGGTGTTGCCCCAGTGTTTGGTTGCTAACCACTGAGCCACGGTGTTGCCCCAGTGTTTGGTTGCTAACCACTGAGCCACGGTGTTGCCCCCAGTGTTTGGTTTTTATGTAAAATAGGTTACGTGCACTCGCTCATTACGTATATTTTACATGCATCTTTATCGCTGCAGTTTTTGTCTCTTGTTGTCATGTTATAAATAAAGCTACATTGTTTTTGATGCTTCCTTGTATTTGGCTTTGAAAAAACTTTATTGATACAGTCACGTGCAGATTACATCTGATCTTGTAAGATGCACCGTCCCTTTATTTAAAACCAAGAAGGACAACGTTACATATTCTGCCGTTACAAATCAAATGGCAGGATAGTCTTGTACTGCGGAGACCCCCAGGAAGTCGTCAGTATTTCGCCGACCCACCATGTCCTGGCTGCACGAGGCCACGAGCGCCCCGAAGAGTCGTTAGTCACAGACTGAACCATCCGGCCACATACTCTGGAGCTCCGCGGGGCTGAAGTCGGGGGGTAAAACGCTCGCAGCTTTTATGGGGCTTTTCGGGCCAGATCCCACAACGAAATCATTGCTATTCCACCACGGGCAGCAGGGCTCCGAGCGTTTGGCCGCCTGACGCTGCAGCAGAATCGCTCGGGTGGTTTGGATGGAGCTCAGGGCTGTTGGGAAGCGCAGAGTCGCTGGGTTGGGGCCACTCAGTATTGTAGCTGCGCTCTTTGCTCTTGTGCAGAATTCACCTTTTGTACATGAATTCTCACCTCCATATTGGAACAGTATTTGCAGCAGAAAACTGATGAAAATACTCAGGTTTTTGCAATGTTTTATGCGTGGCCCTTTTAATGCGTTTTTCTTCCCCTTTATTTGAATGGGGGGGATGAAAAACCGTAAAAACACGCTGGAAGAAGCGACATCCTGCAGATCATCACAACCAAAAAAAGAGGGAAAAAAACAAAAAATGAAAATAGCAACATGTGCACGCACCCATACAGGGAACCTGGCAGCCCGCTTTTTGTGCATGGAAGCACTGGTATGGCTGTATACGGCTTCTCCCCACCCCCATAAAATGAAATATTTTGTGTAGAAATCTGACGGGCTAATCATGAGAAATCTAGCACAGAAGCCATATGGAAATCAGGATAGAAGCGCACAGGGGCGTGTCAAGTAACGTGGATGGCTTCTTAGTCTATTGCCCCGCCCCCAGTGCACTTCTCTCCTAATTTGCATAAGGCTCCTATATTAGATTTTTAATGACTTTCACATTGGATCGCTACAAAAACAAAAAAGTAATTTGAATTGTGAGTCAAGCGCCTATACCGCCATAACTATATCTCCATATGTAATAATGTCCTAGATAGGGTCACGTAAGCAGGAATACAAAATCAAGACTTTAAAAAAAGAATCCGCCAGCAGGTTTTTGCCACCTCATGCGAGAGCATGTCGATGTGTACTAGGTGCAGCCGTTCAGACACATTCAGAGTTTTTAGATCTAGTATTTAGCAGAGGTCAGGAAGCAGCACCCGCCCACACCACAGCTTTCTGTGTACAGTCTGTAGACAATAAGCTGCTTATCACAGGAGGGGGCGGAGTCGGACCAGCATGCACGCGCTGCTTTAGTCCAGGCAATCATAATCACCAGGTGATAAAACTTTCAGTGTAAGTAAACAACTGCATACAGCCTAAGGGTACCGTCTCACAGTGGCACTTTTGTTGCTACGACGGCACGATCCGTGACGTTCCAGCGATATCCATACGATATCGCTGTGTCTGACACGCAGCAGCGATCATGGACCCCGCTGAGAATCGTACGTCGTAGCAGATCGTTTGGAACTTTCTTTCGTCGCTGGATCTCCCGCTGTCATCGTTGGATCGGTGTGTGTGACACCGATCCAACGATGCGTTCGCTTGTAACCAGGGTAAACATCGGGTTACTAAGCGCAGGGCCGCGCTTAGTAACCCGATGTTTACCCTGGTTACCATCGTAAAAGTAAAAAAAAAAACAAACAGTACATACTCACCTTCCGGTGTCCGTCAGGGTCCCTCGCAGTCTGCTTCCCGCTCTGACTGCCGGCCGGCCGGAAAGTAAGCAGAGCACAGCAGTGACGTCACCGCTGTGATCTGCTTTCACTTTACGGCGGCACTCAGTCAGAGCGGGAAGCAGACTGCGAGGGACCCTGACGGACACCGGAAGGTGAGTATGTACTGTTTGTTTTTTTTTAACTTTTACGATGGTAACCAGGGTAAACATCGGGTTACTAAGCGCGACCCTGCGCTTAGTAACCCGATGTTTACCCTGGTTACCGGGGCCTTCGGCATCGTTGGTCGCTGGAGAGCGGTCTGTGTGACAGCTCCCCAGCGACCACACAACGACTTTACAACGATCACGGCCAGGTCGTATCGCTGGTAGTGATCGTTGGTAAATCGTTTTGTGAGACGGTACCCTCAAGGTACCATCACATTTAGCGACGCTGCAGCGATCTAGACAATGATGCCGATCGCTGCAGCGTCGCTGTTTTGTCGCTGTGTGGTCGCTGGGGAGCTGTCACACAGACAGCTCTCCAGCGACCAACGATGCCGGTCCCCGGGTAAACATCGGGTTACTAAGCGCAGGGCCGCGCTTAGTAACCCGATGTTTACCCTGGTTACCAGTGCTAATGTGAAAAAAAACAAACACTACATACTTACATTCCGGTGTCTGTCCCCGGCGCTGTGCTTTCCTGCACTGACTGAGCGCCGGCCGGAAAGCATAGCAGTGACGTCACCGCTGTAATCTGCTTTACGGCTGGCCAGCGCTGACAGTGCAGGAAAGCACAGCGCCGGGAGACAGACACCGGAATGTAAGTATGTAGTGTTTTTTTTTTTTTTTTACATTTACACTGGTAACCAGGGTAAACATCGGGTTACTAAGCACGGCCCTGCGCTTAGTAACCCGATGTTTACCCTGGTTACCAGTGAAGACATCGCTGAATCGGCGTAACACACGCCGATGCAGCGATGTCTGCGGGAAATCCAGCGACGAAATAAGGTGCTGGCCTTCTAGCTCTGACCAACGATATCACAGCAGGATCCTGATCGCTGCTGCGTGTCAAACACAACGATATCGCTAGCCAGGACACTGCAACGTCACGGATCGCTAGCGATATCGTTCAGTGTGAAGGTACCTTAACATGTGACATATGGTTGAAATCTGTGTTTTAACCCCTACCTCATGTTGTCCTCAGATTACATAACAAAAACCCGCAGATTTCCTTTAGACTCCAGGTCTCCCTTGCATCAAGTGAGTTGCACTGTGATAACTGTACGGCTCTATGGAGATCAAGGTTAGATTCCCTGGGATTAGGCGGCATCTGGGTCTTGGGAGTATAAATTAGATGCTAAAAAATGTGTCTGGAAGATTTCATTTACAGGATTGTGAGGTGATAAAATCCACTGAAAATCAGCAGCAAATCCTCAACATAAGGACTATTCTGCGGAATGAAAAATCCTCATCATGCCCTTATTCATGTGGCAGCTCTCACATATTCTCAGCCATACCCACCACTATTCGGAAATCCTGTAACGCAGCATGTGATCAGACCATTCATATAACAAGTGATTCTAGGGGAAAACCGACCGATTCACAGACTAAATACACACTGTGCCAATATCCTACTGTATGAGCACCAACAACAAAGTGCACTTACAAATCAGAGAGAACTAATAGTATGAGCTTTATCGAGGGTTTATGGGTGGGCCGCATAGATTGAAATGGTCTAAGGGAAAAACAAAACAAACTGTCTTTGTTGGTTTTAACAACCGGAGATCAGCTTTCATTTCTTATGTCGGTCACAGATCAGAGGCTTATTTCTGACCAGTGAGGACAACTGCCTGAGATGTGGTCATAGCTGCCATGGATGCTCAAGTACGTCCAAAGCAAAAGGCCCCACTGTATATTAGATAAGCATTGACCGAGGAATAGCCGAACATCTGATGTACATGACGTCAAGAGAAGAACGATCATGCATGTAGAATTGAGCCCAATCTCTTTGTGTACGGTTAGGGGTTGGGGAGACAAGCTGAGCGTGCATGTCTATGGTTAGGGGTTGGGTGAGACAAGCTGAGCGTGCATGTCTATGGTTAGGGATTGGGGTAGACAAGCGAGGGGGGAGCATGTCTATGGTTAGGGGTTGGGTGAGACAAGCTGAGCGTGCATGTCTATGGTTAGGGGTTGGGGAGACAAGCTGAGCGTGCATGTCTATGGTTAGGGGTTGGGTGAGACAAGCTGAGCGTGCATGTCTATGGTTAGGGGTTGGGGAGACAAGCGGAGAGTGTATGTTAGGGGTTGGGGTAGACAAGCGAGGGGGGAGCATTTCTATGGTTAGGGGTTGGGGAGACAAGCGGAGAGTGCATATGTCTATGGTTAGGGGTTGGGGGAGACAAGCGGAGCGTGAATGTCTATGGTTAGGGGTTGGGGGAGACAAGTGGAGCGTGCATGTCTATGGTTAGGGGTTGGGGTAGACAAGCGAGGGGGGAGCATGTCTATGGTTAGGGGTTGGGTGAGACAAGCTGAGCGTGCATGTCTATGGTTAGGGGTTGGGGAGACAAGCTGAGCGTGCATGTCTATGGTTAGGGGTTGGGGAGACAAGCTGAGCGTGCATGTCTATGGTTAGGGGTTGGGGAGACAAGCTGAGCGTGCATGTCTATGGTTAGGGGTTGGGGTAGACAAGCGAGGGGGGAGCATGTCTATGGTTAGGGGTTGGGTGAGACAAGCTGAGCGTGCATGTCTATGGTTAGGGGTTGGGGAGACAAGCGGAGAGTGCATGTCTATGGTTAGGGGTTGGGGTAGACAAGCGAGGGGGGAGCATTTCTATGGTTAGGGGTTGGGGAGACAAGCAGAGAGTGCATATGTCTATGGTTAGGGGTTGGGGGAGACAAGCGGAGAGTGCATGTCTATGGGTAGGGGAGACAAGCGGAGAGTGCAAGTCTATGGTTAGGGGTTGGGGAGACAAGCTGAGTGTGCATGTCTATGGTTAGGGGTTGGGGAGACAAGCGGAGCGTGAATGTCTATGGTTAGGGGTTGGGGGAGACAAGTGGAGCGTGCATGTCTTTTGTTAGGGGTTGGGGAGACAAGCGGAGCGTGAATGTCTATGGTTAGGGGTTGGGGGAGACAAGCGGAGCGTGAATGTCTATGGTTAGGGGTTGGGGGAGACAAGTGGAGCGTGCATCCTAAGGACGAACAAGGCATTGAGTGATTGACAAGTGGGCCTTACATTGTGCATGGTTCTGGGCAGAGCTAGTGGTGTGTTCTCCTATTTATCTAACCCTGGGTCCTGTCCAGAGCTCCATGCTAGAAATGGTGAAATAACATGTTCATTCCTCAACGGTTTGCCGGCCTCAGACAGACGAGAAGAGTCAATGGTTGCATTGTGACACGCCGTCTAGACGAGTACTTAGCGCTTCGTGGTTACAATTCTTCATTGCTCAGCTCTGTATTTTCAACATTGTCCTGAAAAGTGCAGACACTACGGAAACTTGTGCTGGGCAGGTATGTAAGGACGCACTGGTGGGGTGTGAGCTGAGCCTCCGAGAAATCGCCAGAGAAACATCGGGCCGGGAATGTAAGAAACAATTTCTGCGGAACCCAAGCACCCATCGTGTAACAAGGTAAAACCACAGGGTGCTTCACCAGACTCCGTATGTAGTCGGACACAGGTATGAAAAAGGATTGAAAATGAAAAACTACGCTTTGGTTGGTTGCTAATGAAAAAGAAAATAAGAAGCAAAACAGGAAGTGTTGTCAGGGGACTTCATAGAAAGAAAAAATTATATCAGTAAGACCATGTGCAAACAGAGGTCTCATTGTAATGGTGACTGATTCCCCCCACAGTAAGAGGGTAGTTAAAAGTTGTGCCATGATCGATGCTTAAGACTGCTCTACTGACAGTCCCCAGGTCCAGCGCAGAGTCTCCGCTGCTGCTCCCACTGGGCGTTATTGTCAGCAGCCAATTACAGAGCGGTGATTCTACCAGAGATGACGGCACAAGCCGCTGAGATCATTGATTGGCTGCAGCACTGTAGATAACATCGATCGGGAGCAGCAGCGGAGACTTAGCATTGGACCTGGGGAGGGCAAGTAAAGTTTTTAAACAAACTACAGCAGGGGACAGACATTTAAAAAAAAAAAAAAAAAAAAAAAAACACAAAACAGAAAACCCCCATTACAAGACAGATTAAGACAAATTGTAAAGATCTCACCCAAGCCAAACCGTGGCGGGCCGTGGAGTTCCATGGGTATCAGATGAAAAAAGGGACAAGGAGAGGCCCTATTGGGCCTCATGCTCGACTCTCGCAATGGCAAGGAGAGTACCCAGGGGTGGTGCTAGCCTAAGTAACCCACCCCCCCACAAAGAAAAAAACTAAGTGGGAGGGACTTGTTTCCTTTGGGGGTCTCTTAGATTAGCACCACATATGGGTACTGCCGTGTCCCGGTGGGAGTCACACATGGGGTACGACAGAGCCCAACAGGGCCTCGCCTTGGTCCTTACTTCATCTGATGCCCGTGCAACTCTACAGACCACCAGTGCCTTTGGTTTGGATGGGGGAGATCTTTACAATTTTTGTCTGAAGGGTTTATATACACCCAGATTACTATTGTACATATTACATGGATGGTTTCTGGTGGTCTTTACATGTATTATATTGGCCAATACGGTGATATTTTAAGGTCTAAATTAAAAGTTATGTTTTAATAGACTCTCTCCATGGTTATAGTCCTGACCCAGCACTGCCATCACATGTGATCCCAACGAGTACGGGCTGATATCAGTGCAGATAAAGGCAGCAAATAGACTGAGGGAAAACAAGGACTTGGAAACCATTTACAAGCAGGATTCAAACATCTCAGTAATAGGATTTGCGCCGTCTCATAGCTTTCCATGCTGGACATTCCCTTTTCTTTGTCTTGTGCTATTTGTAGCAGTTTTTAGAGACGATTGGTTCCTTATATTATCTACCGTAGTTATTCCTGTTCACGGTTATTTATGGTTCTGGACAAAGTTCTTTTATGTTGCACCTATTTTGAGGTCTGCTTTTACTTCGTCCTCAGTGGCTTATTTTACTTATGTATTTTTTTTGCTTTTTTTCTTCTCCGTGGCCCATTGTGGGCATAGTTTTTGTAAATTACATGTCAGCAGCGGATTCATTATTTGCTGCATTTTTTGTGCCATGTACTCAAGTCCCCCCACCTGTCCCTGGAATGATTTTAACTTATTACATTTTTAGGCACCAGATATTTTGGCTCAAATATTATAATTACGTTTCACACTTTAACCGGTCATGCGACTTTGGAAAAGTGCAAAAAGTGTGTGTATGTGCTGTGTGCGTGCGTGGTGTATGGGGGTGTGCGTGCGTGGTGTATGGGGGTGTGCGTGCGTGGTGTATGGGGGTGTGCGTGCGTGGTGTATGGGGGTGTGCGTGCGTGGTGTATGGGGGTGTGCGTGCGTGGTGTATGGGGGTGTGCGTGCGTGGTGTATGGGGGTGTGCGTGCGTGGTGTATGGGGGTGTGCGTGCGTGGTGTATGGGGGTGTGCGTGCGTGGTGTATGGGGGTGTGCGTGGTGTATGGGGGTGTGCGTGCGCGTGTGTGGTGTGTGCGTGCGTGCGTGGTGTGTGGTGCGTGCGTGGTTGGTGCATGCGTGGTGTGTGGGTGTGTGCGTGGTGTGTGGTGCGTGCGTGGTGTGTGGTGCGTGCGTGGTGTGTGGGTGTGTGCGTGGTGTGTGCGTGGTGTGTGGTACATGGAGCGTGCACAAAAAAAATGCAATAAAATCGTCTCCTATGTCAGAAGGAAAATTGCCATGTGCTTGTAAGGGAAAAGCGAGAAGAACATTTGGTGGCTAATGCTGGAACTTGTAGTTCTATAACCTCTTCGCTACCTGGCTACACAGAGCAGATCTCATTTTTAGCAGTGAACATTACAGCCTTGTTAGCCAACTGGCATCTGCGGGAGGCGGCATTGTCTCTGGCAACTGCATTCAGAACCAGCAGTACAAATGTTTAGCAGAACAAGATGGCAGCGAAACTGGCACAGATTTAAGCTGCTCTTTTCATGCCAGCAGCGCACCCGCGCCAATCACTGTGCCCGCCATGTAGACACAGATTAGGGAGCAATCCCGTCCATGTACAAATGTAGAGATTGAGAAACCAGATCTGAAAAAAGGTAAAAAGTTCATTCATCCAAAGATGGACGGGAGATCTTACTCCATAGGTGGTCTTCTCAATAGGTGGTCATTTACAGAGGCTTCACTGTATGGACACAATATCAGAGCCTCGTGGTTAGATAGACTGTAGCTGTCAGATGAACGCTTTTTTCCCTTCTTTGTAGCACTGTCTTTTTATTCTTTGCTTGTAGATGTATATGTGACAAGATCTGTGAGGAGCATTTTTATAATTGTCATTTCACAACATCTGATCAGTGCTCAATCAGTAAACTGGAACGACTTGACATTTCCAGAAAAGGAAAAAAAAAAAAGTGGCTCCTTGGGCGAGACAGATCACAAAAGTATTTTTCTTTTTAAAAGGGATCTAGTTTTCAGAAATCTCTCGTCCTCCGGTTTATACAAATTCTGTACTGTACTCACTGCTGCTCCTGACGTCTGTCACTGTCTGCAGTGCTGAGGTCACATCGGCAACGCTGCAGCCAGTCCGTGAGCTCTGCAGTGTAGACAGCACAAGCCACTGAGCACAATGATTGGCTGCAGCTCTGCAGACAATGAGAGACACAGGGACAGAGACTCCGCACTCTGCAAACCGAATACCCCTTTAAGACACTGTAAATGTCTATGCACAGGGGTTGCCCACTATTCGAACATCCTTCTCAGTTACTTTACTCCTCCATGTTAAATAATAACAGCCCGTACTTCCCTCCGTTGCAGTTACTTCGGAGCTCTCCTGACATTGGCTGCAGGGCTCACCTAACATAATAATCAGTGGCAACTAACTGGTCGCTTTGTAAAAACTTCATATAGACGAAACCGAAGTCTGGAGGAAGTGAGAGCAGCAGATCTGGCCTACTTCAGGTGTCAGTGAAGTGGCCGCTGACTGGCTGCAGGGCTCACCTGACTCCATGTCATACAAGCCCTGGCACCAATGTGGCTGGATCGGCACCAGCGGGAAGTACAGACTTATCGCACATGTAGGAATATAGAAACTGAGATGGGGTCATCCAAGTAGTGGTCAACCCCTTAACTACTGTATATTTTGTATTCGTGGTTGCTGATCACTCAGGGTGTCTGACTGATGGGACCACCACTGATCAAGGTGGGATTCATCAGCAGAGTCTAGAGGCAGTGGAAGTCAAATATGTGCACTGCAGCTCCAGAACTAGAGATAAGCAGATTGATTTGCAGGCCTCCGCTCCAGCGTCCAGGTAAGCGGCACCCGGCGTGGCATTTGCTTTGTTAGGGCTCTCCTATAGCCCCCAGGTACCACTGACCTGGACCGGAGTCCCACCAATCGATGTGCTCATCCCTACTCAGGACTGATGGTGTGTATAAAGACACGAGGTCCCATCACAGACTGGCACCAAAGCCTCTCTGCATTCACTCCGTATATTAGTGGCCAAGTGACTTGGGGTCAGTTAAAGGGATCCATTCATCCTCCTAGTAACATCACCAATAAGCCCCCACTATCTAGCCAAGTGTTGCAGCAACTAGTCCAAACATGATGTGTATTATCAGTGTCCGCCATATTTATATAACTGATCAGTCAGAGGCGGTCCCTCATCCAGGAACAGTCCAGGCTGATCAGCTGTTACCCTCCGTGGGATCGACATCCATCCCAGAGATTTACAGAGCTTGGAGAGGGGGGATCGCTGTGATCTCAGTCGCGTCCCTGTGGGGTGAGAGCAGATTTCCCATTCCATTCCCGTGATGAGTATTCGATGAGTTTTTGATGGCGCATGTTTTCGGCACCTATTATGTAAATTAGGCTGTGTTTTGTTCATTGCAGTTTTGAATGCATTGTTTTTAACGCTGCAGTTTTTGTCTCTTGCTGTCATGTTTTAAATAAAGCCGCTTTCTTTTTGATACTTCTGGGCATTTGGCTTTGACAAAACTTTATTGATACACTCAGCAGAAATGCAGTAAAAACCGCACTAAAAACGCATACATGTTTTTCTACCTGCAGACGTACCTGATGACAGGTTCCCTTTAAATGTCAAACACCATCTGGTCCACACTGACTGACAGCGAAGGACTAAATGATGGACCAAGAACAGATCGGATCCCCTCCGCACAGATAATGCTGCAGCCAGCAGCGGAGGTTTTCAGTCTGGCTGGAAAACAAAGGATTCCATGGCTTTTTTCTGTATGAACCGGACACAAGACGCGCAGGGAGCGAGGCTCGCTACAAAGACATCATTATTAATTCATCATACAAAGCGCTGCCGGGCATATGGAATATGACAGCTGTATTGGCAGAAGTGATTGTGACATACATTCACTAGTCACTGCGGAGAATTATCCCGAGCAGCAACACAGACGGGCGAAACGGCAAGAGGATGTGATCGGCACGATGCGATAATCGCGGGTGATGGGCTCCGAGCACTTACAATGCCACGCACCGCTGCAACCCATCATTGTACAAGGGGATGATCCGACAGCAAATTCCTGCAAACAAATGCAGTGTGTGTACAGCACCTACTACACATGCAGAGAAGGCTCCCGAGAAGCATGAACATGGCTTTGTACACACACACCCTCCACTAGCCAGGCAAAAGGTTTAGGAAGTAACCCAATCTTCATTACTTAACCCCAATAGTTTCAACATCACTTCTCCGCTGCTGACGGTATGTGACCACTGCAGCCAATCACTTGGATCAGTGATCTTACGCAGTCCACCTTGGCATAACTGCTGAGTTTGAGGATTGGCTGCAGCAGCGATGTGATTTCAATACGATGTCACTAGTAATGTTGAGCGAATGTGCTCTGGTAAGGTGTTATTCGAGCATGCTCGTGTGCTAACCAAGTGTCTTCGGCGTGCCTGAATATTATGCAGGTCTCGCGGCTGCTCAGCAGCTGTAACACATGCAGGGATTGCCTGTCCAACAGCCACGGGACATGCAGGCGCGGGAACTCGAACATATTATTCGAGCACCCCAAAGACACTCCAGCATGGCGGACAACACCTTACCAGAGCACAAAAGGTGAAGCCCAAAGACTGGTCCAGGAGAAAAAAAAAAAAATAATATATCCACCGGTATATATCTCTCATATATATATATATATATATATATATATATATATATATATATATATATATATATATATATATATATATATATATATATATATATATATATATATATATATATATATCTTTCTTACAGAATATCTGTCCACAGGCTACATGTTATTCTGGCTCCGAGCTACTCACCTCGAAATGATTCATAACCCATAGATGGGTGTGGAAGAAGGCAGCCATGTAGGACAGCAGAACCACCGCTGACCAGTTTCACAGGTTAAGAGTGACCCTTGCTTTTAATAAATAAATAGTACACATGAAACTAAGAAAGTTAGCAATGTATCTGATCAGAAAAATCTGCTTCTTTTCCCTCCTGGACTGATCATTTGTTCTCACATCATGGGAAACGTATGACTGCAGTGAATACTGACTTTCTTAATGATCAGTATATATTCTACTAGATGGTAGCCCGATTCTAACGCATCGGGTATTCTAGAATATGTATGTAGTTTATTTATGAAGATTTTAGAATAATACATTGAATACACAAGATTCGGCCGGCTGCGACCAATTAGCGAAGCGTGGTTCAAATACCGCGCCAATTCGCGGACGGACTGCGCCTGTCGCTGATTGTTTGCGGCCAGCCATGTAGTATATAACAGCCCACGGAGTAAATTGCACAGCCCACGGAGTATACAGCACAGCCCACGCAGTATACAGCACAGCCCACGCAGTATACAGCACAGCCCACGCAGTATACAGCACAGCCCACGCAGTATACAGCACAGCCCACGCAGTATACAGCACAGCCCACGCAGTATACAGCACAGCCCACGCAGTATACAGCACAGCCCACGCAGTATACAGCACAGCCCACGCAGTATACAGCACAGCCCACGCAGTATACAGCACAGCCCACGCAGTATACAGCACAGCCCACGCAGTATACAGCACAGCCCACGCAGTATACAGCACAGCCCACGCAGTATACAGCACAGCCCACGCAGTATATAGCAATGTGGGCATCATATCCCTGTTAAAAAAAAAAAGAATTAAAATAAAAAAGTTATATATTCACCTTCCATTGGCCCCGGATCCAGGCAAAGCGGTTACCGACGCTCCTCGCGCGCTCCGGTCCCAAGAGTGCATTGCGGTCCCGCGAGATGATGACGTAGCGGTCTCGCGAGACCGCTACGTCAACATCTCGCGAGACGGCAATGCATGGAGCGGTCACCGGAGCGTCGCGAGGAGCGGGAAAGGCCGGTTCTGGATCTGAGGGGCCGACGGACAGTGAGTATATAACGATTTTTAATTTTTTATTTTTAACATTAGATCTTTTTACTATTGATGCCGCATAGGCAGCATCAATAGTAAAAAGTTGGTCACACAGGGTTAATAGCAGCAGTAACGGAGTGAGTTACCCGCGGCATAACGCGGTCCGTTACCGCTGCCATTAACCCTGTGTGAGCGCTGACTGGAGGGGATTATGGAGCGGGCACTGACTGCGGGGAGGAAGGAGCGGCCATTTTGCCGCCGGACTGTGCCCGTTGCTGATTGGTCGTGGCAAAACGGCCACGACCAATCAGCGACTTGGATTTCCATGACAGAGGCCAGCCACGACCAATGAATATCCATGACAGACAGACAGAAAGACAGACAGAAGGACAGACGGAAGTGACCCATAGACAATTATATAGTAGATAGATTCAGTGTCTGCATCTACAGTGATTTAAAAAACAAAATAAAAAAAACCTTTGAAAATCACAAAAGCGCGTAACTCAATATATCTTACACTATCAAATCCCTTCCATTTTCCTCATCTCCAACATTAATAGTGACTATGATCAGGACAATACCCTGGAATAATTCACTCACATTACCTGGTCCACCTCCATAACACCATGCACAGCAATTTATTATGTACTTTATTGATTTTCCAATAAGTCAGAAATCCTGCATTGTGTAGTTGTGTAGTAGACAGTCTGGGAAAAATAACTGCCTCTGACTGAATCAGCTGCATAAAAAAAAAAAAAAAACCCACAGCAAAAAGGCAATTGCTCATTATTACATGCAGAAATACATCGGTCACAAAGGCACAGAGCTTCCCACTGACTTGAGAGCAGGTGGAAATACAGACAGTCTTTTACAGAGCCAAGATGGAGGTGGGGGGGATATATATACCGTATATATTACAGTATATATAATGCTGTTCGTTTTTGTGCTTTGTAGCTATCTAATATTCATATATATATATATATATATATGTATCTGTATTTAATTTTATTTATATTCCAATATGTTTTCTCTCCGAAGCACAAACTCCAACATCATATAAAAAAAGGTATGAAGAGCGTTATCCTGCACATGTTCTGCTTTGCTGCATAAAATATGGCATCATCCTCAGTTTGTTCTACAATCATATAAGTTACCATAAATAAAAATACAGTAAATCGGAATGAATTTAAGGTGAGCTCAGGGAGGCCAGACACCTCCCAAGCAGCAGAAGGGCTAAAGCAGAAGTTGCTAACGGTCTTGAGATGACAAAGTGAGGCATGTCCACAGTGCAGACCTTACAAGGTGCAGATCATGAAAGCGGCTGTCTAGGGTTCCCGTGATCAGGAGCCTCCTGCTTCCCTGGGGGTGGGGTGGAGGTGTGCTCTTGAAGACTGACAGATCAGGACGCGCGATGGCCCACCTGCTAACTGGAACTGCGCCCTCCCCGAAAAGCAGCTGCCCCTTTGCAGCCCCCGAGGAGTGCAGGAGCACTGAAGATGGCTGCAGGGATCGTCTTGTCTGGCCACCTCCAATGTCATCTGTACAAGTTTACAAACCACAATCTAATATTACAACAGTGCAGTGTGAGGCATCATGGAAACGGAGTCAAAAAGAAGCCAGGCAATGAAGGAATTTGGATAAAACAGAAATGACATTAACTTAACAAAACAGCATAGAAAGAGGAAAGAAAGAAAAGCTGGAAAGTGGTTTTTAAATTAACATAAATCTGTCATATTGCTTCATGAATCTCCCAGATTGATTCACTACATTTTCATTTGACCCTAAACCTGACTTGTTTGTTTTTTTCCTTTTGCCTTTTGGAAGGATCCCTCCACAACAAGTGGATCCCAGCGACCAGGTGTACAGCACGTGTGTACTTTTCCTGTAGCTGCACTGTGGAGGACACAGAGGACTACAGAGGTTAAATCCACAAGCTTTATACATGCCCAAACCTCTGGGGAGGCAGGCATAGCTATTATTCAATAATTATTTTTTATTTCTATAGCGCCAACATATTCCCCAGCACTTTACATTAAAGAGAGGAATTGTACAGACAATACAAGACATTACAGCAAAACAATACAGCAGCAGATGGGCAACCAATGCAATGACTGGCACAGGGCAGAGGCATCAGGGTAGCTGCTGGAAAGGAGTATGAGCCTGGCTGCTGCATTCAGGACAGATTGGAGAGGGGGAGAGTTTAGCAAGTGGGAGACCGACTAGTAAGAGTTGGATTAGTAGACATGAAAATGAATAAGAGCAACAGTAAGAATTTTTGTCAGTCAAAGGTAAAAAAAAGTTCGAATTCTAGCGAGGTTTTTGAGGTAGAGGTGACCTGAGCGAGTGGTCGAATGAAAGATCTGAATCAAATAGAACCCCATAACAGAAGGCATGTTGCTGGGGAGTAATGGTAGAACCACACACTGCGATGGCAAATTGGGCATAGGTAGGGTAGTGGAGGGAGGAAACACAAGGAGTTCAGTTCTTGACAGATTCAATTTTAGGAAGTGTAAGGTCATGATGTTAGAGAGAGTGGACAATCACTGGTATTTTGTATTTTTGTGATGTCAGGAGACGATGTGTGTAATTGGGCGTCATCAGCATGGAGGTGGTAATGAAAACCAATCTACTGATTGTTTGTCCAATAGGGGCGGTATATAGAGAGAAGAGAAGGAGGACTAGGACTGATCCTTGAAGAACCCTTACAGTAAGGTGAAAAGCAGCCTGAAAAAAATAGTGAAGGAGTGATCAGAGGTAGGAGAAGAACCAGGAGAGAGCAGTATCCTTGAGTTATACATCTACTTGGTAATCACAACTGAAGGCGCAGAAGTCTAGATACTTAGCACCATGGTTCTGGAGGTCTCACATTGCCGCCTAGGTTACAGTCAGCCCTTTTACATGCCGGCAGGAATGTGTCGTGTCCACGTGGCCTTGCCACAAGTGTTACATTACAGGCTGATACAATCGTGGCCAATTTCATCTCTGAGATAATACTAACTACATGCAAATAATATGCAATGGCCCAAACCAGAAAACAGGCCTCCAGTGAAAATAATGGACATTAAAATATGCTAACTGTGGCAGGCCGGCGGCGAGTGGCAGGCCGGCGGCGAGTGGCAGGCTTTCTGCTGGCACACTGCCCGGGATTATTTAAAAACTTTGTCATATAAAAGCATAAGAGCCAATCTTATGTTGCTGGTTGTCGATTCAGGGCTGAGCATCCAGAAATGTCTTCCTTTTTGGAAGTGCATTTGAACAGCAAGGTGGCTTGTTGTTGAAGGGAAATAGAGAAAAAAAAAAAAAATCTATAAATCTTCAGCATAGTGAGTGTGAGCGAGCTGAGTGTGATCTGAGCGTCAGTGTGGACGGCGGTAAGTGTGACTTGTGATTCAGTGACTTTGGGTTCAGGGAGTTTCCAAGGGAGGAATTGCTGTCTGTTTTTAATTAATACTTGTATTTATTTTTTATATAACGTTTCTGTGGTGCTATCCCCATTAGGAAATGTGCTCCACTATTGGTAATGCCATCCAGTGCACATCTTGCCTCATGTATGCAGTCCTTGACCAGCCGATCGAGGGTGCATACTGCTGTGCGAGATGTGAGCACGTTGTGCATTTGGAATCCCAAATTCTGGATCTAAATGTGCAGCTGGCAACACTGAGATCCATAGACAATATGGAGAGGAGTCTTCTGCTCACAGAGCAGACGCTCAATGGGATAGATGAGGAGGGGGATGGTAGGATGGAGCTGCAGGACAGTGAGGCAGTTAGCTGGGTGACAGTTAGGAAGCGGGGTAGAGGGAAGAGTGCCAGGGAGGCTAGTCCTGATCTGGCACACCCCAATAAGTTCGCTAAGTTGGCAGATGAGGGGGTGCCAGTACAGGGGTAGCACTGCTGCAGCCAGGCATGTCCTCTGAAAGCCGGAGGAGTGACTGCTCCAGTAAGGAGGGAAATAGGAGAGCAGGGCAGGCCAGACAGGTGCTGGTAGTGGGCGACTCCATTATTAGGGGAACAGATAGGGCAATCTGTCACAAAGACAGGGATCGTCGGACGGTGTGCTGCCTACCTGGCGCTCAAGTCCGACACATCGCTGATCGGGTGGACAGATTACTGGGAGGGGCTGGTGAGAACCCAGCGGTCATGGTGCACATTGGCACAAATGACAAAGTTAGAGGTAGGTGGAAGGTCCTTAAAGATGATTTCAGGGAATTAGGCTGCAAGCTGAAAGCAAGGACCTCCAACGTGGTATTTTCCGAAATACTGCCTGTACCACGTGCCACGCCAGAGAGGCAACGGGAGATTAGGGAGGTTAATAAGTGGCTCAAGAATTGGTGTAGGAAGGAGGGGTTTGGGTTCCTGCAGAACTGGGCCGACTTCTCAGTGGGCTACAGGCTCTACGCTAGGGACGGGCTGCACCTCAATGGGGAAGGTGCAGCTGTGCTGGGGGAGAAAATGGCTAGAAGGTTGGAGGAGTGTTTAAACTAGGGATTGGGGGGGAGGTATTCATTTTATAGGAGGGGAAGATAGTTCAGATAGAGACCTGGGCACAAATAAGGAAGTTGGGGGTGGCGGAGGCATGGGGGGTGGGGTTAGAACAGTTAATAATTTAAGAAAGAATAGAGGTACAGAGAGGAACATCAAGTGCATGTATACTAATGCCAGAAGCCTTGCCAACAAAATGGACGAATTAGAACTAATGTTGTTGGAACATAATTATGACATGGTGGGGATATCTGAGACATGGCTGGATGAGAGCCATGACTGGGCTGTTAGCTTGCAGGGCTAGTCTGTTCAGAAATGACCGTACAGATAAGCGAGGGGGAGGGGTGTGTCTGTATGTAAAATCCACCTTAAAACCCATCCGGCGTGATAATATAGGTGAATCTAATGAAAATGTAGAGTCCGTGTGGGTGGAGATAAGGGGAGGGGGAAAAAATAATAAATTACTGATAGGGGTTTGTTATAAATCTCCAAAAATAATGGAAGCAATGGAGAATATCCTCTTAAAGCAAATAGATGAAGCTGCGACTCAAGGAGAAGTCATTATTATGGGGGACCAACTACCCTGAAATAGATTGGGGAACAGAAACCTGCAGTTCCAGTAAAGGTAATCGGTTTTTGACAACTATGAGAGACAATTACCTTTCACAACTGGTTCAGGACCCAACAAGAAGGGGGGCACTGCTAGACCGAATATTAACCAACAGGCCAGACCGCATATCAAATATAAGGGTTAGGGGTCACTTGGGGAATAGTGATCACAAAATAATAAGTTTTCAGGTCTCCTTTAATAAGATGTGTAGTAGAGGGGTGACAAGGACACTAAACTTCAGGAGGGCAAATTTCCAACGGATGAGAGAGGATCTTGGTGCAATTAACTGGGACTATATCCTGAGACATAAAAGTACACAAAAAAAATGGGAGACATTTATTAGCATCCTGGATAGGACCTGTGCACAGTATATACCGTATGGGAATAAACATACTAGAAATAGGAGGAAACCAATATGGCTAAATAGAGCTGTAAGGGGCGCAATAAGTGACAAAAAGAAAGCATTTAGAGAATTAAAGGAAGTAGGTAGTGATGAGGCATTAAATAAATATAGAAAATTAAATAAATTCTGTAAAAAGCAAATCAAGGTAGCAAAGATTGAGACAGAGAGACTCATTGCCAGAGAGCAAAAATAACCCCAAAATATTCTTTAACTACATAAATAGTAAGAAACTAAAAAATGATAGTGTTGGCCCCCTTAAAAATAGTCTCGGTGAAATGGTGGATGAGGATGAGGAAAAAGCCAATATGCTAAATTACTTTTTTTCATCAGTATTTACAAAAGAAAATCCCATGGCAGCCAATATGACTAGTGATAAAAATTCCCAATTAAATGTTACCTGCTTAACCCAGCAGGAAGTACGGCGGCGTCTAAAAATCACAAAAATTGACAAATCTCCGGGCCCGGATGGGATACACCCCCGAGTACTGCAGGAATTAAGTACAATCATTGATAGACCATTGTTTTTAATCTTTAAAGACTCCATAATAACAGGGTCTGTACCACAGGACTGGCGTATAGCAAATGTGGTGCCAATATTTAAAAAGGGGACAAAAACTGAACTCGGAAATTATAGGCCAGTAAGCTTAACCTCTACTGTGGGTAAAATCCTGGAGGGCATTCTAAGGGATGCTATACTGGAGTATCTGAAGAGGAAGAACCTCATGACCCAGTATCAGCACGGGTTTACTAGGGACCGTTCATGTCAGACTAATTTAATCAGCTTCTATGAAGAGGTAAGTTCCGGACTGGACCAAGGGAGCCCAGTGGATGTAGTGTATATGGACTTTTCAAAAGCTTTTGATACGGTGCCACACAAAAGGTTGATATATAAAAAGAGAATAATGGGGATAAGGGAAAATATGTGCAAGTGGGTTGAGAGCTGGCTCAGGGATAGGAAACAAAGGGTGGTTATTAATGGAGCACACTCAGACTGGGTCGCGGTTAGTAGTGGGGTACCACAGGGGTCAGTATTGGGCCCTCTTCTTTCTAACATATTTATTAATGACCTTGTAGGGGGCATTCAGAGTAGAATTTCAATATTTGCAGATGACACTAAACTCTGCAGGGTAATCAATACAGAGGAGGACAATTTTATATTGCAGGATGATTTATGTAAACTAGAAGCTTGGGCTGATAAATGGCAAATGAGCTTTAATGGGGATAAATGTAAGGTCATGCAATTGGGTAGAAGTAATAAGATGTATAACTATGTGCTTAATTCTAAAACTCTGGGTAAAACTGTCAATGAAAAGGACCTGGGTGTATGGGTGGATGACAAACTCATATTCAGTGGCCAGTGTCAGGAAGCTGCTACAAAGGCAAATAAAATAATGGGATGCATTAAAAGAGGCATAGATGCTCATGAGGAGAACATAATTTTACCTCTATACAAGTCACTAGTGCGACCACACTTAGAATACTGTGCACAGTTCTGGTCTCGGGTGTATAAGAAAGACATAGCTGAACTAGAGCGGGTGCAGAGAAGAGCGACCAAGGTTATTAGAGGACTGGGGGGTCTGCAATACCAAGATAGGTTATTACACTTGGGGCTATTTAGTTTGGAAAAACGAAGGCTAAGGGGTGATCTTATGTTAATGTATAAATATATGAGGGGACAGTACAAAGACCTTTCTGATGATCTTTTTAATCATAGATCGGTGACAGGGACAAGGGGGCATCCTCTACGTCTGGAGGAAAAAAGGTTTAAGCATAATAACAGACGCGGATTCTTTACTGTAAGAGCAGTGAGACTATGGAACTCTCTGCCATATGAGGTTGTAATGAGTGACTCATTACTTAAATTTAAGAGGGGACTGGATGCCTTTCTTGAAAAGTATAATGTTACAGGGTATATATACTAGATTCCTTGATAAGGCGTTGATCCAGGGAACTAGTCTGATTGCCGTATGTGGGGTTGGGAAGGAATTTTTTTTATCCCCATGGTGGAGCTTACTCTTACCACATGGGGTTTTTTTGCCTTCCCCTGGATCAACATGTTAGGGCATGTTAGGTTAGGCTATGACTTAAAGTCTTCCTTCAACCTTAATAACTATACTATGTAACTATGTAAGTAATCCCAACATTTTACTGTGTTCTGTAACAGTGACGTCCATAACGGACATCCCTCCATTGTATCAGCAGCCTGTGGCATGTTATTCATGTTGTGCTGTTCACATTATTCCTCATGAAAATGGATAAACTGACAAATGGGCGTTCCCACAACAGGTGCGTGTCTCTGCACCGTTGAATCTGTCCAGTCAGTGCTGTTTGTATAACACAGCCATTAGCTAACGCCGACTTAACATTTTTAAATTTAGAGGAGGAATAAAAGAGGAATATTACATTAGAGACAGATCGGAACAGCCATCGGCACCTGACATGTCAGCTTAGGAAATTACTGTATTCCGTATAAAGCAGCAATCCTTTCCGAAAGTTATAATTAGCTAGAACTCTGCACCCATAAAAAACACTCACAATCATTTGTGGCTACAACTGCAGCTGTATGGAGATTATTAAACTAGACTGTCGCTGTGTATGTGCACTCATATATACGCCTGCGTACATGTATGTAATGTATACGTGTGCGCATATGTATGTAATGTAAATGTGTGTATATGTATGTAATGTAGGAGCGCATGTATACGTGTGTGCGTTTATGTATATGTCCTCCAGAAACCAGATCTCAGACGGCAGCACTGATACATTTACATAACACAGGACAGTATGGCTTCAGCAGATTAGCAGTAATGCCACAATACACTCAGGACTATCCTAATAGGCTTTCTATCGAAAATAGATGCAAAGCCAAGATATTTATACGTTCTCGAAATCTGGATAGAGAGGGGATAAACTAAAAAGCCCTTGGTGACATCCCAGCTGGAACATGCATAACAGTCAAAAATTAGGCTTCCATAGCTGAAGATGAGAAATTATTCATCTATATTAAATGCTGAGCAGTGAAAATGTAATTCTGGGAGGTGGAGACATGCTTGTACCTGAATGGCTGAACAAGGCCCCCCTGGCCTCATCCCACCAAGGGTGACAGCTCAGCTGAATCTGGTCTGGAGATTTAGGGCCAGATTCACCAAGACCGGCGGTTTGTATGCCAAGTCTAACAGAAAGGGCTGGAGCAAAATGAGCCTAAATTTTATTAAGAGGTGCACAACTCTTCATGAATTACGAGTATAAGCCGAGGCACCTATTTTGCCACGAAAAACCAGGAAAACTTAATGACTCGAGTATTATAAGCCGGGTATGCATTGTCCCCTAATCCCTATCCTGGTATGCATGGTTCCTAAAACACATCCTACTTACCTTCCCTGCGCACCCTCACTGCATCTCATTCCAGCACCAGCAGCTCTTCCCACGTGGCCCCTGATCGCTTGGCCGGAAGAGCTGCTGGCACCGGAAGGAGATGCAGTGAGGGTGCGCAGGGAAGGTAAGTAGGATGTGTGCTGGAAGCCGGCGTCTGCGGCTGTAACTGCCAGCGCAGTGAATATTCATTTTTCTTTAGCAGCGGGCACAGGCTTTAGCAGCAGCCGCCGGCTCCTGCCTCTGTGACCTGCTGCTCACCCGCGCTCCCCCCTGTGACCCGCTCCCCCTCCGTCTTTCTGGGACAATGACTTGTGTATAAGCCCCTGAAATGAGGGAGCTTTGTATAAAAATAGTTGCAATTCCTACACTTCACAGGATATTTTTGCTCAATCCCTTTAATTAAACGTGAAAGTTTCCACTTCATTTGCATCTCAATTGCTTCATTTTAAACCCAAAATTGTGTCTGCAGAGCTGAAATCATGAAGATTTGGTCACTGTCCGTAGATTTCTGGACCTAACTGTAGGTCACTACATTGTAGAGCTTTGATGAATTTGCCGGGCGGCGGTCTTGCCACAGCTCTGCCCACTTTTGTAAAAGAAGGCAAAGAGTGGCGTCAAAAATGCTTCCAAAATTTCAAGGTGTTATACTGCAGAATTTTGGCAACGAATCGGGCCCTTAGACCAGGCGTTGCTTTCTTGCCTTTTAACTGAGTGGTCATAAAATCCACCATCCTCTGCAGGCTCTGCTCCAATCCACACAGCAAAGCTGACAAGTGCAAAGAAATCAAGCTGTGAGAACCAGCGGTAAACTATACGTCACTTATCAAAGAAGAACAAGGGAAAAAAAGCTTCACTGCTGTAAATAAAGCGCTAACGATGTGCTGCTCTCCGCTTTATTACCGATTTTGGAGACATTTTTGTTGCCATTAGCACGTTTATTAACCTTGATGTGCACTGACACCGGATACATTTTCCATTGCTTTAGTTCCAATCATTTGATTTACAGAACAGGATTAATTCTACGGTTACATGACTCGCAATGAGATTTTCTTGACCGCATGTACATTGTTATGATCTCAATTACTTGATTGGATTTCGTGGAATATGTGGACAGAAGAATGGCTTTGCACATTAATTTTTGAGGGTTATTTTTACATTGTCTATTTATGCTGCTCATTGCCTTCAGTAGCAGAGATGAAAATATGTGTATTACCAGGTTGTGTTACAATGTATCAGAGCAGGTAAATATCGAAGCAGCCACACAGGGTGGATTGATTTAAATCACGCCGATTTAAATCATGATTTAAATCAAAAGATTTTTTTCTATTTAAATCGGATCGATTTAAATCATGATTTTAATCATGATTTAAATCACTGATTTAAATCAAAAGGTTTTTTTTAATATAAATCACGATTAAAATGAGAAGTGAGAGCAGTGCGCATGTGCGCCCATAGTTACACGGACGAAAGTAGGGGCAACGATCTAACGCCAGGGTGAGGGGGGGACCCCAAAGTAAGTAAAAATCTTTTTTGTTTTACTATATGGCAATAGGTAGGTGTTTAAAAGCAGCATGTCTTAATTGTATAAACTATTAATAGCCTCCACATTTTGTTCATACTGCCCCTTTAATTCCACACTTCTAGCTTGGTTTCACTTTTGGTTTAGTTTCTTTTTCCATTCAGTTGACATGCCCAAACTTGTTGGATAGTCAGCAGTACTTGGCTGTAGTAACAATCAAACTTCATAAGTGATCTGTGTGAGCCATGGCAGGTCGTAAGAGAGACCCTATTTGGGTTCATTTTGTTGAGATGCCAGCAGCAGATCTTGGAAAGAAAGGTGCAAGAGCAAAGTGCAAATACTGTCAAAAGGATATCCAAGGACTTGTTTGCCGTTTGAAATCACATTATGAAAACTGCAACCAGAAGGGAAATGAAGATGTTGATAGTGAAGTGTTTCTTTGGTCATGACTTCATCACCGCACTTCTCATGATGTTGCCTCATTCACGCCACCAGGCCTTGCATCTCTTTGTTGCATCGTTTGCATTTTGCACGCATGCCTGCCTTACCGATAGGCGAAGGAGCTTCATTAAAATATTCCCAAACTGGGTCTCTTTTACGGCCTGCTGCCATTATAAGGAAAGAATGTAATAAACCTCAGATCGTACACACAAACAGATCCAGACTTGTCTGTCTGTGGCTATGCTGCAGTATTGTGCTCAAAGTTTCACTTTCATTTTTTTGTCTGCTTGCCCTTCCTCCTCAAAACACTTAGATTCACATTCTTCTTGTGTTGTGCAGATCTATTCCACTCCAAACAATCAGAAACATATTGTCTAACTTCTTGGACTTGGCACTGAAGGGGTTGATTCTGTATTCATAGGTTTGTAGAACAATAGGATTAAGGTCTTTTTCTCAACTCTGTTCATGTTGTAACATTTTTGCCATGAAGAAGAGGCTGGGACCTCTGCGGAGTCAAATTCAGTTTTGAGAACTGCGTAAGTAAAGCGAGCGTCTGTGATAATATAGGAGAGAAACTGCCCACTAATCCTACAGAAACCTCTGGAAGAGCATGGCATTGTGAATGTTACACATATACAGCCTTTATTCTACTGAGTTAAACAACTCAGCTTTATCTCATGATGGAAGAACCTTTGGATGGTAAAATATTTTCCTCAAAAAGCAGTTTATTGAAAAAAATCCGATTTAAATCAAAAAAATCCGATTTAAATCAAAAAAATCCGATTTTTTTGATTTTTTAAAAAAAACATTGATTTTTATCCACCCTGCAGCCACATCTGCGCCCTGCCCAGGACACAGAGCAAACTGCCGCTACATGACTTATGACACCAGGAAAGGAGTACTAAGATAGGAAAAGGTTAATTTGCATTCTCTGAAAGTAGCCAACATTATAAACAAAATTAGTATAAGGGTACCGTCACACAGTACCACTTTGATCGCTACGACGGTACGATTCGTGACGTTCTAGCGATATCGTTACGATATCGCAGTGTCTGACACGCAGCAGCGATCAGGGATCCTGCTGAGAATCGTACGTCGTAGCAGATCGTTTGGAACTTTCTTTCGTCGCTTGATCACCCGCTGACATCGCTGGATCGTTGTGTGTGACACCGATCCAGCGATGTGTTCGCTTGTAACCAGGGTAAACATCGGGTAACTAAGCGCAGGGCCGCGCTTAGTAACCCGATGTTTACACCCTGGTTACCAGCGTAAACGTAAAAAAAACAAACAGTACATACTTACATTCCGGTGTCTGTCCCCGGCGTCTCAGCTTCTCTGCACTGTGTGAGCGTCTGCCAGCCGGAAAGCGAGCACAGCGGTGACGTCTGACGTCACCGCTGTGGTTTCCGGCTATGGCGCTTACACAGTGGAGAGAAGCAGAACGCCGGGGACAGACACCGGAATGTAAGTATGTACTGTTTGTTTTTTTTACGTTTACGCTGGTAACCACGGTAAACATCGGGTTACTAAGCGCGGCCCTGCGCTTAGTTACCCGATGTTTACCCTGGTTACCGGGGACTTCGGCATCGCTCCAGCGCCGTGATTGCAACGTGTGACCGCAGTCTACGACGCTGGAGCGATAATCATACGATCGCTGCGACGTCACGGATCGTGCCGTCGTAGCGATTAAAATGGTACTGTGTGACGGTACCCTAAGCCGACCCAAGTATAAGCCGACCCCCTAATTTTGCAACAAAAAACTGGGAAAACTTATTGACTCGAGTATAAGCCTAGGGTGGAAAACGTAGCAGCTACCGGTAAATGTCAAAAATAAAAATACATACCAATAAAAGTAAAATTAATTGAGACATCAGTAGGTTAAGTGTTTTTGAATATCCATATTCAATCAGGAGCCCCATATAATACTCCATACAGTTCATGATGGGCCCCATAAGATGCTCCATATACAAATATGCCCCATATAATACTCCATGCAGTTCTTTATGGCCCCATAGATGCTCCATATAATGCTCCATGCAGTTCTGTATGGCCCCATAGATGCTCCATATAATGCTCTATGCAGTTCTTTATAGCCCCATAGATGCCCCATATAATGCTCCATGCAGTTCTTTACAGCCCCATAGATGCTCAATATAATGCTCCATGCAGTTCTTTATGGCCCCATAGACGCTCCATATAGTATTGTGCCACATGTAATGCTGCTGCATAAAAAAAATTACATACTCACCTCTGGTAGTTGCTCCTCAGCGTCCCGTCTCTCCGAACTGACTGTTCAGGCAGAGGGCGGCGCGCACACTAATACGTCATCGCGCCCTCTGACCTGAACAGTCACTGCAGAGGATGGGAAGATGGAGCGGCGCCCGGCGGATGGAACGCGGACAGGTGAATATTTAAAACTCACCTGCTCCGGCGCGGTCCCTGGCTCCTTCTCCCGGACAGATGGTCTCTGGGCACGGCAGCTTCTTCCTCTGTCAGCGGTCACCGGTACCGCTCATTACAGGAATGAATATGCGGCTCCACCCCTATGGGAGTGGAGTCCATATTCATTACTTTAATGAGCGGTACCATGTGACCGCTGAACAGAGGAAGAGCTGCGGCACCCGAAGACCATGGGACAGGCAGGGACAGCGCCAGGAGCAGGTGAGTATGCGACAGTCCTCTCTCCCCCTCACCTGCCGACCATGACTCGAGTATAAGCCGAGAGAGGCACTTTCAGCCCAAAAATTTGGGCTGAAAATCTCGGCTTATACTCGACTATATACGGTATGCTAATTTTAGGCTATTGATTTCTTCCAAGCCCCAGGGTGTGCAGTGCCTGGAAGATATCCCTGCCTCCAGTCTTCATTATAATACTACCCCCCTCCCAGGCATGTCAGTTATCCTGCACCTGCGCCATACAATTCCTCCTCAATACGTACTTCTTCCTCCCTTCTGTGGGCGCTGCAATTGGGGATCTTCTACGCAGGCGAGTCACTTTGACCTCTGGTGCGTGCCAATAGGGAGCTCTCCCCACTTCCTCTCTGCATGGTCATCACTATGTACACATGGTTCCTAGCGATGACTATGCAGGGAGGAAGTGGGGAGAGCACTTTATTGGTGCGCACGCCGGGAGGTCAAAGTGACTCGCCTGCGTAGAAGATTCCCAAATGCAGCGTCCACAGATGGGAGGATGAGATATGGATTTGTGAACGAGAGCAGGGTACAGGCGCGAGATTCTGGGGCCATAACTGACGCCGGTGGGAGGGGGTAAGGCTAGTTTCTTGCAGACTTCCTCCATGAAGCCCCGCCCTCGGCCGCACCTCCGCCTACTTCTGCATGCTTGCGGACCCATCTTTAACATTAAATAGAAAAAAGGCGGCAGCACTCCAAATCCTTTTCAGGGTGTGAAAGTGTGTAGTTTATTCAAACCCACTCTATTTGTATTTGGTATACAATTTGGGTAGATGTGTGGACCATTCTACCCAGGAGGCCAGGCACCCACCGGTGAGCATTGTGCTGTTCCAATTTTTTCAATCATCTTTAACATTAGGTACGCAGGTCGTGCCGCTGTATGCGGATGCTTCTGCATGTGTCGTTTTGACGATGTGGCGACCAGCGTAGGACGCGGCTGGTAGCAATTTTTTTTCCCGCTGCATCATCAAAACAACGCATGAGGAAGCATCCGCATACAGCGGCACCAACTGTGTACCTAATGTTAAAGATAGGAACGCAGGCCGCATGCAGAAGTAGGCGGGGGTGCGGCCGAGGGCGGGGCTTCACAGAGGAAGTCCGCAGCTCCTCAAAACGCTAGTGTGAAACTAGCCTTAGTATTACAATGAAAACAGGGGGCAGGGATTTCCTGCAGGCACCGCTCGCCCCGAAGCCTTGAAGAAATCATTAGCATAAAGACAGAATAAAACATTTCTCCATAAAAAGACTGTTAATATGAGACAGATAGGTAGAGGACTAGCATCTCCATTACCTGTATACCCATATTAATAGGTCATATATGTCCCGTGGGGGTGACAGATTCCCTTTAAGAATCTTTCACCAAATTATTCATGCTGCGCCGGACACATGATATAATAGCGGAATGACACTTATTTTTTCTCTCTAATTCGCCTCTGCCTTGTGGAGATATTAGTAATCAAAGTATTCGGCACCTAATGAGTTAACGTTGGATATCCAGGTGGGTGATATCAGATACTCATCTCTGGGGGGGGGCATATACTCCTTCTCCATGTGGAAGTCACTATCTCATAACACCCTCTTGGACTTAAAAGTTAACGGTTAGGTTCCCATACCTCCATAATGGAAAGTAAAAAAAAGGAAAGTTTTATTCTGCTCTGTAGCCACAATTATATTGTGTCCAGAAAAATATTTGGTGAAAGGTTCTAATAAACGGGGGAGATTGCAAAGTGGTTTGAAAAAAAACCAAACATTAATTTAACTCAAGAACAGAGACAATTAAATTTTTTTTTTTGTTTGTTCAGTTTCCGGTCAGTCTATCAGCGTTGGCCGGACCCCAGACAAGGAGTGCAGCGCTTTTCAGATTTTTGCTGCAGGGTTCACGCATGCTGCTCTGAAGCCCAAGTGTCCTTCGCTCCCACAGCTTCAGTGCGACTGCGCTCCTCCCCTACTGCAGAGACAACGCACCGGTAGGGCCAACGGCACCACCACACCAATGGTCCAAACCATCAATCATCAGGAGCACAGTGCCCCACGGCAAGCAGGAAGCCTCAGGGCTGGGGAGCGGTGCGCTCCTGAACACATTACGAGAACCCTACAATGCGGTCTCCAGAGAACCTAGGAAAGAGCAGGGAGGGCGATTTAGACCGGGTTTCTGCTCTAATAGCCATCTAGAAAATACTGTTATTGTGCACACTCCTCACTTTAATTGTTTTTCTGTAGAATCGGAGGTAAACTTTAACAAAACATTATACATTCGTTACTCAATTGGGAAGGAGACTTGGTCAAAAACATTTTTTTTTTTTTTTTTTAAATTCAGTAACTTTGTGCAATCCTGCATCCAGCCACTCTTGCATGCCAGGCTTCACAGCCCCTGTAATACAATTACAACAATCATCTTAAATATGCGTAGTTCCATGACCATTGCAGATAATTGTAATCTGCTGAGAGAAGCGTCACACTCCACCGCTAGGAAATGTGGCTACTCGGAGACATCCTCAGAGGGAACATTAAACTACTTAATGAGCCTGAGCTGCGAGATCGGCTGCACACGTTCCTATCTGGGTTCCCGGCCTGGGAATGATGAGGGACGGCCGGATGTCACAGGGCTGACATATGATCAGTTGCACAGTATAAATTTCAGAAGAAAGGCCGGATATATAACTGGTTATACAAGAGCGCAACATTCGGGTTCTTCTTGCCAGACAAGGCTCTCCCTTGAAAAACATCATATGCTTGTCAAAGAGTAGAGCAAAAAGCCGTACTAGAACATTCATATGGAAGGAAACCATAGCGAAGACGTCCGAGGTGTCCAACTTTACAGAACACGGTCACAGACATTGAAAACTATGAACCGTGGTCGCGATCCATGATTCATGGACCACCAACAGGTTTTATACATGACTAGAAACCTATCCCAGGGCTTAGATGCCATAGTTTTAGCGACCTAGAAACTTATGACCGGCCTCTTTAAAAATCATAACATATTCTACAAGATGACCCATGCATCACAACTTCAAACTGACCACACATAAATGAGATTTAATCCTCAACAACAACAAAAAAGTCATAATGTCCGAACTACACGGGAAAAAAACAAAGGATCCAAATCTGTTTGAATGCTCAGCGAATGATGCCACTATAAATCGAGGAAGTAACTTTTTTATTGTATTATTTATCACCTCTCAGACTACTATTGTAAAGCAGCCTATATACAATTAGTGCTTAAGCTATTTTCAGTCTAGTCTTCTGTTCTACTAGTTATACACTGCTGCTGCCCAGCAAGTGAAACACAATCCGAGAGCTATGGGGCAACGGAAAGAAAAGCCATGTGATGTATGTCCGCCTATTCTACAGGGCGGTATATAGAGGATAAAGCCAGGTGTTCAGTGTACGGCATGTCACAAACCGTAGATAAAACACAGGAGCCTCACTAGTCTCACAGAGGCATTCTGGCCACAAACCCTACACTAGTGATACATCGTGCAGCTTGTACACCATTTGAACACATTTTTAAAAAGTTACAACCCCAGTTTCAAAGAAGTTAGGACGCTGGGTAAAATGTATAGAAAACAAAAATGCAGTGATTTGGAAATCTCATAGCCATATTTTATTCACAGCAGAACTTAGAACACAGATCAGAAGGTGAAAAACATTTTTTCCATTTCATTAGCAAAAGTAATTGATTTAGGAATTGATGGCAGCAACTCAACTCAAAAAGTTAGGACAGGGTTAACACAAGCCTGGAAAAGTAAGCAGTAAAAGAAAAACAACTGGAGGGTCAGTTTTCAAGTCACATGACTGCATAAAAAAACATGTTAGAGAGGCAGAGTCTCTGAGAAGCAAAGATGGTCAGATGGTCACCAATCTGCTAACCACAGAGTCTAAAAATTGTCTAACAATTTTTGAAAAAAGGTTTCTCAATGTAAAATTGCAGAGACTTTGAATAATATTATCAAAAGATTCAGAGACAAAATCCATCTGCACAAGGGACAAGGCCAGTGGTTAGTATTAGATGCTCATGATCTATGGACCGTCAGGCGGCACTGCCTTATAAACAGGCATGATTTGGATGCACACATCAGTGCGTTGGCGTAGGAATACCTCCAGGAATTCTTGTGTGAACACACAGTTTTTTTTACATTTTACATTGTGGAATTGGGGTTGGTTTGTTCTTACACTAAATCATAATGCAAAATTAAATGACATTAGATGCAAGATGTGGCTTTCCTGGAAGAACATGAACACTATTTGCTTGCAGATGACTGGCTTCCGCTCGTCCCCACAGATCTGCTCCTAACGTTTAAATATTATTTCAGCCACTTCTCTGCAGGTTTTATGGTTTGCCGACAATTACTTAAAAAGATGCGAAGGCCAATGTTGTAGGTAGAGCCCACCTGTAATGGCCGAGGACACCATGACTGGGACTGAGTCACAAACAATCGTCTGAATCACTCACTGCCCGATGACGTCCCACACTTACGTCAGCCGTATTGATAAGAGCACCAGCTAGAACGTTCGCTCCGGTGATGTGATAATGATTCATGCACCTCCAACACTTCAGTAAGTGTGGATAACAACACTGACAGTGCAGACATGGTACAAACAGGAACCTAAAATAGACGGCGTGTGTTACATCCGCGACGCTACACACGACGCTGTGCAGGGTAACGCTACTTTAGCCACTTATCAGATACGGAGAACTGAACCACTTAAACAATATGTATTCTTCTGGTGTATAACAATTAATGTATGAAAACTCCAACATGCCATAAAAAAAGATCATGTAGCTTAAAAAAAAAAAAAAAAAAAAAAAAAATAGCTGCCACAGTAGCAGATCTGACGTTCACCCAACAGTCGGCCTGGCCTCAGATCTTGTTCAGGATGCTGAAAAAAAGAGCATTAAATGACAAACTACATATACCTGGTAGGTGACTGACCGAGAGCGTGCATGTAGCCGAATCCACAGCTTCCCCGAGGACGCAGTACTAACTAACATATTGGATAACCTCCCTGCATCATCCCAAATAACACTCAGCATCTGTGGTAGCACCCATCCGCTTGGGTCTATTACGGCTTCTAATAAACGGGTTATCCGGCCTAGAAAAGATAGATCAGATCCCGCAAACCTAGCATTTTGTGCACTAGTATTGATGAAGCGGTAAGACGCGCCAAATTCATTAAGAGGCGTGCATCTTTCAGCTGGAGTACATGTCTACCATCATTTTTCGCCATTTTTTAGCTTAAATTAGAATATATATAATGGCCACAGCCCCTCTGGCTAAGCCTTAGCCACTTTCCAGAAAGTTTGCGGAGATAGCCAGGACTGGCGTAAAAAATAAATAAATTAAAAAAAAAAAATCACTATTTTTGTACGACTACGAGTTGCGTAAACAATTTTGTAACATTTTAAACAGATTTATGTGAGAATTCTGGTGAAAACTGATGAATCGGAGACATATTATTAGGGAATTATGAATTAAACTAGACTGTGGCCCGATTCTAATGCATCGGGTATTCTAGAATATGAATGTCCCCGTAGTATATGGACAATGATGATTCCAGAATTCGCGGCAGACTGTGCCCGTCGCTGATTGGTCGAGGCAACCTTTATGACATCATCGTCGCCATGGCAACCATTATGACATCTACGTCGATACTCTGCCCGTCCCTGATTGGTCGAGGCCTGACTGCCTCGACCAATCAGAGACGCGGGATTTCCAGGACAGACAGACAGACGGAAAAACCCTTAGACAATTATATATATAGATAGATGGGTGGAATCCTCTGCTCAGGATATTTATTACTGGGCCAAAGTGGAGAGAGTTTTCCATCACTGTCTCCTGCTCTGAAAGCAAAAAAAAAATAAATAAATATATATATATATATATATATATATATATATATATATATATATATATATATATATATATATATATATATATATATATATATATATATATATATATATATATATATATATATATATATCTATATATCTATCTATATCTATCTCATGTCCAACCTTTAGGAATTAAGGCATGTGAACACAGATTTTCAATCAAGATTTTGACGCAGATCCACTCCTATATCCATATCAAACACTGCTTCATATACTTTTTCATGAGGATTTTTGGAACGGTTCCTGTATTTCAATATGTGGCGTCTCAGGTCTTAAGCCCCCTATGCACTTTAGATATCAATCAGTAGAACGAAGGTTTGGCCGGCAGCCATTTCATCAGCAGCCATCTCATCTCACCCGACTGTCCCATACACAGGAGAACTCAGCTGGCCAAGAGCTCCCGTATCCTCTACTAGAGTGCTGTCCCCAGACATGTCTGGTAGAGACTTATCTCTTAGAGAACAAAGTATCAGCACTCTGAAATCGGACAAGTTGGATCCATCACTCACCCATACATTACACTGTCGGCTGAACCAGTCTCTGTGGGGGGGTTCGGCCGATGTTAGCCTAATATATATGGGGTCTTAACTCCCCGAATGTGGAGCTCTGCAGGTAGATTGCACACTTACAACCATGTTTCCCGACAGCTGATGAGGTGCCACCTAATAAGTTGAGATTGTCCACAGCCGAGAACCACTTTAAAGGGAACCTGTCACCCCGTTTTTTGAAGATGAGATAAAAATAGCGTTAAATATGGGCAGAGCTGGGCGTTACATTAGTGTCTTTTGTGTGCCTTTATTACCCACCTATGCTGCCGAAATACCTTTGTAAAGTCGCCGTTTTGGGCTGTCACTCACGCTGGTCTGGTCATATGGGCGTGGTGACAACGCTGTTTCTCCCCCAGATCCTGCTCATCATTCCGTTGGTGGCGTAGTGGTGTGCGCATGTCCAAAAGGCGAATCCACTGCCCAGGTGATGAAAAAGAGCGCGATCTGCGCTATTCTGCCGTTTACCGGTGGGCGCAGCCATCTTTCTGTGTCTGCGCGTGCGCAGATGGAGCGCTCTGCTGCCCAGGGCTTCAGGAAAATGGCCACGGGATGCCGCGCGTGCAAAGATGGAGATTGCGGCGAACATTTTCCTGAAGCCCCAGGCAGCAGAGCGCTCCATCAGTGCACGCGCGGCCACAGAAAGATGGCCGCGCCCACCGGTAAATGGCTCAATAGCGCAGATCGCGCTCTTTTTCATCACCTGGGCAGTGGATTCGCCTTTTGGACATGCGCACACCACTACGCCACCAACGGAATGATGAGCAGGATCTGGGGGAGAAACAGCGCTGTCACCACGCCCATATGACCAGACCAGCGTGAGTGACAGCCCAAAACGGCGACTTTACAAAGGTATTTCGGCAGCATAGGTGGGTAATAAAGGCACACAAAGACACTAATGTAACGCCCAGCTCTGCCCCTATTTAACGCTATTTTTATCTCATCTTCAAAAAACGGAGTGACAGGTTCCCTTTAAATGTCATGATATTTAGGGTTGATGCACAAACATTCTTCCATGATGTCACCTGAAGAAGTCTATGGAGCCCCATTGTACCTCTAATGGACTTCATATAGAGGCATGGAATAATTTTTTTCTTCTTTCAGCTATTGTAAAAATGGTGGCACTCTCCTGTGGATGCGACATTACGGAATAATCATCCCTTGTGCCACCATATAGCCATCAGTACATGGTCTACTGGCACATTTGATTGACCAAGCACAAAACAGCTTTAAATTGTGATCTTAATTAAGAACGTCAACTTTTCAGTCCCAAGTGCCCCAAGAAAGAAGAATTTTTTTAGCATCTATGGTTACAGGATTGACAGATGGCCTTTTAGGCAAAACGCCAGACGTGTACCAGTGATGCCCGATTTTCTGCACTCTCACATTCTTACTAGCAAGTGAAAGACGTGAGGGCACATGAAGGTCTAAAGACAGACACCTCGGATTCGTAAGCCAGAGACACCAGAGACTGTAACGAGCTGGCAGGTCACTTCACGGAGACGTCTCGATGACAGATTTGGTCTTGTAGGTGTAAGTTCTTTGGCAAGTCAGCACCTCAAGTCATACATTATTAAACCATGAATGCAAAACCATCAAGACATCTGTTTTAAGAGGATAAAACGCTCTTCAGATTATCCCGTCAGCTCTTGAGCAGACAGATAAATCACTTGTGTATATTTTTAGTGCTATACAGGAAACTGTCTTTTTAAATAGAATTCATCATTAGATTTGCCACGAGGATGGACTGGACTGATGGCGTCACCACAGCGCACACGCACTGCGCTTACATCAGCATGTCATTCTACAGGGACCATTAAACCAATGAGATTCATACTATTCACAGCAAACGGGAGCAATTTATAGATTAAGAAAAAATAAATACACATTTTATTTCATATATTTTCATAAGGAAGAGAGGAGTGCACCGCTGACGGTATCTTTCAGGAACGAGCTTACCTGCCTTGTGATAGCGCGGCGAGCCAGGTATCAGCAAGAATTATGCACCTGTCCTATTAAAGGGACCTGTCAGCAGGATTGTGCACAGTAACCTACAGACAATGTGAGGTTGGCGCCGTTATACTGATTACAATGATACCTGGTGATGAAATCCGTCTTGTGGTTGTTTAATCATCATTTGTAGGCTTGTGTCAATGATATGCTTGTGCTCCGATTAGCTATTCATACTGAAGACTGTTGACAGGTCACTGATCAACCATGACCTGCCCCCTAGTTTACATTATCTATCTATCATCATCTAAGGGGCACTTCTGTCTGTCTGAAACGGAAATCCCGCGTCACTAATTGGTCGCGGCTGGCAGGCCCCTCCCTACTCCCCTCCAGTCAGTGCCAGTGTGTCGCCCCATCCTGGGCCAACGTTTTACTATTGATGCTGCCTATGCAGCATCAATAGTAAAAAGATATAATGTTAAAAATAAAAAAAATTAAAAAATTGTGCTATTCGCACCTTCCGACGATGCTGCCGCCAGCTTCCGTTCCCAGTGATGCATTGCAAAATTACCCAGATGACTGCAGGAGATCAGATATCAGTGTTTTGGCTTCTCAGGCTCATTGCCCCTGAATGCGTCACACCTTTGACGGTTATAATTTGCTGTTTTTATTCATCCCAATTGTTTTTTTAGCTTGTTTTATGAATAGCTAGTGCTAAATTTGTGGATTTGTCATAGAAGGTTTTGTTAGAAATAACAGTGTGCTTCTCAGGCACATTGCGCCCTAACACATTCTCTCGCTTCAGCTTTTCTTCTGAAATGGCGAGGAGAATATTTGACTTGTCCAATGCCCTTCACGTTGAGCAAGTGCAAAATATACTGATTGATGATGAGATAGACCCCTTACAGCTAGAAGATTTAGGGGAAGAAAGTCAAATTGCTTCAGAAGACGATGTGGAAAAATGTCCAGATGCGTCTGATACAGGTCAAGATGGAGAGAGTGAGGAGGATGCTCAAGACATAGAAACATATTACTTTTCTGGTTATTAAACATTTTTTTTTTACACCTGATTAAGTGTATTCTCATTTATTACATTCCTATTAAGGTAACTGATCACTTTTAGAGCATTGAAATTTTTAAAAAAGGAAAATATAGCCAATTTTCTAGCCTGTGCCGGACAGGCGCAATGCCCCTAAACTCGTTATGAAACATTGCCCCTGACGGAGGGTTAATCAGGGCTCTCACTGTCTGGAGCTCTGTGCTTCTTCAAAGGTTTAGTTACCTCTATGTGTAAATACATGGATAACAGTGTAGGCTAGAGAACAAGAACAAGCCACTGATGGCTGAACGTGCTCGGAACAGAGTGTCTTCGGCGTGCTCGAAAAATATGTTAAGGCCACGTGCACACGGTCATTATTTAGTCAGTATTTTACCTCAGTATTTTTAAGACAAAACAAGGAAATATCGTTTCTCCTTGCAGAGATCGACATGGTAAGCATGCCGAGATGAGGAGACTTAGGCTATGTGCACACACTGCGGCGTGCTCTGCGGGTTCTCCCGCAGCGGAATTGATAAATCTGCAGGGCAAAACCGCTGCAGTTATCCCTGCAGATTTATCGCGGTTTGTTTTGCGATTTCCGCTGCGGGATTACTCCTGTACTATTGATGCTGCATATGCAGCAATATGCAGCATCAATAGTAATGTTAAAAATAATAAAAATTGGTTATACTCACCCTCTGATGTCCGGATCTCCTCGGCGCTGCACGCGGCGGTCCGATTCCAAAGATGCTGTGCCGAGAAGGACCTTCGTGACGTCACGGTCATGTGACCCGG